>NC_092867.1:19554966-19563438 GCF_032062135.1 Pyxicephalus adspersus | reverse complement strand
CCTCAGAGAAATTTCCTTCCGTGAAACCGGTCCCTGGGGCCAAAAAGGTTGGGGACCGCTGATCTATATTATTAAGATATAAATAGGTCATCAGCATATATGATTATAGGATCATATGCACACTTTCTAACTGTAATGTTTCCAATTGATTATTCTCTTTCTTATGATCAGTAGTCACCTTGGAAGAGAGAGATGACCCCCAAAAAACATGGAACTTCTGCAGGTTCGATCATTGCATTTATGGCTGAAATAAAGGATGATATTAAACACTTCCAATAAATGAATGATTTTACACTGTTAGGTCAGCGTATACCATAACCTTGATTCCCCATCCAGAGAGCAGTAGTGTCATGAATCTCCAATACCTCTTGTTACTCTAGTCTTTCAAACACTATTTTCAGATTTTTTTGAGATTTTTTTGAGCATTTGATATTCAAGAGTGTTTATTAACATGAGAATCTGGGAGCCACAGAACAAAGTACAGAATGTGAATTCAATGGTTTATGCTATGTACAGCCTGATGTCAGCATCAGTAGCAGCTTAGACAATGTAGTAAATCTCTATTTGGGTCAGGACAGGGTCAGTGTTACACAAAGATCAGCCGCAATCATGCACAGAAGATTCCAAAGGTAATAGATTGTAAAAAAATGAAGGAAGAATATGCATTTGTAAAGTCACACAGTGCTGGATTATTGTTATTATTATTATTATTATTATTAATAATAATAAACAGGATTTATATAGCGCCAACATATTATGCAACGCTTTTCATTAAATAGGGCTGGAAAGATTAGGGCAGAGGTAGGCAAACTCCTTCCTGTAGGCCGGATACGGCCTAACCAGTATTTAAGTCTGGCCTAACCCACCCCCTCCCAGCTATTTATTGTTGGATCCGGCCTAATTGAATTGTCACGTTCCTGCGAGTTCCCACAATATCATCGAGTTCCCGCACAGTAACCCCAATTACTAAATCTAAAGAGCAGAAGCAACGTGCAGCTACCAGTCTCTGGAAGGTTGACCTTGTTATGTCTTCATACCTGAATGGACTGACGAATGGACTTATTCTTTGTCCAACGCGGCAACAAAGCTCTGTGTTTAGTGTGCAACTACACCAAAAGCAGTTTCAAGCGGTCGAATCTCAAGGGGCAATTCGATGCCAAGCACGCGCACATGTACAGAGACTACACTGCGAAGACTGGGGCTGTTCGCTTGCAGTCAAGGTTGGAAAAATCCTTTCCTTGGACATCTTGTTTCTTCTGGCCTAGTGTGCCTTCTTGACCTCCTGAAATGGCCTAGTAGTCCAAAAAGTTTACCGATCCCTGGATTAGGGAATGGTCTTATTTTGCTTGCTAGCTTTGACCCATCAGGGAGGTTTCCCTTCACTTCCTGTCACATAGAAAAGTCAGGGAAATCCCTGGAGCATGTGTCACCAAAGAATGTTTTCCTTTTATTCCTATTCTAGTAACAACTAAAAATGTTGTAGTTTCCCTCACTGTCAGTCCCAGTGATAATGATCACTAGGTAAAATAGAAAGGTTTAAACTCCATGATGTGATCAGAGATAGCAAAAAACTTAACTAGTATTTTATTCGTTTTGTGCTATGTTTAAAAAATAAAAGCACATTTAATACTTTCAATAATATAAGGCTATGTGACAATACTTACTATTTGATAGGAAGTGACAAAACTGTGAAAATAAAAGTGAAGAACTCCCAGCTTCCAAAGAAATCACCTATATACTCTGCAGACTGGTGGTTCCATTTGGCCAAACCATATAACATAGCGATTGGTTAGGTACTTTAGCATGGTAGTGTTAGATTCTAAAAATTCTTTAGGCAGTTCATTACAAGTGAGGAAACTGACTTGATGAGCTGCAACGCATCCTCAGCATTATAGACAAGTCAAGCTGAACGTAAATGACTATTGGCTACATGACATGGATAAATGGGGACCTTCCAGATATTTGGGCAGCTGAATCTCAGAAAGAAAAAAAGCATAAATGATGGCACCAAGAAATGCCAATAATTTTAATAACCAAGCCTTTTTATTAGTTTAAAATTAAATTCTAAATTCTGCTGAAAAGGTGCCTGCATATGTGAAGTCTTATGTAGGCTACACCTGCTAACATAAAGAAAGACAATGGTAAGTATAGACTTAGATGAGATTGCCTGAATTTTTTTTTACATTTTAATTTATGATGCATTCTAATATATGATATGATAATATGATATCTAATCTCCACTAAAAGCCATAAAAACTCCAACATTTAGTTGCTGTAACTCACATAGACAAAGTAACATATTTTTATGCAGAGCCAGCTTTTATATTTTGTAAAATAACAGCAAATTTTACAGTAGATACAGAAACAATTATAATCTGACTGCAGTGTCCTGTGTTGATTTCTGTGAAACGTGCAAAAAACCACACACAGTATGAATCAACTGTTTTCATTCACTTGATCTATTTGTTAGGGACTCCCCTTCAAACACTGTGATACTGCTGTCAGCATCGCTGCTTCCACATAGACTGGCTATTTTCACTGTTCCCTATTTTTTACACCAGAGTTTACTAGAAATTGTGCAAACAGGTCTACATACAAAGAAAATAAAACTAAAACCTTACAATACCATTTATTTTTTTGCATACCCTTGGAACAAATGTGCATTCCACAAATAAGGTTCTTACTTTAATAAATAAATAAAATTATTGATAATAAATAAAAAAATAATACAAATTCATAACGATATACATTGTCTTTGAGTCTGTTTGTTTTCTGATGAAATATGAGGTCTGTTTTTTAAAAAAGGAGTCTGTGTTTCTGTCTCTTAAACAAAGCAGTGAGAACTGATTATGATCTTTTTCTATGAATGTAAACTTGTTCAAACATGCACAGCAGACAATGGCACTCTCTGAAGTTTAATTTGTTGGCGGTCACCCTTTAATGCAGTTGTTTTTCCCCTTATGTGCAGAAATCATAGATGTAAACAGTTCAACAACGCAAATAAGACCTGACAAGAGCCACAAGTGTTTTTGAAGCTGTGGTTCACCAGGTATCCTATACCAGTGGTCACCATTGAGAAGATTTTGGGGGTCCGCGGCTCTGGTTGGTGCACCCCTGAGCGGGGTCAGGAGAAGGACCCTGATGGGGGGACACACCAGCCAGAGCCACGGATCACGTCCCCCGTGCAGTTCCTAGGCTCGGGGAAATAGACGGGCTGTATTCCTGGACATAACATGCCCAGTCTTGCATCGCAGGCTCAGATCTGCTATGGGAGGGTGCTATGGGACGTCACTATTGGGGAGGGTTCTCCCCCTTTGAGTAACACCTGGCTCCCCACACATGCGCGGTCAGGAGCAGGTAATTTTAGTGGTCAATTTTAGTGTGACTGAAAAGGTTGGCGACCACTGCCCTATAACATTTTTGGTGGGAGTGCCCCAAATTGCGAAGATACTGGACTCATGTATATCAAATAGCTTATACAGTAGTGGGAAGGTCTTTCCCCAAATGTCCGGCAGGGGCTGTGCCTAATCTAAAACACCACAGCACAATTCCGTCTGTTAACCCACCTTTTTACGACAGCTAAGATGGTAAGAGCGAGTGCTTGGTGGTCAAACAAAAGATGTCATGGTTCCTGGTGAATGAAAAAATGAGGGCTTTACTTACTGATTCCATGTGACACTTTCACACGTGGGGTCACCCTGGATGGAATATTACATGCCGGTGGGGTGGGATCGTACAAGTCCAATGCTTTACAGCCTTACTAAGAGAGAAGTAACCAAGTTTACGAGTACATTAATTTCATGAAACACAATGACCTGTCTAATCCCCCTTCCCCCTCCCCCAACTGTACCCCTCTATAGATCCTTCTTTTTTTTTCTCCTTTTCTTTCTTCTTCGTCTTCTTCTTTTCTATCATGGTTATGTACTGATTTTAGCTGCATTCCTATAAATACTCAGGGGTATTCGCCAATATTTGCCACACTGTTTGCTTTATGTCGAAGCTTCACCTTGATGTACAACTGTCCCCTTTCCTGTTTTTTTTTTTAACTCTTTTATTGTTGGAATGCACAATTAGACTGTAATGTTTTGGATTTGTACATTTTTTTGGTAAAATGTGAAAAAAAATGTATTGAAAAAAAAAAAAGGTTTAACAACGTGTCAATTTTACATTTTTAGTGCACTGCAAGGAAATTTGCGCCGACAGTCTGCAGGAATCTAGGGTGGACCCGAACCTTATTAAAAAAGTCATCTCTTTTGACAAAACCTGGATCTTCCAGTATGATCCTGAAACAAAACAAGAGTCAATGCACTGGAAACACCATCACCAAGAATCAAAAAAGTGTGTCAAAGCTAATCCAAATTCAAAGCCATGCTGATTGTGTTTCATGATATGAAGGGCGTAAACAGTGGACCAACATCATTATAAGGAAGCTGGGAGAAACAGTCAGGAAAAGATGGCCAGAAATGTGGGAAAATGGTTTCATTCTTCATCAGGGCAATGCTCCTTCTCACACAATATTTTTATGTGAAACAGTTTTTGCCTGTCAAACACATTACTATTCTGGAGCCTCCTTAGTATTCACTAAACTTGGCACCTTGTGACCTTTTCTTTTTCCTAAATTGAAATTAGTGTTTAAAGGAACACACTTTGAGTTAATGGATATAGTCAAGAAAAAAACATCAGTTATCTTGAAACAGAGACTAATTTGCTCCTTGCCTTCAACCAATGGAAAACAAGAGGGCATTGGTGCTTAGGGATGAACGAGAAGGCCTTTGACAGTCTCGCAAAAATTTCTTCAAACTTCCAATGGGTCCGCAAAATTTCTGCAAATTCCATTAAAGTCAATGGGACAACTTTAAACAAAAATAGCAAAGCCCCTATACATGTTAGAAACACTAAAGGTGCTAGGTATGTGTAGGAGAACAGTGGCAACAAGAGAAAAATACAAAAGTTCAAAAAGACCTGGTTTTCCAGAAAATGGCAGGTAAAGTGACAGCAGGCAAATAGAATTTTTGCGTGATGGACAGCATACAGAAGCAGCATAAACATTAGGACATTGAGGGTGGCGCTACGTGTGAACCCACTAGCAGCAGTCTCTGCCGTGAAAACAGCAGCAGACCGCATTGCTAGCTGGCATAACCTGGATGACGTGTTGGGAATGCTACCCATAAAGTTGTGGAGAAGTAGTGCGGTGACATTAGGCAAAAGGATGGAGCACCAGAGACGGAGCGTGGGTCAGCGAGAGCAGTAGCAGTGTGTGGCCTCTGGTCCGCTATCCCCAGGGAGACCGCATTGGTAAGTGTCATGGAGAGCTGGGTGTAGTGCATCGTCAATGCCACCCAGAAATGTGTAAAACAATTTTTGTGAATGGAGTACTGGCAGGTGGCAGCAGCAGCAGTAGGAGGTGGTGGGCCCTGGGACACAACGTGGACCGCATTGGTAACTGGCATCTATTGCTGGGTGTAGACCATCATCAGAAATTTAACCAAACGGTCTTCTTTGGTAAATAGGAACAGGTATCAAACACTAAAATATCTGTATTAATTTTATAGTTAGACAGAAATTTCACTGTACCAAACGGTCTTCTTTGGTAAAAAGGGCCAGGTATCAAACATTAAAATATCTGTGTTGTGGCTCCCCGATGTTTTGCAATCCCGCCTAACTCACACAACAAAAGCTGCAGAAGGCTGATATTTATTTGCATTAATTTCATTACCATTTCTATATGGAGTCCACTTCTGGTGAACGTTTTCTGAGCTGTATTATTGGGAAGACTATCAAAATTACAACCATTAACAGAAGGTTTCAAAGAGTTTTACTCGGTGTTCATGCAGATCACACTGTTCTCCTGATTAAAGTCAAGGATTTGAAGACCAGTGAAGCTGTGCGAGGAGCAAGGCTGTTTTTTGGGCAAAATGTTCTAAATGTGGAACCAGTAGAAGACTCAAGAGGCCAAGAGGTTGAAATAGAGGCAATAGAAGAAAGATTCTGCATCTCCAGCACCAAAAGGTCTTGAGCTTGGGAGCTTCTGGCCTGAACATATGTCGCTATGTGAAACTGTGTTGGCTGCAGGTGGGCACAAGAAATCATGTTTCCCTCTTTGACATCCTCACCATGGGACCAGGGGTCTTTAAAAATGGTCTCCACGTGGTGCTTGAAGACAAAGGCATCCTAAAGGTCACCCACAACTGTTGTTGGCTAGGAGATATTTTGTCCCACCAATATGGTGTGTTTTGAATAATGTTTTTGATATATATAGGTGGGTGATGTGTACTTTTTCCATGGAGGTTTTCTTCCTCATCAAACATCTACTGTGAAGGAATTTTCGATTCAATATCTAAATATGACGTCTGCAAAAGTACATCAAACAAACATTGATGGAGCAAAATCCTAATATGTGTTCCGACCATCCATTGTCAGCTACTTTGCTGAAAGTGTTGGCTCTGGAAGTATCGCACCTCCTAGATTTGTGTCAAGCTATGTTGGATGGCATGCTTGCTGACTTTACATGTTAGTTGACAGCTATCTTAATGCTCCTCGTCTAGCAAAAGCAGATGCTTTAGCTGTGACTTATGTTCCGAGCTTCCCAAAGAACTTCAGCAGTTTTGTGTCCTACAGCAAAAGAGAAGATAAAAGGCTTTAAAATAATATATAATGTTACCAGCCATGTATTCCTTGTGAGATAAGAGAAAACAAAGCCATGATCTCCAAATGGGTCATTCCTAAAATAGGATTGGTGCTAGGAGATGCCTTAGCACATACACACTTTCTCCTCTTTGTTTTGGGAACCACAGAACAATATATTATTTGGTTCTCTCATGTATGAGCTTACTGGTAGGACTTATAACAAATAAATAACATTTGAAAGAAGAGAACTACTCTAATAATGATACAGTTGTATGTCTGCTTAAATACTTCAGAAAGTCCTGTCCAGAGTTTTGTTGTTGTTTTTTTTTATTAGTACATTTATATGTGGGGAAAATAAGCACAGAACAACTCAATGTGCCTCTGCTCTATTTTTGGGTGTCAGCATAGTCTAGTAAAATGTATCATTGTAAAAATTATAGCTACTTTGGTTTGTTTATTATAACTGTTTCAAATATTGGGCATTTTGTACAATACTGTACTGTTTTCCATTTCCAAATAAATTGCTAATGTAGAAAAAAATATATCTGTATTAATTTTAAAGTAGGCCAGAAATTTCACTGTACCAAACGGTCTTCTTTGGTAAATAGGAACAGGTATCAAACACTGAAATATCTGTATTAATTTTAAATTTATCTGGTCCCTCTCTAGTGCCTGGTTTGGACACCAGGGCATTAAGGGGAACTTTTAAGGTGGAAGAAATTGGCAGGTTCTCCTTGATTCCCCTAAGCCAGGGGTTGGCAAACCCTGGCCTTTAGGCAAGAAACGCCTAGCCAGTAGTCCATTCAGGCCTAACGCCCCCCTATTTTTTTAATGTTGGATCCAGCCTAATCCCACAGCTGCCGGTAGCCGCCAATATCCTGTTCTCTTCGTTTCGCCGTGATCGGCTCTTTCCAGCTCTCTCCTCTCTCCCCTCCCTGTGCTGGGCACTACCTCCACCACCGTGACAAGGGAGGTGCATCATGCCAATTATGATGCACATTAACACTTCTCTGCACAGCGCTGCAGAAGCCCTTGTCACGGCCCAGGGAATCCTGACTGACATTTGCATTAAGCACACACGCCCCTTTGGGCGTGCCTGCTTTAATGCAGTGACTGCAGCCCCAGCGTGCTCACAGCCAGATACCCAGGACCAGATGCAGGACTTGTTCTCCAGGACTGTGCAGCTTCCTGTGGGGTGAACTATGTGGATTTAGTAGAGTGTGCATAAATAAGAAGACTGAAGATTGAATAAACTGGGTATCTGAGTATAGTCTGATCTATCCTTGATGTCCGCTGTTCCAGCTGTGATAAGTTCCTTAATATATTTAATTAGTTATTAGTAAATAATTAGAAAATAATACATTTCCACACTTCCGCTGCCGAGGTAAGGGGACATTCCCTTTCCTCCGTATGCATTGTGGAGGGGAGGGATTACCTTTCAGAGGCGTTAATAATGTGGGCGGAGCCATCAGCGAGGGACTCGAGAGAGAGTCCGGCCTAGTGTGCCTTCTTGACCTCCTGAAATGTCCTAGTAGCCAAAAAAGTTTGCTTAGCCCTGCCCTAAGCTATCTATATGTATTACAATTTTCTTTAGATCCCCTAAAACTTTTAGAGTGAAGCTTGTGTGATTGGATACCATTGGATTGGATTGTTAGGAAGACCCTCATATTACAAAGTTTTGGTAAAACAGTAAATTATTGTATAGAGATTGTACCATAAGATTGTATTGTTTGTGGCCAACTTTTACTAGATGTTTGTCTGATCTTTACACCAGTTGGTACTGGTTGGCCAGAAACCAGAAAATGTTTGGGGTTGACAACTGGTTAGGAGAAGTGAAAGACTTCT
>NC_092867.1:19550383-19554048 GCF_032062135.1 Pyxicephalus adspersus | reverse complement strand
GGGGTGGCTTATTTAATGGGGATGACTTAAAATCGCGGAAACACTGTAGAAGGACTGTAGACTGTAAGATGTATCACAAGGTACTTCTTGGGCTTTCCATTCATTATTAAGAATGCTGAGGAATTTGTGGAACTTTTAAACTACTTTTGCCATACTCTACTCAGTTTATAAAGTCTGGAGGAGAGGCACAGGAGCATAAAACTCTAGAACTTATTCTGCTCATAAGGTGTATATATTTTGATCCACTTCTGTGTTACAAGGTTGTTGTTATTCCTGTTACAAGGTATCTGGCAGTAAAAGATCATTTTGTCAAGGCAGTGCCCTGAATTCATTTCTGGAACAAAGAAGGCTCTGTTTACATCCATTCAGATGTGTACTGAAGTTTCTTTACTTCCTGGGAACCTAACTATTACATCAGTATTCTAAGGCTTTCATATTGAAGTGAAAACAATAAGTAGATTGTAAGGCCCAAGCAGAAACAAAATCCAACAGAAAAAAAGCTGTGTTGACTATAAAATAGTGTCCTAAAACATGCCCTGGAGACAACAAGTGATTAATATTATTATTATTATTATTATTATTAATAATAATAAACAGTTTATAAAGCACTAACATATTACACAGCTCTGTACATTAAATAGGGGTTGCAAATGACAGCCAGATACAAACAGTGACACAGGAGGAGGAGAGGACCCTGCCCCAATAAACTTACAATAATAATTTCCCTTTCTGGTTGTAAATGCCTTATTTCCTGACATACAAGGCAATGGGAATACATAAGCAACACAGAACCGGGTTTGAGCAAGTCAGAGGCAGGTTAGAATCAAACCCATAAACAAATCACAGGCAGTTTAGAAGCAACTCTGCTTTCTTTCTTGCTCTGCCATGCTGGTACATGATTTGGTCGTGTTTTTTTCTATACCCTCTTGTTTATGATGATCTAATTTCTGCCTCCTCCATATTTCTCCCTGGTACTTTATCATGTTATGTTCTTCTTCCTCTGTCTTTCCTACCCTGACAGCTTCTACACCTTCTTTGATTCTTCAAAGTTTCCCATGGTTTGCTGTCCCTCTTCTGTCTCCTCTACTCTCTGCAAGGACCACATCTGTCTCCTTTCTGTTCCTGTCATCCAAATGCAAATACCATTCTGCCCACCACTTGCCCCCATCCCCATCCATGTCTAGCAGGCATGCTGATTTTTTCCCATATCACCCACTGGTTTAATAATATTATTATTAATAAACAGGATTTATATAGCACCAACATATTACACAGCTCTGTACATTAAATAGGAGTTGCAAATGACAGACAGATACATACAGTGACACAAGAGGAGAGGACCCTGCCTCGAAGAGCTTACAATCTAGGAGCACAATCATCTTACTGTCTGTGTCCGCCTCATGTCTAATTTATTGAGATGACCATGCTTGACCATTTCTATCCAATATAGAAAAATGCGGCCCTATTGCACAGTAGTGTATATTGATGTGTTGAGAACCACTCTCAAAATCTATTCAACTTTTATGAATTCTTTTATGAACGGGTGAACATTTCCTATATATTTATAAAAATTAGATTGAAGGCAAGTTCTTTACAAATTTATGGAACTTGACCATAGCAATCAATTGAGTTTTATTGTTTATTAGTTAAGAAAATAAAACAATCAATTGGTCCCTAGGCCACAGTTTCTCCAGTTGTTTTTGTTCAAATAAATACATTTAGGTCTGGCAATTTATGAATTTAAATGAAGTGTATCGCAGATTGCTCCTAAAATACCAGAATAAAAAAAGGAAATCATTTGCATAATTCCAGCAAAATAAAAAAGACATATTTGAGATAACAAACATGCAATCTTACTTAGATGCATGTACTTCAACAAAGTAGTGATTTTCTATTATGAGTATTCGTTTGTTTGTCAATTGTAGTGAGATAATATATAGGTAGCTATTACTAATCTTGTTTAAAAATACTAATCTCTTTTAAAATAGCATTTTTAGTAGAAGATCAGTAATGACAGTTCTCGTATTACTAGTAGTACCGGTTTTCTTCAAAGCCACATCCAATCAGCATTAATAGAGTGTCATTTGCACCCCTCCCATGCCTCTACATTCATACATTTATGCTGGTTTAGTTTAGGGAGTATAATGCAGAGAAATGCACCCCGGAATGTAAGCAAACAATTGACGTCACATCATTATGTATCATGCAAGACAATTGGCCATCGTGATACTGTACATCCGACCAGGAGATGAGGAACTGCCATCTATCCCAGAAAGCCTGCAGAGCCATATAGGTCATGAATGTACAGTGGGTACCCTACTGGCAAATTGTAATGCTTACCAGAATTCAGTTTTAACATAATTTTCCTTTTTTTTCTAGTTTTGGATGGAGTGGGGAAGTCGTATTTGCTGTCTGTATTCGCACTGGAAAATTCACACTTTTATTTGTACTGGTGTCCATTGTTACAGGGAAAGTGGGGAGAAATATAAACCAAAATTGAGCAGTTGTCCCCAGAGCGAGATGGGGCATCTTCCAATGTAAAGACCTCTTGTATGTTATAAAAAGAAACCAGCCTTGGTCCTACCCAATTTATATAAATACTTATAAAAGTTTTGCTGATTGTCTGTGTACACTTTAAAGTATTTATAAACTTTTAATAAATCTATTCTATAAACTAATGTATTCTATAAATATTCTATAAACTTTATTGTATGTATTCACGTGCCTTCCATTAGGCAACCTGAGAATATTTTAGTTTACATTGGCTATAATTGTACATGGGGCCCTTGCCAGCACAAATTCCCGAGGCCCAAAACACTCATTCACATTGTCTCTAAGCAGGTATGGCATTGACACACATGTTACTAACCCCTCATCTGAACTGCAAGCTGATTGTTGACACTACTTATAAAACACCCACCACTATTTTGATTGACAGTAGCTCTGGGAAGAAAAAAGGAAGGCAAATGAGAATGGGATGTGTAGTCAAAAAATCTCTGGCCAGGTCAGGCCCTCTGGCTATGGTTTATTTGCACCTACTACACTGACAGAGCCACATAGAGGGATCAGAATAAACAAATGCAAAAAGTAAGAAAAAAAGTGCTTTAAAGAAATAACAGCAATCCTACCTATTAATAAACTCCAATAAATTCTGCTTTTTGTCTTGTGAATTTTAGGATTTTTTAAAAAAATACAGAAAGTACAAAAGTACATAAAGAAAAGTGAAAAGAGAAATAGTCCACAGCAATCAATTTCTAGATATCTTGTATTGCCTAATTCGCTGCAGATTGATCAAAGGTGAAATCTGACCACTGTGGGGGTTAATGCATGCTGTTGTTCTTTATACTAAGTCCGCATGATGGAAATATAACTCTGGAGACATTTCAATCCATTAGCTCCTTGGTCTCAAGGTCAGGCTAAATGGGTCATGAAGACAACAAGCTATAACAGGAAGCTGAAAACTGAGTATGTTCTCTTAGAAAAAGCTATTTTTGAAACGTATTTACTAAAACTGAAGCAAAGGTGGGTCAGTTTTCAAAACACATTTTTGAAATAAAAAAATACATATTTTAGATTCTTTTTACTTTTTTTATTTTGATTTTTTTTGTATAACATAGTTTGTAAGTGCTTTCATATAAAGTTCTGCAGCAAATACTGGGGGAAAA
>NC_092867.1:19523962-19547686 GCF_032062135.1 Pyxicephalus adspersus | reverse complement strand
TGGCCCAACCACAGCCAGGATAAGCTGCAGTGCCAGGGATCAGGGACAAATTACACTATCCCAGCAAATGTACACAGCAGCAGAAACAAACCATTGACGTGGTGATATAACGCTAGTACAGATGTCTGATTTTCACCCAGTATCCGAGAAAATGATTAGATCTTATGTGAATCTGAAAGCAATTCAGCAGACGACTGATCATAAGAATGAGGCTTTAATTGGCTGTGGATGAATCGGTATGGGTAAATATTGAAGGAAAGCACAAAATGTGTTCATGCACAGCCAAATAAATCCAATAGGAATTTCAATCTGCCTTGGTAAAAAGCAATTCATGCGAATGTGCTGTGTTTACAAAATTGTAGCTTATAAGGTGCGAGTGGCCTGTGATTGGTATACCTGGCTTAAGATTTGTGAATTGAGCCCAATGTATTCCTGTACAGAAGAAAAGAATATAAATTGTTTTATAAATACATATTGTTAAAATAAAAACAACATTTGTCAAAATATTTTTGCTTGTTTCCTTATTTCATTTTGGGGAGTCTCTAGGGAGTATTTACCAGGGCTATGTTCACACAGGTGGGGAGGTTGTGGTGCTGTTACGGCTTCCTCATGCCTGGGGGGAGATCATACAAGTAGCAGCCACTCCATACAGAATGAATGGGGAACGCTCACTGGTGCCAACTGTTAAATGATGAGCAGGCGGCATGGTGCCAGCCACCAGAAAGACGTGTAGGATTTCTCCTTTCCAAGCCAAGTCTGAACCTGTCCTAATGTATTGATATCCCCGGGTAGGTGGACAAGGGGAAGCCGTTCAGTGGTCTTCTGCAGTCTTGTCATTAATGGGGGATACCCAAAAGATGACCCGGCTCACCAACAATAGCAATGTCCTCTCTTGTTTTTTTCCCCCATTCTGCATGTTGTATACACTCCATGTTAGTGACCTTGTCTGGAGCTGGCGCTGTTCACATAGAAGGACTTTTATTTGTTATAATAATGGATTTACATAGCGCCAACATATTATGGAGCCCTGTACAAAGTCCATAATCACACCACTCACTGCCAGCTGACAATGTCCCTACCACTGGCCTATTTCATTGGGGGGTGTCAGCATGTTTTGGGGATGTAGGTGAGGGGGAGGTAGCATGCAAACAGAAGACAAGCATGCATAGAAGCTCCATGTATATCATGTCTCAGCTGAGATCTGAACCTGGGACCCTGGTGCTACAAAGAAAGAATACAGGACAATGCATCTCCTAGATTGTAAGCTCTTTGGGACAGGGTCCTCTCCTCCTCCTGTGTCACTGTCTGTATAGTCCCCCATAACATTTTATTATCAGTTGTTCAATGTCAGTAGAGTTTTTAATAGTTTGCTTCCTGTAAAAGTGTGACACTGCTGAAAGTTCTGTAGGGAAATCACTACAGTGTTGTCACCCCATTGACAGATGTTGACAGACATATGAAACTCTAAGTGGAACTAAACTTTTCCAGCCTTGAAGATCATGGCACACATACAACCCATGTGTTTCCCCTGTGATTCCATTACCATCTCTATCTTCTCAATGTGTTTTTCCATTTCTGGTGGCTTCTGTGTTTACTATGTAAGGGGAAGTTACAGGGCTTACCCCTTTACATATACCTTACACAAGTGTATGTCTTGGTGTACCAGTACTGCTAGCAGGCAGTGACTTGAGTTCAATGCAGAAGAGGCATACAGAATGTCTTCTACCATAAATATTGCTAGAAATATTTTACAAAATCACTTATGGCTTGGTTCTGACGGGTGATAAGGTGGCAGTGTGGTTACCGCCTCCTCGTGCCCATGAAGCTTGCACATTGTTGAGACACAACATGTCTTCTGGGGGTGGTAGAGAGTGTATCAGTGCCGCCCATCAACACAGTCACCTGTCCCTGCTCCATTGCAGGCGCTGCCATCTTTTTCCTTCTTCTATTCCCAGTTTTGATCTTTCGCCATCTTAATTGTCTGGGACAAGATGACGTAGCTTTCACGCAGGGGCATGATCATTCATTAATTCCCAGCAGCTACAGTGGAAGCTGGAATGTGCCAGTTATCCTGGCAACAAATCGCTGAGCTGCGCATGCCCATGGCGTAACTCCCGTGCATGCACACAGGTCTTCATTCAGTCCCAGCATCCCTTGAGGTTTCCCCGGCATATTCTGGCACCCTGCGCTAAGCTGTGCATGCAGAAGAAGATTTTGAATAGGCATGTAATATGTTTTAGTACAGAAGAACATCACTGCAAAAAAAAATGCTTCCTTATTGCAGTATTTGAATTTGGAACTATAGTTCCGCGTTAAACACCATTGTTACCAAATAAAGTATATTATTATTTTAGGGCTTTTAAAATGTAATTGTAAAATATTTAACATTTACAGTACTGAACCAAGAATATTTGTAAAAAGTGAAAAGCATGGCTAGTACAATCCTACGTATTCTCCAAATCGATGGCATCTGTGGACATTCTAACCTGTATAAACGTCATGACAATACATATGTATATAAATAGTATGAAGATGGACAAATAATGTAAACCAAATCAGTGTGTATTTCTAGAACAGCGGTCGCCAAACTTTTAGACCTCATGGACCACTAAATTCATAAATTTAAATTCCGCGGACCATTTATATGAGTTTATTTAAAAAGATAAATACATTTGTAAAATAATGATATTTTTATTGGTGCCTGAAGAGGACTGTGGAGGTTCTGATTCATTGATCAGCTCACCGTTAAGTGAAGTATTACTATTGTTACTATTATCATTAGTTACATTATCTTTGGTATTACTAAAGAAATGCAAAATATTTGTTTGCTTTTTCTCACTCATTATGGGTTTATTTCATTCCAATCTAAGACCAAACACAAATACAGACAATGCCACAGGAGGAGGAGAGGAACCCGCCCCGAAGAGCTTACAATCTAAGAGGAGCAGGAAGTTGCACCCAATAGCTACCTCTACTCATCTGAGCCATCTCATACAGTTTTCATGCTTCCTGACATGTTTACTTAAGTTTTGTTGTGTTGACAGCCCTTTCCTTAGCACAGAATGTGATCTGTACAGCCTAGGTATAGATTGGTAACATAAAATGTAAACATTGGAATCTGGTCATGTCTTCTAGCTACTTGACACGCACCAGATGTCAGCATCAAGTTTGGCCAGAATGGGGGCAATACTAACCACCAAGCTCACTTGCAGCAAGGAGGAAGAGGAGTTTTAGGTACAGACATGGTGCCGGGAAGTGTATTTTAGCCCGTGTAGTGAAGGAGTCTAGCTAATTAAGTGTAACAGGGACATTGGAGTAGGAAGAGAGAAGTATGGTGGGGGATGGCTGAGAGCAATCCACGCTATAAATGTACCTTTACTTTGCTGTTATTCTTCACAACACTCACTGTCCCTAAGTTTATTTTTTATAATTACAGAGGCCTCCTTTACCTTCCTTTTTTATGTATTATCTGGGTCTTACTGCAAGTTAAGAAATCACTGTGCTTTTACTTTCTATCTTCACCCATTGCCCCCTTGCACATTCCTTTGTCTGTCCCTCGGCTACTTTTTAAAGTCATCAGTTCTGATGGAAAACTGCAAAACATCTTCTACATTCGTGTTCTACCAGAAAAAGTCCAGTTTATTGTAATTAGTACTAGATATACAATAACCCGGATTATGAGAACCTTCACAAATATAATTGATAATTATAATTAATGTTTTTTTAAGACTAAAAGTTTAGATTTTTTTTTGTTATTAATATTATTAAACATTTATATAGTGCCAACATATTACACAGCACTGTACATTAAATAGGGGTTACAAATGATACACAGTGACACAGGAGGAGGAGAGGACCCTGGCAGAAGAGCTTACAATCTAAGAGGTGGGAGAAGTAACACACAATAGGAGGAGAAAAATTTGTTGCAGGAAATTACCATATAGATGACACCAAGATAATTACTGGTAGAGGTATCACATATATTATTGCACAGTCATAGGTTATTACATGTTTTTACAGTGCTCATAAACAAAAATGTGTTGCTGTATTTTCAGAGTGTGTGAATAAGCAACTATACCAAAGATTTTTTTTTCAGATTATATACACTTTATATTTATGTTAGTACTGATGTCAAAGTTCTGTTTTGACAAGTGTGGGCTCCAGAGCATGTGATGTAATGGTTGTACACTCAGCGATGGTGGTGGTAGTGATTGGGGGGGCATTTATTAAACCCTTCAGTGAATGACATCTGATGCTTTCCTATAAGCACAAGCTAAATTCTTCTCCATCAGAGCAGTATCCCAGGACCCCCTCCCATAGGCTGCCTTGATGTATCCCCTATAAACTCCTAGTTGTTCAGACAGCAATGTCTGTGTGCACAAGGACTAACAATGTCCAGCACAACTGTAGGATTGCTGTTTGGTTTGTCCACGCACAAAAATCCAGAACAAAACCCGCTCCCCTCATCCCACCCTGTCCCATTGCAGGGCGCCACTAAATTCCTTCTTTTTCTTCCTCCTTATGAACTTCATTCATCTTGATTGGCCATTCCGGGATGATGTACATGGGACACAAGCAAGAGAAGCCAGGATTGCCAGATTTTCGTGGCAAACATCACTGGGCTGCACAAGGTTTTAGTTTTGTTGGTTGCATACGGCATCAAAATAAACACAGACTGCAGTATCAATGTGCATTGACGTTGCAGTCCTTGTCACTTGATCCCCTCTGTGACCAGAAAAGTGTTAAACTGCAATTTATCACCTAAATCTGCGGTGTGTAATGCACTTACATAAAGTTTGGGAATTTCTGAAGCACATATAAATAAATAAATGTGTTTTTGTAGTAGGTGTTGGCTGTGTGTATGGAAATGGTGTGTTATAGATATTGATTAGAATATGTAACCCCTGCTGCAATATGCTGATGTCAGTGTTCTTGTGTAATTAGCCATTTCAGCTTGTTACATGCAGATAAATTAAGGTTCCACCCTTATTTTACACTCAGCAACGAGTTGTGACACCCAATTTGTGTTTTAGTAGGAGCACTGAAGTTTTAGAATGCTTTATTAGTCATTAAAGGGTAACTGAGCAAGGCTGCAAAGGTAGTAAGGCTACCATAGCTTCCCTGACTCCTGGGCTTTCCAGAGACTCTTTAAATAGCAAAGTCTGATATCCTCACAGCTTCACAGATGTTTAGGAACCATGACACTCATACATTATGCTAATTACCAGATAATTAACTGTGAGTCATCTCAATGTGTTTTATAATAGTTCCTTCCTATTTGTTTCCAACTGAATTGCTGTTAAGTAATATCAGCACTGGTAAAGTTTTAGTTTAACTTGGGTTGCATTGTTATGTCATATTAGTGGGGTTAGGCACAATTACATCTTGGGTCTGGGGAGGGTCTGGGGAGAACACTGATATATATATATATATATATATATATATATATATATATATATATATATATATAGATATAACAGGCCTTTCTAAGCGGCTGTTTTTGAGTGGATACTGAAGAGTTGGGTCACAATACAGAGGCAGCCATCCGGTTTATAGGAATTCATGGGTTGAACACTGTGGCCCATAGTATTTTATTGTAATCTGTTCATCATATCTGTTGTAGACCATAAAAAAAAAATGATGTTGTTATGTGTCATTAAAATTATTATTTATTGTGTCATTTTGTAATAAGGAAGTCATTTACATTGCCTGCACTTAAGTACTCCTAGACATTGGATAAGTTGACTGAATTGGAGAACTATATAATTTTTATGGGCAGCAGAAAATGCTGTAGGACAATTCCATCCTCCTCGTCATCAGCTTACCTCAGTCTTGGCTGACAGTGGCATCCTATTCTGAATCCATAGAATGGAGTTCATGTTGGTCTAGCTGATTCTAAGTTGAACATTTCCCTAAAAGATCGAGATATTTCTGCTTGTCTTCAAACACCTTGTATGTATACGGATACTCAACAGTGGTCATTCAACAATCCATCCTGGCAGGTCAATAAAAAAAAAAACTTTCCAACGGAGCAGAATGCCGCTCACTTGTTCTTCCCTTTCTCCTCTCCTCTGAAAAAAACAGCCCTGTGTGTACAGCACTTTGTTACTGGAAATGGTCAGCGACAGAGATCTAACGTGTGTACATGGCTTAGGTTTCCATTTGTACCTAAGTAACAGATTCTGCTCTCTATGGATATTACATCAGTTGCTAACTGAGCCAGTAGTTTTATTCCTATGGTTATAATGGTGTGTGGGCCGTATTAACCACAAACAGCTTTAAGAAGTAAAACTGATAGCTGGAGGTACCAAGGTCTTGTGGCCTTGCATGCTTGTTACGTGTAAATTCTCAAAAAGTACAGAACCTCTTGAATTGCCATGTCTGCCAGACAGCTTGCATTTTCAGAGATTAGCAGTGGCATCCAAAACATTTTTCTCAGTGCAATTTTTAAAAAAAAAAAACAAATTACTTTTGGGATTGTTCAGGCCAACTTAGTTACTTGGTGGAACTGTAAAGGTATTATTAATAATAAACAGGATATATAAAGCGCCAACATATTACGCAGAGCTGTACATTAAATAGGGGGTTGCAAATGACAGATGACAGACCCTGCCCAGAAGAGCTTACAATCAAGCAGGTGTGGGTAACACACAATAGGAGGGGAGATGTGTAGCGATGGGAAGTAGTGAGTAGTGTTTCTCCATAGCCTAAGATAGCTGCAAGAGTGTTGGTGGACTAATCAATGTACATCAGCCTGTATGGTGCCAGTCGTCTTATAGTAAGAGCCAAGAACAATGTACTTCCAGTGGCTGATAGTTCAAAATGGCTCCAGGAATCCAGGCATTCGTTTTTTGTTTTCAGCAAATTGTGTGCCGGGCTCCTGGCTATTACTAAAACCTCTACCAAGGAAGTTCAGCTTGAGATTAGTTAAGATATTGGGACACAATTACACATGCAATTTCTGGTCTTGCAGTTTACAGAACTTCTTTTATTTAATTGCCATGACTACTGAATGATTGCATTGACTACCGTGTTTCCCCGAAAATAAGACACTGTCTTATATTTTTTTGGGCTTCCAAAAACACACTAGGTCTTATTTTCAGGGTAGGTCTTATATACTTTTTTTAATGAAAAAAAACACTTACCATATTCCCAAATTCCCCTTACAAATTCCCCTTCTGATCACTCTGTGCTTTTTTTCCACTGTTCGGCAGTTAGGACATGGAACAGCAGGTGGCGCTGTGCCGGTTTCTTTCGCTCTGCTTTACAAACAGGAAAAGACACGATGCTGGCAGAGGAGAGAAGAGAGACACGCTGCAGCCAGAGACACACGCAGGATCGCGTATCAGGTGAGTATATTATTTTAATTTTTTTTTTTAACACATTTTTAAGGGCTCACTAGAACTAGCCTGGTTACATGCACTTCAGCTTCTGACAGGCCGAAGTGCATGTAATATCACTCCGCCTGTGACAGGAGCCGGAACTACAAGGAAAGCATCGGCTTGTGCGGCTGTGTGTTAGCCCGCTGTGTGTACGCCCGCTGTCTCCCGCTCGGTGAGTACTGTTTTAATTTATGTTTGCTTTAAATTTTTTATTTTTTTTTTATTTTTCTACTAGGTCTTATTTTCGGGGTAGGTCTTACTTTCGGGGAAACACGGTATTGCAATAGGCACATATGAGATGTGCTAGGTGGTATTATGTACATGCAGTGAATGCGGAACTCCAGAAAGAAGACAGAATTAATGCAACTTTGTGCAAATATTAGATGCATAAATGTATTTAAAAAAACTTGTATAATACTTAAAATTTACTTAAAATTTTTCTGCAGTGGAGCCACTAGAAGGAAAGAGAGAACTAGCACATTAAGTCAATGTGTTGTGTTGTGTTGCATTGGAGTCAGGGGCCATTATTATGTACCTTGAATCACAGTTGGCAAAATTGTACCAAGTTTAAAGCCATGGATAGAAAAAAGAGCACCGTGACAAAGAAATGAGTTTATCTGTGTGCTGCTTTTCCTTTCACTGTCTTGTCACTGAGTGTCATTAGGTAGAAAACATGGGTGGTCAGACATACAACTCCTTTGACTGGTAAAACAGCTCTTGTACATTCATTTATTATGTATTCAACTTTTTGCATAACAACTACATGATCATGTGTAAGTAATAGTGAGATAAACAATTACAGATTTGGGGTGATTTTGTGACCGTGTAGCTCTACGCATTGTTAATGTTACCAGTCGCTGTGTTTAGGAAACATATTAGAAATGTTTGAGAGATCTGAGCTCTGTCGATGTTTTAAATGCAGAGATGGGATATTCTGTGGCTGATTTACTATGTGAAAAGTTATAAATTATTTCTGACTGAGATTATAAAGGCACTTAGCTAACATGCACTGGCATCCGGCATAAACATTGGGAAACTAGGTCATTCACTTTCATTTATTCAGCCAAGTCCAGGAGAGTTCTTAGAATTGAGTTTAGTATCTCTTTGGAATGTTTGGATTAGCAGTTCTAGGTTTGTTTTTTGTCTTTAAAAGCTAGAGTTGTCCCTAGAAAAACATGCTTGAACTGTAACCCAGCCCTCCTGCAGGGTAAATACGCAAACTACCCTCAAGTGATTTCTTCAGCTTGCTATTTAGCTATTTTGGGTTTGGCCTTAAACACGTTGTTTGTTCTTAAGCAATTGCATGGCCCTTTATCTGAAGGTAAATGTAGTGCTCAGATATACAATAAGGGTTGTATCCTTGCAACACATATAAACAAAATACCTGTTTCCATTGGGACATAAAATGTCATTGTCATGTCATGTTCATTATGGTAAAGGATTTGATGGACAAGGTAGAAGATTACATACCTGGAAGTTTGCTTTAATATGCTTTTACCTTATAACTTCTTTTCCACCAATACGAAGCAAAGTAGGAGGTTAACTTACCTTCCTACCCAGCCCTCAACTCCCTTTTGATGCTTCATTTAGCCAACAGGAGTGAAGCGCTATGCCCTGTATGTTTGGGTATTCAAAACCGGTGACTAACTTTCTGTCCTCCCCAACAGTGTTCGTCCTTTGTAATTAGTCACTCAGTGTTGATATTTAGAGCCGGGGAGAGAGTTGTTATACAATTAGGATTAACATGGAGAATACACAGGACCTTTTCACCTTTCTCCCTTAGGCAAGCAGAACAGGGTTGGAACGTTAAGTATTTATAGCTTTATTAGTAGTTTTGGGGACTTAAATTTGACCATCTGCAGTTTGTTTTAGTTCTGTAACCATGTAAACTTACGTTGCCATTTCACTCCTTTTTGTATCTTGATCAGAATTAGGAAGCTTGTGAACTAGAAGCAGTCCCAGCCAAACAGTGCCAACTAACAACAGTCCCAACTGTGCCAACCATGGCAGTTGCTTCGTCAAGAATTTGTCCAGCACAGAAATGTGCAGTTTCTGATTTATTTATATCCTAACAGATACTTGTTTGTATAAAAAATGAAAACAAAAATTAAAATGTCCTCACCACTATGGTGGTATTGGTCAGCTGTCATTTGAGCACCACTGGTTAAGCACTTGTATTCAATAATTCAGAAAGCATAGTGCAGAAATAATTAGACATTATTTTGGATAAATGATACCTGTGACCTCTCTTTGATCCTGTAATGAAGACATGTTAATTGGACTTGGCAAAGGCAAATGTCACATCATTTATGCTGGTGAAACTTCGAGCTGGACAGCATTAACCCACAAGCACCAAGAAAAAGTGACTAACTGTAATGATTGAAATGAGTTTCTATAACATTACCAACCCTGGCAGTCAGGCAGAACATTCACATGCCAATACTGTCACTCCAGGAATGTCAGACCTTAATCATCAGGCAATTTAATTTGCTAATAACAATAGGACAAGTTGCATATTTTTATGCATCCATGCTTACACTCCCTTCTGATTTTGTCCTAAGATTTAGAACAGCCCTACCTGTATAATAGGTAAGACAGGTTATTGCTTAAAGACTGATTGTTGTGGAAGATCTTACCACAATTCTAGGTGATTTTCTACAGACACGTACAGACGTGTTAACACTTAAAAGTATTACTTAATCATACATTTATATTTTGTATATTAGTGATATGGGCTTCAAGCTTGAATAAAAAAATATTTAAATGATATATAGAAAGTATGAAGAGAAGTCCCACAGGTGGATCTGGAGAAGAGCAGAGGGAAGATGTCTTCCCCTTACAGAAGGGATTGGATACGGTGGTATCTTTTAAGTATGACCAAGAGAAGTTCATCACACTGTTGTCTTCTGGAAGTTGTTTCTCATTTTCAGTCCGGTGCTGGGTGTCCGTATTTGTGATCTGGCTTCTTGCTGCTGATTTGGAAATGGGAATAGTAAGGGAAGATTTTTGGTAAAAGACTTCCCCTTCCAACTTTATATGCAGACCTCTATGATAAAAGCTGTTATACTAAACCAGTGTGTTTTTTTTTTTCATTTGTTGTCTTCAAGTATTCTTAGCAGGTTTTTATCAGTGGTACTGAGTGTTTCAGTGACATTTGTGAAAAATGAAGGAGGTGCTTCAAACATGAACTAGTGGTGGCACCAAGTGGAATCGTGGAATGCCATAGTAGGCTACAAGAAACCATTAGGAGCTAGGAGTCTTTGAGGACATTTCTACCGCAAAGGCTCGTCAAACCTCATGTAGCATGCTTTCTGATTAGATGCCTTGTGTTAGTGTCTGAAACTGTTCCCAGCCCTAGGAATATCAGAAGATTTGTGTCCAACTAGATCATGGCAGTATAATGTGTGCCGTGTTTGGGCTGCGCTAGGCTTAAGTGGTGCTTTGTATACGTAATGTGATTTTTACCAAGAATTCAAATAATATTAGGAAATATAATTCATTTATAATTTATAAATTAGTTTTTAGCAAACTTTATCATTACCCAGCATCAGATATCAGTTAAGGTATGTAGTTATCCATCTCTGTAACCTAACTGAAGCTTGATTGGGTGTATCAGATGGTTGGCTTCAGTTACTACATATGACCTATCAGTAAGGTGATTCATTTTTTATAATTATTTAGACAGTATATGTACACCAGGGGTGCCCAACAGGTGGATCGCGATATACCGTTAGATCGCAAAGGCAACGTGAGTAGATCGCAGAGCCCTGCCTTTCAAAATAGACTCTACTGCGCACAGGAGTTAAGTCCAAGTTTTTATTTGTTGGTAGATCGTTTTGAGTTGGTCATTTTAAAAGTAGCTCGCCAGCTAAAAAAGTGTGGGCACCCCCGATGTACACATTCTGAAAAGTTTTATGGTGAATCATTACCTAGGTCATGCAGTGGTGCTAGAAAAGTTTCTAAAAGTAACATTTGAGATAAAAATATCAATATTTAAATGCCCCGATCAGGAGCGGGTGGTGCCTTTAGTAACCGGTCAGATTCTGTTTTTTCATTTTCAAGCTTGCAGTAGTAAAATACTAAAAATCACTTTGCTGGAACACCATATTTATTGTTCCCATCTCTAATATAAATGAAGTAAAGGTCACAGAGGTTGCAGCTGTATCTGGGCCTTTGCTTCTCTGGAATTTGAAAGACCTCTTATCATTGTTTGTATGAGATTAAAGGTTCAATGTTTCTGATCACCTTGCTGAGTGTAATGTCATGTGTGCACCAAGACATCAAGTGAGTGTGCAATAACCAGTCATCTTTGCACATGCTCTGTGTACATAAAGAGAGATAACACAGCTCTAAGAGCCACTAGTACTAGAGCTGTTAGATACAAAATAAAGATATCGAGTTGGCTGTGGGTCTAGCTTCTACTAACAACTACTTTCAGATGATGCAAAAGAGAATAAAGCATTGGCAGCAATTTAGAAATTAGAAATAAAGTGATTACTGTGGACGGAACAGAAGGTCAGTAACTTATTAGGTAGTGAAGCCAGGGTCAGGATAACAGCCCACGGCAATGGCAGCTTCAGTAAATCTTCACACATTCAATTTGAGGGTATAGAACATTTTTGCTATAATGTACACACAGTAAACACTTTGAAGGGCACTTTCTAATCATTAAATCCTAATTATAATAATATACTGTTTATACTGAGAAGGTCATAGCAAACACCTGTCTGACCGCAACAGTCATTTTGTTGTATTTGTGCTCTTGATACACAATGAATTCCTTTACTGGTGACAAACATATCTGTTCATGGACGTATTATAAAACTAAAGCTTTTAAACCTCACACAAAATCCCTGCCACAACATCAAGTAATTTCAGAAGCTTATGCCGCACAGGCCTATAACATTGGAGCCAGTCCAATGCTTGTCTCCACAGGTCAAATGTTTTATATGATTAAAAGTTAAAAAGGTAATCTCTGCACCTCTGGTTATCTTACGTCCGAGAGAATACAAAGCACAGTTCAGATCTAATGCAAAATTTTGTTTTAAGTTTTGGATAGAAGGGAGTTTTCATCTCGGTCAGTATTTTTTTCTTTTGAGTTTGTGTCCCATTAAAGGAAAAACCTTCCATTTCTTGTCAGCTGGATGCAACTGTTATTAGGAAGAATTTCTCAGAAATAGAAATATCATCTCCCAGTTCTCGCTGAAGCAAGAGTCCCCATTGGGACTCTCCCCTCTATTTCTGTTCTTTTGACGGTTAAAAATTTGGATTTCCCTACTCAACCATGCTGAGTTACCAAGACATGTAGATTGTAAATTGTCCTACTAGGATGCACACAAGTAACATTTCTAAGAGGTTTTTAGCCCGTGCTATGCGCTGTTTAGCTTAGTAGACAATAGGAGTGATAATAACTGTAGACTACTCTGCTTAATTTTGGATCATTCCTTCTTAGATCTGCTTATATTTTTACTTCACAGCTGCATAAATGTGGACTGGGGTTTAATCCCTATAATGTTGGGGAAGGCAGCACATTTTAGCTGGAGTTCAGCTTCAATTGCATTGCAAAAAGTGAAAATTCCCGCTCTAATAGATGAAACCACCCTGGGCTTTAAGATGCAGAGTATGGTTTTAGTATAGTGTAGGATTTTATAAACAGAAGATGTCCACAAATTATTACTTCCCTTTAAATATGAAGAAAGGACTTTGTTCCATATTTGTCTAGAGATAGAAGGAAGAGAAATGACAATCATTCCTATACCCTTGTGGCCAGTTGTGTTTCCAAAACAACTGTCATAAATATGCAACACAATCTAAATATAGATCCACTTAGGCGACATACCTACAGATGTTTCAAGCTTTCTCTTTCTTTGTTCAAAACGCAGTAGTGTAAAATATATCCAGTAATGGAGATTTGGTCCTATTTCTCCTTCTTAGCCATTTTACAAAACAGCAGTCCCCAAACTAAGGCTCGCTGCTGGCCCTAGACGAGTCTATGAATGCCAGTGAGACATCTTCTGTATAGAGAGTGACAGCCAGTGCCGGAAAACATCATATTTATGGTCATATTTATTTATGGCAATGTAAACATCCACCAACATCCACCAATGTAACAAGCACCAACTAAATGGTATGCATAGTCAGCACAGTGGCTCAGTGGTTAGCCCTCGGCCAGGACACTATCAGCATGTAGTTTGCAGGTTCTCCCCGTGTTTGCGTGGGTTTCCTCCTGGTATTCCGGTTTGCTCCCACATTTCAAAAACATACAGTTAGGTTAATTGTCTCCCCACAAAATTGAACTTAGACTGTACTAAAGACGTATGACTGGGGTAGGGACATTAGATTGTGAGCCCCTTTGAGTAACAGCTAATGACATGACTATGGACTTTGTACAGTGCTGCGTAATATGTCCACCCTAATAAAATACTGCGTAATATTAATATTGAGCTGTTTCCCAATGGTGTACCCTGGGCTGTAATACCATTAAGAGGAGCTGTGCAGGACATGGAATTTGCACACACACTGGGGAAGGAACGGCACCAATTCTTTCACTAACATGGGTGCACTATTGCTCCCATTGGTGTATCGGCATGTTTTACTTTGAAGGAGTATTTTTTATGGATGCAGAGACATCTGCTTATGCCAATCTCTTTGCAGTTCTCTACACTGGCCTCTATTTCACCTTAGAATCAAATTCAAGTTCCTATGCTTTGCCTTCAAATCCCTCCACAGTTGTTGTCCCGCTTACATTTCTGACCTGGTAAAAAAAAATACTCCCCTAGCCGCTCTCTTCGCTCCTCCATTGACCTACTAATGACTTCCTCACTCATAACCTCATCACACGCACGGATACAAGACTTCTCTAGAGCTGCCCCAATTCTCTGGAATGGTCTTCCCTGTCCTGTTCGGTTTGCTCCTACTTTCTGCTCATTTTAATAGAGCACTCAAAACCCTTTTTTTCAAACTTGCCTACCCATCTTCTTCTGTCTTTTAAAACTGTCACTACTTCCCACCACTACATATCTCCCATCCTATTGTGTGTAAATTCCCCCACCTACTAGATTGTAAGCTCTTCGGGGCAGAGTCCTCTCTTCCAGTGTCACTGTCTGTATTTGTTGTATTTAATGTTTAGCTCTGTGTAATATGTTGGCGCTAAATAAATCCTTTTTAATAATAATAACAGATGCAGCATTTCTCACTGAAACCAGGGCTTTTTTTCCCACCGATGTAGACATTTTTACGCTCCATGACCACTATCATAGGGGCAGTTTTTATACCCACTGACCTTTTGATCCTATAGCAATGTTTTTACTCTTATTGCCCAAGTCTGGCCCCCAAATAGTGTGATGATCAGTGTCTGTGTCTTTAAAGAGTCTGATAACCCCTGATCTCACAGCTGATTTGTATGTAGGTCTTAGGTACAATATTAATAGGATTGTTGACTTTCCCTTCCCTATTACTTATTACACTTTGGTAAATCCTGAGTCACCGACCTGGCCTAATAGGGAGGGAAAGTTAGGAAAATGTCAGACGTCATTATCTGTATACATGTGATGATCAAGTGTATTGAAGCCAAATGATTAGAGTGGCAGCATTGCAGTCACATTTTTTGGAAAGAAAGGTCAGTAGTGGCAAATTGCTTCTTATATTATGTTTTGGTATGATGCATATACAGCAAAAGCATTGTGAAATATAAAAACCTAACCCATGGTCTTAGTGGCATAGTATTGGGAGTAACCTATGTTCTAGAAAAAAACACAATGCTAAAGCTATGTCACCATGAAGTGTTTAATCTGAATGGAATTTTCAGAATGCTACATATCATCTCTATATGCAGATGAGAGATTAGGATTTGTAGCAGAAATATTTATATTTATGTATTGTAATGTCAGGGTCAGAATAATATAAATTGGTAACAAACACTCTTCTTTAGGGGTGGAAGGTTACCGTGCACAGTGTTTTGGTTTCTGTCTGCTTAGTGCCATCCAACGCATTATCTGTACACTTCCTAAAGTGTGTTGGGGTCACATCTCATCTCTCACATTGCTTTTATCAGAGTCTGAAGTGGTCTTCAGGTCAGTTTACAAGAAGTAAGTGGTTACCGAGAACAATAACGAACAGAACAATGTAACAGCTTCCATATTTTCCATTTATGCACTAGTTATTGCACATTACTGTAGAAAACAATTGGTGTTTTTTCAAATGTTATTACTGTTTATTATACTTTGAAACTACAAAATAATATAATTACACTGACAGGCAGAAGCCATAACATGTTGTAACATTGACTTATCTGTATGTATGATGTTCCTACTATATAACTTGTAACCAGATGGCTTTGTTTTTGGTGAAGCTAATGTGATGGAAAATGTAAGCAAAGTTACCAAGTGCTTGTAAAGAGATGGTTTGGGTGAAATGTTCCCTGACAAAAAAGTTAGAATCTTTGTATGAAAATATCTACACTAAAATATTATAATTAATGTCTGTCTTTGTACTATGATTATAACATAGAACTGAGTTATAGTATGGCTTCAAATTAGTTTAGACAATAATAATTGTCTGTACTTGTAATGGCTCTAACGATGATCAGCCAGTACATATACTGTATATAGCGTCAACACTGCTAAATTGTTCTTAGAGCGGATGAATGGGACCTCTCCAAATCTGTCAACCACAGAACTCAAGACAGATTCACTACCTTTTTCTTTGTCTTTTAGCTTTTGTAAAATGGCGTTAATATGCTAAATTTGCTGACTTGCTGCCAACCATAGCAACCTAGTTCTGTTTTCCTCAGTCCTTTAAATAGGTAAAGCAATGTGTGACCTTTATTCCATTAGAGAATCTTCTGGAACAACACAGCTGATAGGAGAATAAATAATAGGGTGAAAACACTTGTTATAAAAGCAGCCAAAATAACAACAACAATAACTTGTAAAAGGTACATTTAAAAGAAGCAGCTTTTGATCCAATACTCACCTTCAGTCTGAAGCTGTCTCCTGAAGTATTTATTTTTTTCCATGATTGATGCACAACGTCATATATTCTTTTACGTCATATACTATTTCTTCAGAGTCTCGGGCATCATGGACATACATCAACCTGTGACTGGGGACAGCAAGGAAAAACAGCCAAGTTAATTTCCCTGTAACTCTCCTTTCATCTTCTATAATCTTTGTCAGCACATGAACTGAATGACCCCTTGTGCTTCTTCTTCCTCTCTTATCCAGGTCTGCGTACAGGGACTGCTGGAGCCTGATAATTTCCTGGTCCTATTGAACATTTTACAGAAGATCTTACACTGCTTGTAAGCTGAACCTTAGGGAAAGTAAAACATTATCTTTGCAGTGGAGCTACCCCCATACTGCAAATGTTAAGTGCTCATTTTTGTAAATGTAATAAGTAAAAATAAATATACTAACCCATTCCTATGCAACTCCAGACTCCTTTATGTGACTGCTTCTCTATGACGCTCCACGCTGCAATGGCAGACTCTGTTGTCTTCCCTACAATACAGAAACAGTAGCCTTGCATTGTAAGTGAGGGCTCCAAGAGCCAGCGCTCCACATGAGGGCCAGAGGAACGCTGGCTGCAGGGAGAGTAGGTGATTGGGTTGGAGAACTGCAAATATCTGCCTGGAGTTCAGCTTTACCATATAAATTACAAAGTTCAGATTTGCATTTTGCATTTTTTTAAAATGTTTTTACAACTACTTGGTTTAAAAGTATTTGATGGGATTGCAGCCTCCCGCTATTTTTATTTTTTTGTCAAGGATATGCATAATAAATGTGCAGAGGGGTTCTGGACCAAGTTGAAGCATGTGAGAAGATACATTATATTAACAGCAGACAGGTTTGGTTTGCATCCTAAAATATCATTTTTGAGTGCATTGAGCTTGTACCTGGGCACAGTAGGTGAAAACACAGATTGTTTGAGCAGCTGCACCCTGCTGCGTACAAGGTCCTGGCTGGTAACTTTGCAGTTTTGTACCTCTTGTACCAGTCATTAACAAGCTACAATTCCACTATACCACAGATATTTATTTATGGGGGGATTAATGTTTTGTTAAACAAGAACATTCAGAACAAATAATTTCTTTAAATTTGTTTCATTTAAGGCTAACATTCCAAAACACAAGAAACTTCTCTAAACAATAGCAGTTGACTTTTTTTTTTTTTTTTTACCCGCCTTCCTGTCCAGCTATTAACACCACTTCTATTTTTGTATAGAAATATTGATAGGGTTACAACTGCTTCTATTTTAAATGCTCTGTGGCTTCCCCTGCCAGGACTTCAATTTTAAAGCAGGCTCTTGCAGGGTCGGTGCCAGCTGTAGAATGACAGGTGTC
This sequence comes from Pyxicephalus adspersus, assembly GCF_032062135.1. Classification (NCBI taxonomy): domain Eukaryota; kingdom Metazoa; phylum Chordata; class Amphibia; order Anura; family Pyxicephalidae; genus Pyxicephalus; species Pyxicephalus adspersus. The sequence goes on along the minus strand of NC_092867.1, from coordinate 19,529,962 downwards.
CTTTATCTTCATAAATAGCCCGTAATAAGGAACCGCAACCCTCTCAACAACAACATTGGCAGCTGGATTATCAAGATGATGAGACGCGGCTATCCAGTGAGTCTAAATCATTTGTGTTCTCACTGTTTTACAGTTTGGGAACTGTACATGGGTTACTCTATCTTTGTTGCACACATCGAATTTATTAAGGATTGCTACAAAAATAGATTGTGATTGAAGGATGGAGCTTCATATTACTGGTCCGATTTTTACTGACTGCATGCCCAGTCCGGTAGGAAATACCGTCTTGTAATTTATGAATGTTGTGTTTTCATTCCTTCACTTCCAGCTTTTGCTCATATAACTGCCTGAACCACAAATGATCAATTGCAAACATAGAGGTGTTATACATTTTCTTCTTTTTTTCTGTGACTGTACATGTTACTTTTCTTTCTGGTGTAGGGGATGAATTTTGTTATTTTTCATTTTGTGTGTTCCCGAATAAACGCATGCATGAAGCAGTTATGTCCTATACATGCAAAAAATGAGTTACTATTTAACAATATGATATAATAAAAAGTGCAACATTTAGGGGAAACCATTGGCTCAGCACAAACAAATAGGCAGAATAAAGAAAAGAAATGTTGGATTTCTTCCTATGAGTTACTACTGCACATTACCTTTTGGAAATTCTACTACACAGGAGACATTCACTTTATAATGTTCATCAACAAACAGTTCTCACTCTAGTCTTGGAGGCTACAGTTATTAATGTTTTCAGCACTTTGTGAGTCAATAATGTAAGTTTGCAGCGTGCTTTGCTTGGGTCAGTAACTTCAAAAATATTGAGAGACACAATATATCCAATAGCATTTTCTGAATGACAGGCTTTTGTGTCCCAGTATATGTTAAATTTAATGTGTATGTCCAGCCAAAACATTTTTTTTATTTTGGTCTTGGATAAAACATGTTTTATCATAGCAGAAAATATTCATAGTACCTTTTTTACTTTTTCTTCACATTCACATACCAATGACCTCCTCTCACTCCCCCCACATCTTTTCATTATATTGGTTGTCATTACACATAGAGGACCAGTACCATAAACATAAATTAAAGTCCCATACAGACGTCAGATGAGTATCGCAGGAAATTATATTTGTGATTATTTCTAGTGACAGAGCAACAAACAAGCAATTTACATAGAACGCATTCTGTTCTACAGAGTGAGGAGGGGCAGGATGAGCGAGCGACACCCCACTTCTTGCACAGCGGTCTTTCCTGTTGGGTTGTTCATCAATCCTCCGAGGCAGACCACTGTACACATGTCAGATTTTCAGCACAGCTGTTCGTTTCAAGCTTATCTGATGTGTTTACGAAGCTTAACTCTAGCTACGTCAATAGTCACCAGATTAGCTGAAAAAGTCTCCATCCTGAACCCCAGATTTGATCAAATTTGGTCAGACCGGCTCTGCGATTAATGCTTGTTTGGTAGGATGGCAATATCAATAATGTATATTTTAAATTTTGAACTTTTACACTTTTAATTTTAGTAGTAGTACTGGTATAAAAATTGAAGCAGTTTTGGTGGTAACCTGGAGTATTTACATGGTATGTAGGTTTATAGCATACAAACTAAGTAGATTTCAGGGAAATGGGAAGATTAAAATGCAATGTGGTCTTCATCAAAATATTGATTTGGATGCCCTTGCTTTATCAATGTTCCGGAATGGCCACCTTGCTTGCCCCTGTTACCATGCGAATGATGTCAACATTTCTGAAATGCAGATAAAACGATTTAGTATAAAAAGGACACCGGTGTTTTAGGTAAATGTAACAAAAGTATTAAATGAATAGGACAATGAGGTGGTTTCAACGAACAGGACTGGTGAGCAGGCCTTGGTTTAGGATTAAGGAAGGGCCCCTAAAAATAAAATGAAGCTTTATGAGCACACTGAGGAGGGTTTTCTGGCAGCAGCTTAACATGTGAAATGTAAAATGATGTTGGTGGGTTATTATGTATTACATTTTTTTGAATTCTGCATTTAAATCTGGGCAGCCATGTTTGATATATTCAGTAAATTCAAGCTATCATTCCACCTTTATATTGTTGCACAGTTACTGTGTTTTAAGCTTTGTTCTCATTGCTTTAGCCTGTCTAAGACACCTTCCTCTTCTATATTAAGGTAAAACAACAGATCGGGTTTTCTCACCTTTCCAACTGTAATTTTTTTAAACTAATTTCTTGTTTGTAGGGAATACTTTTGACATATTATTATCATGCCATCCAAAAACAATAATCTCATGTTTATGGGGACAATAACAGTCACTTTAGTACTACGTGCTCAAGCTTTATGCTGTATTTTATGTGCTTTGTAATATCTTTCTAACTAGCATACCAGTGTCCTGTGGCAAAATTACCTATCTTCTAGATTCTTTAAAATATGCAAAAAAATTCTAAAAATGTTCTGAGAGGCATTTACAAAGAAGATTCTGAAGGGTTATGTCGCAATAAAAAAAAACATAACATAGTTCTCCTAATCCCACAATTTTAAAGGACTGGTTGTTTTTCATGGTAGAGTGGAGCATTATGGCTTCATATTATGAAGTATGTGTATACAAAACAAAAATACAGAAAACACTGATACGCACTAAACATACCAATCTTCCAATACACATCCCCAAAGACTCTGGGAAGACTTTATTACCCAGCATAAAAAAATGTGTATACATACAGTTTATGGGCACATTCAGAGGATGTCTGGCACCTTCTTTCTATGGACTATATATTGTTTTTTTTTGTCACGTACACAGTCATTGCATTCCAATAAATGCTACACTTCTCCCCTACTTCTATAACCTTTGATTTTGTTAAAAAAATAACTACACCTCAAACATTATCAGATTTATTTACTATCAAACATAAGCCTTTAGCAAGAAAATAATGTGATCTCCTAACATTTACATTTGTACTTGTACATATGGAATGTACAAAGCTAGGAGTTATGATTCTTTAATTGTAATTGTTGTAGGAATGTTTGTTATTTTACAACCACCCACTAATCAATTACACTGGTTTATATATTAGGAAATGCGTAGGAAAAAATGAGGCCAATAAACATTCAAATTTCAGTTCAAAATCTGAACGATTTGCTATAGGTTCTTGTACTTTAATCATTTCTGCTTCGCGATTGCCATGTTGAAAATGCCTGAATATATCTGATGGCTTACATTTAGACATTTTGTGCTGGAAACTATTTTTAATTGACTCAGTGGAGCTCTTTTTTTATTTTGGAAGATCAAAAGTAATGAATATCCATTCAGTATGAACAAAGGGATACATATAAGCTGGTTTATGATTTAATAAGCTTTGCACTAATTGAGAATGTGAGTGAAAAAGATAGGTAGACTTTAATTTTACAGAGAAGAATAGGACGATGCACTTTTGAAGTATGTACAAAACTTGTACATTAAAAAAAACTTTTTTCCAAACCTTTGGCATTACATATCTTTGAATTTCTGGTTCTACCCAAGTCCTTATTTGATGGTTTATATAAATGTTGGTGGTGTACATTTCATCTGGTTTTGTTATGCATCTAATTGTGACTGTAATTTTCCTGTTTTAGAACCGAGCACCTGGCCTAAAAATGACAACATCATGGAGTGATCGTCTCCAAAATGCGGCTGACATTCCCGCAAATATGGATGGTCTTGCAATGAAAAAATATCGGCGTGAAGCCTATCACAGGTAGGCAATGCAATTGTATTATAAATTGCAATGAAACCAGCTAATAGGAGTGAGATAGCATTGAATAAGTAATGTACAGCACAGTCAATACAGTGGACTTGGGGGTCAAAGCTTTGACAGCTGCCACCAGGACACCTTAGATACTTTGTATCCCCTTCTTCCATACCTCAGATCTGCCATTGTCTTATGTCACAGCCCTGATCCCACCCTGCAAGTTGCTCATCTTTGGCTAAAGGATTTAGTAGATCATGGGGGGTCCCAGAGACTTGGGTACCCTGGGCTATTGCTTTTTTATACTAAAAAAATGCAGGCCCTGTTGTTGTCCGCGTCCTATTTTGTTGGCCCCAGAAGCTTTTTGGAGTATCTGTGTAAACATGGCATCGATAATAAGACTGTGTAAGTATCTATCCTTTTGACCTAGCCAAGGAAGATGGATAAAATCTTTGAACATTTAAGGAGACTAGTAGAGCATAAAGGAGCCAGAAGTGAGTGTTGACATCGAAATTTTGTGGGGTTCCTTATAACATATTTTTTTGTGTAGTTTTGCTGTGCATACTTGCACATTATAACAAAAAAAGCTTCTGGGGCCCAAAACTGAGCAATATTTTCTGGGAGTTCTTATGAATAATATTTATGTATAGGCCAACCATTTTATATTTTGGATAAAGTTGGGAAGACCCATGTCCTGTCTGTGTCATTTTTTGGGAATTTCCCTTTTAGTTCTAGTCCTAAAATTGCAACAGGAGAAATAAATTTCTACATGGGGTTTCATTTCCTGGGCATTTTTATTATCATGTAATTAAACATTGCCATTCCCGAAAAATAATTGATTATTTGCATATTTCTTCATATACCTGGTCATGGGATGTAATGTTAGATTTACCCTAGTAGTTTCCTTGATCTGTAATTTTTCTTAGTGCAGAACACAACTTTGCACACATGTAATGGAACAATGAGTAATAAGTTTGTATCGAGATTAAGAGGTTCAAAGGCTCCACCCTCATTTTCAGCATTCTGAGCTGTCCGATCCACAAAACGTGTTCTTCTTCTTCACGGCTATAAGAGCCATCATTGTTAGATGATTATGAACACATTCATCTGTGCTTAGTTCTACTGATTGATTCCATTACATCTGCTCCATCAAGTGTCATCTGACCTTCCGGAGGGGACAGTGAATTAATATCCCATTCGTTTTAACTAATTGGTTATATGCCAACATGGAGCAGGCACCATCCATGTACGTGGACTGCAGTGGTCAAGATGCCGCACACAGGTATTGTGCCTCATACCTGGATGTCCATCATTTATTTATTATTTGCCGTGACTGGCATAGTGGTTTTCCATACCTTCAATTCATTGTTTATGATTTTACTAGGCAGCATATGAAATGAGAATCAGAAATGCTACCACATTTTATGTTTAGAAACACAATAGAACAAACTGATTAAAGGGGCCCAATTATTGACCCCATTTTGTATTCATAATAATTGTTTTTTATTGTATTTCATTCTTGGTTTGCCTTTTTTAAACAGAAAGTGCATAATAGAAAATTTGGCTTGCCATGGTGTATAAAGGTTTAGGAAAGTCTGCATTACCATAAAGCAACCAGTCCAATACAGGCTTCCTCTTTGTTTTGACTTTTGTTTTTGATTGGTGTAAGAGAATGTAGAAGATATGTCTTCCGTTTGACACATTGGCAAGTCTGAGGTCATAAGAAGAGAAGTCTCAAGTTACTCTCTGATGGTTAGGTTTCATGTGTGGAAAGGATAAGGACAGGATACTTTTTGTTTTGTTTTTTCACATTTAGAATGCTTTCATCATTTACATTCCAACCTGATAGTTTTTCTTTTACTGACCTTCTATTTTCATATTACTGACATGTATACAGTTTCATACATTCCATTAAATGTAAACTAGGCACAATCTGGCTACAAAGATTCCACATTGTTAAACATTTACATTCTACATTTACTATACCTAAAAATAAATAACAAGTGCATACACAAATGCATATTTTCTAAAACAACAAAAAATAAATAAATGTGATGTAAAAATGATGATGATAATATGTCTTTAGCCAGATTTTATCAAAGTTATTTTTAAGTTTGTTGTGTTTGGATCTTACCACTTAGACTTCATTCAACAATGCCAGTAGGCTTTTTTAAGTAACATATAGAGATAAAATGAGTTTTTGTTACAGTTCTGTGGTTTGATGAGATTCCCTGTTCCAGGTAATCATGTTCTGTTCATGAGCTTGTTTGATCCAGTTTATT
>NC_092867.1:19419231-19523869 GCF_032062135.1 Pyxicephalus adspersus | reverse complement strand
AATAGAAAAACTCCAGTGTGTATACTGTGACAAGGAAATATTAAGGTGTTTCCAGAATGCTATTAACATATTTTACCTGTGGTTGTTAATTCTGTATCATTACTTTACTGCTACTGGAATTTGTCTTTGTGTCATGTAATCATTTGAATAGTATTTATGACTTTCTATCCTCGTAAATAAGTACTTAGTCAACTGCAGTTCTTTGTAAAATTGTCCTTAATGCCCTGTGATTCATTAGCAGAAACTCCTTAAAATGAACCATAACTCAAAAGGATGTTTGTGCTGCTGGCAATGACTTTTGTACAGATCTTTTTTTTGTATGTGTAAATAGCAATGAAAAGCTGACACAAAACATAAAAATAAGAACATATAAACTTAAAATAAATGAAAAATAGCATTGTATCATAGCAGGCAGTTTTTAGTTTTCTAAGGTACACTATATTTTTATCTAATCAGCTCATCATGAAAGTGGAATGGAGTTCTTAAAAATCGTTTGCTAATATTTGGCAAATGTTTTCAATCCTGGACCAGATCTGTTCTGGGATTGCTGGATCGTCTGGTTTTCCTATGATAGTCTATCTTCTCCAGTTAAAAACAGGCTTAATGTAACTTGTGGTCACCAAATGTCATTGTTCAGATGGCGGGGGACCGGGAATGCCAGGGGATACTAATGAAGGGAAGGGGTACACCAACTGAGCAGAGACACTGGGCCTGATTTTTTAAATCTCTCAAAGGCTGAAGAGGATGCACTTTCTTCAGTAAACCTGGGTGATTCAGCAAACCCGGAATGGATTTCTTTAAAGTCTTTTTTTTTTAATACTGGACCAGATCCATTCTAGTCTTACTGGATCACCCAGCTTCATTGATGAAAGGTGTATACTCTCCAGCCTGGGAGAGCTTTATTAGATTAAGCCAACTGTGAGAACAGATAGTAGGTAATAGCAGATAGCAGGGGATAGAGATTATAGGGATATACTACTGAATCAAAGGTACTGCAAAATTGGATGGAATGAGTGGCAATTATGAAGAGAAGGGATAATGGGCCTGATTTTTTAAAGCTCTCCAACGCTGGAGAGGATACACTTTCATCGGTGAAGCTGATGAAATGGATTTAATTTGCTGTTTGTTAGCAAATCTTTTCACTCCTGGACCACCCCAGGTTTGCTGGATCACCCAGCTTTACTGATGAAAGTGTATCCCCTCCAGCCTTGGAGACCTTTAATAAATCAAGCCTAATGTATGAGGGTTTGGAAGCATAAACCAAGGCAATAGGACCTGTAGCTAAGTTTACAGGTATGCAGCCAATTTTCATCATAAAACAAAATGCTTTGCATGCCATACAATTTTCCCATGGCCAGGCGGTGTTTTTGGTTCATTATTCTTTTGGGGCATGACTGTAGGCTTTTGTCAGTCTTTCTGTGTATTTGTGCAATTGTTTTTTGGATTCCAGAGAGTGTAGATCAGGGAATGCAAGTAATTTCCCAATGATCAGTGTTGTGTATAATACCACTTCATCAAGGCTTGGATATATAGATGTATGGACATATAGATGTTGCCCATGTATTATTAATAATATTATTAATAAACAGGATTTATATTGCGCCAACATATTACACAGTGCTGTACATTAAATAGGGATGTATTTGTGTTCTAAAGGGTGATCCTAAGTGTTCCTAAAACTGCTTCACAATTTAACCATTTTAATATGCCATAGATCCTTCTTGCAGTAGATACCTTGTTGCTGCATTGCAGTATGAAACTTTTGGAAGGTTTTCAAATTACAAATTCTTTCCTATGAAAGAAAATGAAGGAAATTCTGCAATTCTTAATGTCACAATTTGCTGCTGACCACAGGGAGAACTATTCATCACATCAGATTCTGTTAAGTGAAATGTGACATTCAAGCACAGTTTGAATTAAACATAAATGAATACACCTATATTTGCTGCATAGTAAGGATGCTTTTCCAGCATAATGTCCATGATAACTTCATTACATGCAATGCTTTACTCATATTGCAGGATGAGATCCTTGCCTATAGGACTTATATAAATAAATTGCTTTGTGTAATCCATGTAAATCAACCAATTAATGAAGACGTGATTAACAAGGAACAGTAGAAATGTGCTCCACACTAAATAAATGATCCCTTTAACCTTTTTGTAGAGTGAGACATTTTATGAAATATCATTACAGTCTGCATATAACTATAAGCCCTTCTAGAATACAAGCGTATGTGTTTTTATGAGCACAAATTACCACTGTAGGAGTGCTCACCATACTAATCAGTGTGCATGCTATGACAGTTTTTATCTACATTTTTATTTACTGTTCAGCGTTTATACTCTGATTACATTTAATTGTCAGAAAAGTTTCTAGAGGCTCTTTGGGGCAGGGTCCTCTCCTCTTGTGTCACCGTCTGTATCTATCTGTCATTGAAACCCCTATTAAATGTACAGTGCTGTGTAATATATTGGTGCTATATAAATCCTGTTTAATATTATTAATAATAATAATAATAATAATAATAATAATGTAAACAATGTTGGGTTGCCCAGTAGTGGTAAAGAATATTCTGCTGATATTTTGCCTCCCTCCCCATTCCTGTAAACATGATGGAATATTGCAATCTTAATGTTTTGGTTACATAGCTTATTTAAGTCTTTGTAACATCATCACCTGGTCTATGCTCCTCTGCATTGTAGCCATATCTTGCCAGTTGGTAGAGGCCAGCAGGCTGCTGTACATAGCTTCCCAAGAACATTACAACATCCTGACTCCATTCTCCCTTTAAAAGTTCTGGCCTTCGTGTCCCAGGTGTAGTGGTTATAACAAAATGATGGTTGCATGTCAGTCTGGAATTGTAGGCATTACTAGGCAGGATGAATGTGCATCCTCACCTATGTTGTTGCTCCTCTACTATGGAAGAACTGAAATTCATTGAGCATGAAGGGGTGGGCTAGGGACAGTCAAGCTGAGAGGAAAAGGCTTAAATGGTCTCCATCCCAAAAACCAGACAGATTTTATCCATCTGCAGCATGGGATGCATGCTATGAGATGCTTACAGTGTGTAGTAAAATCAAACTAATCATTTTCAGTACAGGAGAAGAACCTTTACAGCTGTGTAAGACCAGAATACCTTTAAACCAAAACACAAATCTACTTGTGGACAGTGACCATAACTGGGCCCCATACCAGATGCAAAAAAATGATGTCTTATATTGTGACAGGCATATAGTGACTTCTACTTATAAAGTTTGTTTAAAAAGAATACTTCTTGGGGGCAGATAACTTAATCCCTTTTAGCTTCATTGGTCAGAACCAACATGTGGCCAACTCTCACTATGGTTGATTGAACCTTAGTACTGTCTGTGGTCGGCAACAAATTGTGACATGAAAGTTTGCAGAACTTTTTGCACTGTCACTGGAATATTGCATGCCAGGATTTTAATACTCATAATACCTTCATAGATGAAGTATGACATTAATATTTAATCAGCAACATAGTTATCACATAGCATCCAATCCTTTTTTAAGACAGCGTAACAAACACATCTCAAAGCTCAAAGTATCATCTGCCCCCACTATGACATACAACCTATCATATCTGAGTCTGCTTAAATCAATGCTGATGTGTCCTACATAACGAAGTCTGATTTTTATTCCTTGCCTTTTAAAAATTGCTAAGTCATTCCTCCTTCCTCTCCCTGCTCCATGTTAGCAAATGTTTGCAGTATTTATTTAGCTTTATTGAAGCAACTGCGAATGAAGAGCTTGCATCATCCCACACCTATTTACCCTTTGTGCCAGACGTGCTTCAGATATCTGTTACAAATCAGATATCTGCAGTTGCTCATACGGAAAGCTTGTATATTCCCCTGTGTCATCCAAGTCGTTTTCTTTCTTCGTTATCTGTTTTCTTCTCTACAGCATGCTCTGCTTGTTGCTTTTTTTTGCCAAGTAATCTTCTAAGCATGGATTCCATTTTCTGAAAATGTGTTATGTGATTATGCTAAAATAAAGTGCTAATTCAATGCCAGATCATTCTGTTCTCATTGCTTATAAAGAAACTGTACTACCCCTGTTCCTTAATCATATGTATGACACATGTACCATAGGCTTGTAACTGAATGTTTTTTATGTGCTCAGAAAAGAGAGGCAACAGGGAATTTGACATTTCATCATTTTTTATTATCTCTATCATGTATACTGAACAGCTGCTATCCAATTGTGTCAAATCATTACTTTCCCTTGAAAGAGAGAATGGGAGCTACTACTGCTGACTTCATTTTTAAAGTTACCTGCTGAGGTGCTGCCACCACAAATTTAGATTTAGAAAAATCATGCTGTACAGGAATTCGGACTTATCAGAATCATAAGCAGCATACGTCTGGAAGTTCAGTCATCCACAAGCTAGCTTTAACTTAACAGAAAGGAGTCCCTAAGTTTCTTTACTTTGTCATCCTTGGTTGCTCCTTTCTAAACATAGTAATAAGGTCAAATGAATATCTTTCCTTCCCTAAAATCTGTTGATACACACCTTATTTCATAGCATCAACCTCATCATTAGATTCCAAAAACATTCAGTTAGGTTTATTGGTTTCCCCCCAAATTGGCCTTAGACTGTAATAAAGACATAACCATGGTAGGGACATTAGATCGTGAGCCCTTTTGAGGGACAGCTAGTAACATGACTATGGACTTTGTAAAGCACTACGTAATATGTTGGCGCTATACAAATACTGGATAATAACATATTTGCTTTTCTTTGCAATGCCAACAGGGAGCTATACAAAGCTTTGTGAAAACAGGAAGCAGTGGTAACAAACACACGTTACGTAGAGCTTCCATGAGTGCAAGAATAGAAATCCAATTGATAAAATCGGGTGGCCAAGGACAATAGGGTTGGGGAAGAAAGGGGTAGGTAATGCTGGATGTCTTTTTTGCTGCGGAGGGGTTGCAGCATGGTTTCCTGCAAGCAACATACAGTTGCTTCATTTCCTATTTTGAAGGAAGAACTGCACCACCACTACAAACACAAGGGCAAGACATTGAACTGCAGTGCAAATTGGCAGTAGCTGTTTTACCAATTGCCTGGGAGCCTCTAACCATTTATTTTGTTCAAATATAATTTGTACAAGTTCACATTTTTTCTGTATTTTCCTTCTTATTTATTGTGCAATCCCTACATATGCATTTGCGGAACTAACAAGGGAGTTTGTTGATAAAACAGCGAATCTGCGGTTTACCAAAGCTCAGGTGAATTCTCCAGATGCTTATGTTTTAAAAGACAGTGATTAATTCACCACCAGTGAAAGACACATTCACTTCTTGAAAGGTGTTGAGAATTGTTTAACAGTTATGTTTTTGAGGTTGTGACACCAAAGCAGTTATAGGCTCTGTAGGAAATAATATCCTGACTGCCAGTTGCTTCCATGGACAGTTAATAAGGTCACACCACCTTCTCCAATCGTCTCATGTGTAATTTTCTTTTCTTGTCCTCCAGGGTCTTTGTGAACAGAAGTCTAGCCATGGAAAAAATCAAGTGCTTCGGATTTGATATGGATTATACACTTGCTGGTGAGCATGGAAAGAATTCTGAAGCCTTACAAAGAATCTATTTATAACTTTTCCCTTTACCCTCAGCGTGTTGTCACCCTTTCTTAGAACTATTTTTCAGATGATTATTTAGGTCAGCTAAGCCTGGGAAATCTTTGAGAGAACAGGGAATGACATAAAAGCCATGCCAGCACATCGCAGTCTAAACCACTAAAGTTATAGGATTAGGATTCTGCTGATGTTCTGATCAACATGGACAAGCTGCATCTTACAAATTAGGCAACCTTTTTTTGGCCTGCTCTAGCTAATTCTGTTTGTTAGTATATTTAATAATTATCCTGATTGATGGATGAATATTTTGATGAGATCAGGTTTTTTGGCCACCCTCCGAACACTCAACCTGACCTTATGGTGATCAGATACATCAGTACCTTTGTACAATGGTTCCTGCTGTCACCCTTTCAGATTTGGCAGGGTGCCCATCTGTTTTTTTGAAATTGGCTTTTTGTTATTTTATTAGAGAGGCTGCAGACAAACCCCTCGTTTCTGTCAAAAAGAAGACTTTTATGCAGTAAATAATATTCTGTTCCAGAATCTAGGAGCTTTTAATTTGCATTGAATCGGTTGCTTGGGTTGTTACCATTTCCTTTAACCTACTTGAGGCTTTATTTCGTATAGTAAAAGCAATATACTGTGTCATGCCAATGACAGGACCTTTTAACACCAAGGTGTCTTTTAGAAAGTAAAGGGTAAATGCATAGCATTCTCACCAAATTCTCATTTACTGCATTCTCTCTGGTGTCAACGAGGGCATTTTCTCCTTCCAGAGTACTTCATTCTTTAAGCTCCTGGATAGAGTCTATTTCAATCCTTCTGTATGAAGTTACTTGGGTCCACTTAAGCTCTTCCAGCTTCATGTCTTAGCGGCATTCATTACATTAGAGAGATAGTACAGTGGTTGCGTTACCTCATAGGTATTGGATGGCAGCTTATGGAAACATCACGGTGTCAGGACGGAAAATGAGCTATCAATCAGATGTGTTTACTTGTAAACAAGTCTGGGTGCTTTCACAACTATCAATAGTACAAAGCATGGCTGTCCTGGCATCCTTAGATTTTGTATTGTAGGATTTAGAATCCTTCCCTATTTTGTCCAATACTTTAAAAGTTAAAATGTTTGTTTGAAGTACCGCTGACTCTTTCCTTGTCATGATATGTGAATGGTAAGCTAGCATTGTCTTTGTTGTTGGTCTTATTACTTTGTAAAACTTTAGGTAAAGGGACTTGTATAGTACAATAGATATACACAGCACATATACTGTACATACCGTTTATAAACAGGTGCTGGGTGTCAAATTGGCACCATTTGTCTGAACTCAGTAGGTATGTGCATATTGGTTGAATAGAAACTTATGTAGAGATCATTGAACTTTACTCAGGGCAAAGCAAGAAATATACTACAAGGATCGTACAGAAATGATTATTTAGACTCACCGGACTTACACCTCCATTAATGCTTACAGCCCCTAGGTTAGACTTCTACCAGCCAATTCTACATACATACCCTGTTGTCATTGCATCATTGGCACCTTTGTGGCAACATCCGTACACGATTAAATCAATCTTTGGGGTGCTAGGCACTCAGTCCCTGACATTGAAGGTTTGTTGTCTGGAAATCGGTGACAACTCAATGCCTTTATTTATTTCATGCAAGTTTTCTGGCCACTGAACTAAAGTTAACATTTTTGCTTGATAAAGGTTCCAAATCTGTATACAGAACAAACTCAACTTATTTGGCCGAACATTAGAAAAGTCTTGGATTGCTTCTTGGATATATCCTGTACTCTTTTATGAAGTAGCAGCTATACTTTTTGTGGAAGAAAAAGCCTTTGTAATTTATCAACCTTTTGGATAGAAATAAGAAGTTATAATAATGGTTGTTGATATTGGCATTATAGCTGAGCCTTAGGTTACAATTTCTGTACGTAAATAAAATTATGTTTTGGAGGCTTTAACTTTTAAAATGATATAGCAGTATGAAACTTCCTTGATTTTATAAGGAAAATATAATGGGTTTGGGGTCAGTTTTAAAAACTTTACAATTTCAAGTTTATATAGTTTATAGTGCTGTTTTTATAGCTGTATTTGTATGCAATCTTGTTTTGCACATAAACATTTAATAAATGTTGCACTCATGGCAAAGGATTCTTGGAGCATTATGTGTTTTTTAAAAGATAAACATTTTATACAGGGTGTGACTGTGTAAAAGATTTCCAAAGCGTTATGGGGTTTGTAAAAGATACACATTTATTACAGGGTGTGCCTATCTAAAGTGTTCCCTGACCAATATGGGTTTTTTAAATAGTAAACATTTGATACAGGGTCAGCCTATGTAAAGGATTCCAAGACCATTAGAGGATTTCCAAGCAAACGTCTCTTTTTGTTTACTCTCTCAGACTGAAAACTTACATAGAGCTGTCTAAAGGGAAGGGGAATTAATAATATAAAAACAGTATTTATATAGCTCCAACATAATATGCAGCACTGTACAATAAATAGGGGTTGCAAATGACAGGCATAGAAGGAGGAGAGAGAGGGCCCTGGCTCAAAGAGCATACAAACTAAAGTAAATGAGTCCCTGTATTGACATTCACTTGTGTGTGAATTTCAGTTTGAGTTATTGAGCTTTATACCAGGTTTTGGGAAACCTGTGAAAAGGAGCTGTTCAATCTGTGATTTAGTTCTTGCAGGGCAAAGAATCGGTTTAAAGCTGCCCCCAGTCTATCTGACTGTTTATATATCTATCCAGCCATCACATTTAGATACCTTTTAGTATACTGTATGATGCTGTCATTTTAAAGTGTATATAGAATTAATTTTATGCTGATTTGGGAAAAAAATCTCTGAATGGATAGATGGCCCTTGGGCTCCTTGTCCTGCTGAATCCTACAGCCGTCACATCTTTTATAGTCAGTTACAGTGGTATATATACAGTACAAATGTTTTTTTTACAGAATTTTCCTCGCAACTCTTTCAATAATAGCTAAATCCGCTTGCTTTGGATAAGTACAGTAGTTGTTCACTGTCTTACTGGTAGTATTTATCAAAAGCCTGGTTGGTAAAGGAAACAGCATAGCTTTCCTTGGTTATATATGTTTAGGTGTTAAAGTAGGGTTTGTTATTTATCAAGTTTTATTACATTAGTTTAAGGCTTAACATTTCTCAGCATGGAATTAGTTTGTGCCTTACTGTTCTCAGCACCATTGTAATTGTAACAACTTTCTCTCCCGCGCTGTTACTAATTTTCAGCATTGAGAACATCCTGTTCTGTGGAAGCAGCTGAAGAATCTGACTCGGTAAAAGCAGGAAGGGGGGGCACCTAAAATTAATACACCACTGTGTTTAGTGGAGCGGTGCCAGTTTGTTGTGCGGCCTTCAACCAGCATGGCCTAAGGGAAATATGTGATCTGTTTCACAATAGCAGACAGCTCGAAGTCGTATAACTATTAGTATGACAGCAGGTCTTGTTAAGTGATGAGTGCTCCCTCTCTGCTGAACCATTGCACTGATTACACAGCAGTCAGACGAATCCTTTTCAGACAGGAAATCCTCTCCAACAAGAACGGTTGCTACAGAGTAATAGCTAATTAAAAGCTGATCGCTTGATTGAATTCCTTTAAGTATCTTGAAAGATATCCAAAATATTTGTAGAGTTCTACATATGCTTTTAGTTTTGATTACTTGTCTGAGCAGCTGCATTTCATCCAGATCTAGTTAATTGGATGTTCACTTGAAGCTGCTACAAGTAAAAAAAATTGTACCAAAAATACAGACACATTGTGTTATTTACAGTGCATACAAAATGTGTTTTCTTTCTGTCTGGCTCAGATAATTTTCAAACTCAAGGTTGAATGTATCATTAATCACCTTGAATCTGCACACAGGCTGGTGGAAAGCTTACTAACTACTCATAACGTGTTATCTTCCTTCTGGTAAAATACATAAAGGGGATATTTTACAAAAATACTCTTCAGCCATTCCTGAAGGTTCTGGATATTGATTCTGTAGCGTCATTACAAAAGCAGGAGTCAGCTAAGTTCTGAGCTTTCTAAATTCCAAAGTTTGTTGTGAAATATAAAACTAAGGTAGTATTAGGGTATAGAAGGCTTTTGAAGATTACGGAAGCTTCTTTTACCTGTTCTGGACCTGTGCTTGTGCAAATAAAGCCCTTCAGATTTTTGAAACGGTAGATATTTTAACAAATATGACATTTTTTAAAGAATGCCCATGTGGAACGTGGTGACATATGGTGGCTATTTAGTACACCGATAATGTATTGATTACCAATGGTTTCGTAGAATATCCCAGGTTTTATAGAAATAACCTTGAGGTTGTAGGAATAAATAAGGAGGTAGCATTGGAAACTCACTAGGGGATAGGTGGGGGTGTTTGTTACAAGAATGTGTTTTTGATTATCAAATGTTCTCTAGCTGTGATAAACCACTATATACATACAGTGGATTAATCACTGAAGGTCGATATATCATAAACAAATGACATTCTGTGAAGACCTTGGTATGAGTTGCCATTATCCTGTAATTGCATTGCATTCAACAAGCTTATTTATTGAAGCATTTCAAGGAAGCAGTGAGTGCTGGCCAGGTTGGACCAATATTTTCCTATTCTATGAACCAAGATAGCTGTTGGTTGCTTTGAAGCAGCACTAGGCACCTGAACATTTTTTCCCACGTTCCCATGTACACTTATATGTATATTAATCTGTGCCAGACTACTTTTATCTTTTTTTTTTAGATTAAACTATGCATTTTGTAAATTAAATGTACTTGTTTTTCTCTTTAGTATACAAGTCTCCAGAATACGAATCTCTTGGTTTTGACCTAACAGTTGAAAGATTGGTGTCTATCGGTTACCCTCAAGAGCTTCTAAGTTTTGTCTATGACCCAACATTCCCGACCAGGTGGGGATTCTGTTTTATGTATTTAATGTGTAAGCTGCTTTGTGAGATATTTTTGCAGGGCATCTATAAGATGTTTGAAACTCTAGCAAATATTTAAAACACTCTTACCATTGCCTGAAGTTCCAATTTTAACTTAAACTTTGTCTAAAATTTTACAACCACTTTGATTATTATATCTTTGCTGCTTTTTTTAATTTTGTTTTTACCTGTTTGTAGAGCTAAGTACACAATTATTTCCTGTAATCCTCTGTACATCAGAGCTAGACCTGGCAGAAGGAAGAACAGCACTCGAAGTTCATTATAATTCTGTTTCCTGTACAATGTTGTCAGTCTAACCCTATGAACTTGCTTTTAGGAGGAGAGAATACACAAATGACTTGTTATGATCCTGCAAATTCTTCATTGTTTAATCATATGCTAAGGGAGGACAAACGCACAGAGGTTCAGCAACATTTTTTAACTATAGTCACCCATAAATTGGGGTTATATAATTACCATTATTTAGGGAGGAGGGTAGTAAACTATGCAGATGATTACAGCTATAGCAGTAAAGCAGATATTTGTGGAGAGCTTATAACTAAGATTGTGATTTTTGCCAGGGGTTTAGCTTTGATTTCACTTTCTCAGCATGTCTGCTTTTTAATTAGATGTTTTGTTTAAGTTTTTCATTTGTTTGTTAGTAGTGATTGCATCTGATAGTTATGTTTTCTTCCTCTAGGGGTTTGGTGTTTGATACAACATATGGAAATCTCTTGAAAGTTGATGCCTATGGCAATATCCTTGTTTGTGCACATGGGTTTAACTTTATGAGAGGGTAAGTGTTAACATATAGTGCTTGTAATGAGGCAAATAACACCAGCTATGTTTGTTGTTTTGATCCAAAATGATTTACCCTTTTCTTTTAACATTTAAATGTAATTTGGGATCTAATTCACTTATGTATGTCTGCTTCAAACCTAATAACACAGCCCAATATTAAAAGACAACTGTGGCTAACTTGCAGTGAGTTTACTTTGAGATACTTTGGTAATTCTTACCAAATTCTTGAAAATGATTGTTAACACAACCTTAATGGCTTGTTGCACTTGTTTAGGTTATTTTCAGACTGGCAGTAAGGTTGTGATGTGGTTTCCACTTCCTCACACCAGTGAAATGCTGTCTCGGAAAGCAGGTGGGGGGGGGCGCCTCATGCAGTCCAATAGATAATAAATTTGAATCCCTATTTACAGGGCTGCGTAATATGTTGAGGCTATAAAAAATACTGTATAATAATAGGCTCAGTACTACTCAGTGATGCCCGCTCTCAAATCTTTGAGGAACCAGCACTGCGGTGTGAGTGACCAAGCGGCTGGGAGCAAGCACTCCAGCAGGATGGAACCTGTCCTTAAATTCTTGATGTTCCATATATTTGTAGTCTCTTTCTAGTGAAAGTATTTATAGCAAGAATAACAATGAAGCTCTGGCAGGAGGACTATGTTTATGTTACAGTTGCTTAAGATAAGTATTTTATTCATAACCAAAGGAACCAGCTGGTTGTCAGATTTTAGGTTGTCCTTGGCAGTTTGTAGAAAGGGGGGGTAGTGGTGTTTTTAGTTACAATAATAGTTGCAGTGGTTGGAGGGCACCAGACAGGTAGTAATCACCCTGCAAATTCCCTGTAGACCAAGAAGAAGCTGTGTTAAGAAACCTTGTTGCTTGGTTCTATTATTAAATATTTAGTAGTGAACCTACACTGGCATAAAAAAGCTTTCTCTCTCTGACGATGTTTATATATAAAACTTAAAATCCTTTCATTGTTGAAAGCAGATAGCATATGTGTACCTAAACACAGAAAAACTACATAACATACATTGGAGATGTTTTGTAGTTTACAAAAGAAAAACCGAGCAAGGCTAAAAACACTGTTTAGATAGAAATAGGAGAGATTTTTTGAATATATTTTATGTTTGTAACTTTTTTAATCATACATTTTACTTTAGGGCATATATATCAATATCATTTCAATGCTACTTGTGTAATCACTAGTACATAGAGCTTAATCTTCTGTTTGATGAAATTCTGATTGAGACAGGGAGCTGCTGCTGCATTACGAGCCATTAAGTTGTGCCATAATGACTGCCTTATAAAATATAATGATAACATAGTTACGGTAGGTTATTAGATAAGTAATATGCTACTGCCTATGATCCCCTAAATTGGTATTTTAACAAAATATCTATTGTCTTTATTCTCCTTCAAAATCCTGTAGGGTTAGTATTATCATAAACAATGTCACACCTTTCATTTACTAATGACAACCTGATGATGGAACACCTTTCATTGCAAATTTAGCCATACCCTTATATTTTGTTGCCTGTGTAGATCAGTAATGCCCAGGGTAAAATATTTTGTAATAAATTGTTGTGCTTCCATCAATGTAGACAATACATAGTAAAACCTGTCACTAACACATATTCTAAACTGCAGCATTAAAAGCCAGTGTTAGGAGAAGAGGAAACAATATTTGCTCTCATCGGAAAGGTCACATAGAGCCATGAAGAATCAGTAATGTAAAAACATGAAATAATGAAGCAAACAGATGTTCCCTTTGATGTGAAGTCATGCTTTGTGTCTGCTAAAGTAATCCTTTGTTTGCAGACAATGCCTCACCCTATTTACCTACCAGGTCCTTTGTTTGCTTGCTGTATAGAGTGATACAGAATGAAATTGCTGTATCAGTATCACACAGACATATGTTTTTTTTTTTGTTTTTTTTTTTATACAATTATCTTATTACTAAGCATTTTTGAAGCATTTGGGGAAGTTGTACATTGCAATATTAGATTGATCCATATAAGGCTGTATGACTAAATCATTTAGTATGCAACTATCTGGCCAAACCAGTCTGTGTGTTTTCTATAAAGCTACCAGTCTGGAAATACAATAGTTAATTGTGTTATAAATGTGTGGATGTTGTAATAATTGTTGTTAACAAGTCTGGATGTTCTATGGAGAACTCTGCTGGAATGGTTTGTTCTACACCCAACATGGAAAATCAATAAAAATATTTTGGTATATAGAGTAATGGCGTTTCTTCGAGTCACCAAATGCTTCTTTTAAAAGCATCTCTGCTTATGTAACTGAATTGTCCCAAGAACAACCATTCACAACTGGGCTCACACAAAAATATAATACTGAGCATTGTAAAAGACTAACATTTTCATTTGTACTTTAAGTTACTTTGTGAGTATGACTTATTTGCTTCTCTTTCTGCAGCCTGAATTTTATATTACAGTAGAACCCCAGTTATCTGGAACTCAGATAACCGGCACCTGACAGCTCCGCTTTCTTGATTGCTTCTGCAGCCCTAGGGGAACTGTGGCATGTGTTCTGCATCCAAGAACCCATACCACAGCTCTGCAAGGATGCGGGAACAATCGGGGGAGCGGAGCTGTCAGGTGCCGGTTATCTGAGTTCCAGATCCGCTGATTGCTCCGCTCTGTGATTAGCTGAGAAAAGAGAAACCCTGATGACGGCCCAAGTGTCATCAGGGTTTCTCATTTCTCAGCCATTCAGCACTAGAGGTGAATGGGGACAAGTCTTCCCTACTCAAGTTCAGTGCTGAATGGCTGAGAAACCTCAGTTAACCGGAAACTACACTTATCTGGAATATCCCATTCCCCATGGGTGCCACTGTATTCTAAGTGTATGGAACGACATTAAAAAGATCCCCATAGTATACATCAAGGCATCACCCAAACTTATCCTGCATAACATTTTGCTAAACTTTAGTTCATCAGTACTACACATTTCTTTCAGCTTTCTTTCTCTAACACATCTCCCAGCATTCATTTTTCCTTGACTTTGTTCCTGTTTCTTATTCCTTGTGACATCATCTCCAAACTCGTACAATTCCTTGTGTATGTGGGAAAGCTCTTGGAAGTTTATGTATGCACTTGAGGGTCTAAGAGAAGTGTGAGGATAAGTTGATTTTCTTGTAGTCCAGCAAGCAGAGCTGACAACACTGGCTGCGATTTCAGTATAGAACATTAGTTTTGTTGTCGGCTTAAGCAGGGGGTTAAAGTGTTGGATTTCTGACAGGTCACCAGATAAAAATATCAACAGATAAAACATGGGTAAATGTGCATGTACTGCAGAAGTAAGCAGTTTTTTTTTCCCTGACATACATTTTAAAAGGAATGTTATTTACAGGGTTCTTCTAGAGTGCCTTTGTATGTAACACATTATTTATGTCCCACATCAGTTCCGGCTAAGCCACAGCTTCTTTGTTACTTTAGTGTGTTAAACTGCACCAAATACATACAATACTAATAGCTGTTTTCTATAAGCATCATTGGCTTTAGTGGCCTACAAATTTCAAGGATACTCTAGTGGTGAAAACTTTCCTCAGTAGTTTGTGTCTGGGGTTCATTTTCTTGTTATTATTCTTGCAAACAACAATGTAAAGCTGATGTATCAGTATTGGGTCTAGCTGACCTTTTTGCTCCCTGATTACTGCTTGTAAAGCATGTATTGATCACAGTTTTGGAGGAAATACTTACTGTGTTTATCCACCTCGTAGCTCGTCACATTTTCAATTACTGCAAGGGTTTTATCAGTTTGTTTTTGTTATCTCTGTTTTTGTTTGTGTTCTTTGCAAAGAGCAATGCATAGTTTGCATCTATTAAAAAAAAAAAAAAAAAAAAGCATGATACTTCCTCATGGTTGATTTCACTGTTTCCATGGAATGTAGCTAGTAGCAAAATGTTCCAATTAGTGTAGCATGTGTAATGGTAAAGAAATTAAAAAATCTTCTCACAGACCATTTTATTTTTCTTCACAGACCTGAAATAAGGGAACAGTACCCAAATAAATTTATCCAGAGAGATGATACAGATCGCTTCTACATCCTCAACACCTTGTTCAATTTACCAGGTAAAGAAAATGCTTTAGTTTTAAACTCTGTTAAAATGTGCACAAAATATAAGCTTTTTCTTATTAAAAAATGCTTAGGGCTCTGTTTATAAAACAGGGAAAAACACATTCCAGGTCCATGTGTTTCAATAGGAGTAATTGATTCCTACTGGGGAATGTTTGTGGGAATGTAGATTCCATGTTTTATACATAAAGCCCTTAGTGTCTTTTCCTACTCCAGCACTGCACTAGGTGTCCTATAGTCCTGCCTACTGCCCCGGTCCTGTGAAGGACATGTCTGGGGCGTGGGGAACAGCACATAGAGAACCGCGGGACGTCACTGAACCAAATGCAGCTTCGGAAAATTCACATAATTATTAAAAAAATTTAATGTGTTAAAAATGTTGAAGAACTTTTCTATGAATGTTCTTATGAATCCTAGACAAGATACATTCCAGGTTTGCAGGATCACCCAAGTTCTCCCATGATGACCTATCTTCTCCAGTCCGGGTGAGCTTTAATAAATCAGGCCCTGTATTTTTGTCTGTTCGCCATTCTCCACCATTTGATTTGTCTTCATACCTTTCCTCTCAGCATCTTGTCTGGTGTGCACATTTCTCTTATTGATGTTGGACTAGTGCATTAGGCAGAGCTATTCTAATGCTGTATTCACAAGTGTTAAACAATATGCTGTCCCATGCATCAACCACTCAGTATATTTATTCTAAAACTAGGCCTTGACTTTTATCTCTGTTGGACCTTAACATGGTGATTTACTTGTGATTTTGTTACAAAGAGAACTTGGAGGCCCATTGGAAAGCGGAAAAAGTTCCTATGAAGTAGAAATAACAATGTACTAGGTGTTTGGTTATTTGGTAGAATATGACCTGATTATACACAGGAATGCTCTCAATTCTCATGGATTAAGCAAAATGCACTTTCATCTATTACATCTTATTTCTCCACATGACATGAAAAGTCTTGTTCTAGCAGCTGCAATCTGTCAGGATTTGGCTAAACAGGAGGTTATGTAATATACAGCATGTGACCCACTTACAGATTTCTACCTTTTCATCTTGGCACAAAGAAGGAAGCAACACACAATGCTGCTTGAATAAAATGTTACATGAAAGAATAAATGCTATTTATATCTTGGCACAAGAATATATCATTTCAAACGCCTAATAGACTTAAAGAGCAATTCCATTTAAAATAATACTCTAGTTTTTGGAGCATGATTTAACTAACTCATTGGGCTCTTTTTATAAAACAGGGAATCTGACTTTCCCAAAAACATTCCCTTTTGAGAATCTTCCAGGTCCATGTGTTTTAATGGCAGTATTTGATTCCCACAAGGAATTGTTTGAGGAAATGTCAGACTCCCTGCTTTATAAATATATTTGAGATCACTTTTAGACCCTGATGACAAGGTTCCCAGGTCTGTGCGCCCAGCCTTTATCATATATAAATTGGAGGGGAAGTTGTACTCCATAGCCAGGAGCATGTAGTTAGTTCAGTTTTAATATAGGTACAGTTTTAGAACTTTTTAAATTCCCTATTTTTCATTTTAGAACTGAACAACAAACGAAAATTTGAATATACATATATTATTACATATATATTTAAAGTTTAAAATACAATGTATTGCATGTACACTCTGTATGTAAGCCAAAAGCTTACAGTTTTGTTTAGCAGTTCTAGTGGTTTGCTCAGCATTGTCAGGTCCTGGACCTTCCTGTAGACCACTTAGTAAAATAATGCATGTTAATGTTAAAATTATTGCTTTTTATCTGATTAGAGGTTGTATTTAATCTACTGCCAATATATGCATTAAATGTGTTACCTAGAAAAAACTAGATAACATGGGGGCATAGTTTATCTTATTGATGAAAAAAGTGAAGGGATGTAAAAACAGCGCTGTCCTTAAATTACTGAAATATTTGTGACCTTAATCTGCATTAAAGAACTAAATCTGAAATTGCTGTGGGCAGTGAAGATTATTTCTTTTTTTTCTGTCTTTTATAATATGTCCACTTTGTTCTACAAACAAAAGCACAGATATATTTATCATATTTGGTATATGCATACTGATACAGCCAACCTTTTAATATACCATATAGTATACTGCACATTGATTTTTATTTTGCCTGTGTTCATCAAAATTAAATCAGTTCCTGAGGATGAAACACGATATTGAGTTGTTTTAACATTGCGTTTTCATTGCATTTGCAAATATTGTGTAGTCACAATGCCGCATCAAAGAACCTCTGCAAAGTGTGGTCAGAATCTGTACACAGTCCAATCTTCCTTAATGATACAGAAATGCACCAGGAACTCTGACTCTCTTATAGCAGCTGAATAAAACTGTATTAGTGTTAAATGGGAGGAAAAGTACAACATTTACATGGCTACCCATCGATATTTGTGCAATTTGCCACACTGGAATCTACAAAACACTTTAGCATATAAATTGTACTGATGCCTGATCCCAAAAAATGAAAGCCAGAACGTTTAGTGTATAAAAATCCAGTTTCAGAGTGAAGAACTGAATCCATTATAACCTTGGTGTAATATCTGTAAATGGTCCCTTATCCAATTTGAATACACTGAGGTTATAATAAACTTCTTTCTAAAATTGCTCTGCTGATGGGAATGTGTTCATACAGTTAGCTCCCATTGAAAATGAATAGACTTTTATATATTATGTGAACTTATTATATTATAAAGATCTATTTTATGTTATGTGGTGTGAATAATATATTAAGCCAGTTCACTAAAATGCAGCACAATAAAAAAAAAAAAAAAGCGTAAACATGTTTATGTGTTTTTATATAGATTGTGGTGTGAACAAGCACAAATAGGTTATCACAATTCTTTTGTCTATTTCAGAAACCTATCTACTAGCCTGCTTGGTAGATTTCTTCACTAACTGCGACCGATACACGAGGTAAGAGCTCATTTTACCAATATTTGTTCTCATGTTGAAGCAGTATTATGTACATTTGCAATTAGTAATGCATGTCAATAGTTGGGCCTTATGACGTAGTGAATTAAACATGTGGGGAAGATGTCCCCCCTATTTCTTCTGCTCTGCAGGCATGTTTTTATTTACAATGTACAGTACGGAGTGTAGACAGGCTATATGTAAACAGCACAAGGTTTTCACTAGTTTTGTGCCTATGATTATGGCTCTAAAAGCACTTAGAAATTTGAGTACAGTTATCTTTTTTATATATTATGTATTTTAGGTTTTCTTATATGTAAAAACAAAAGATGCATCTGAAGCTAAATATTTTGCATCATGCATTCATGCATAGGTTTGCATGAGTAATGAGATTTGGCATCAATTCTTTTTAACAAAACTGTCTTTAGTGCAGAAAAAAAATTAGCAATCATGGCATATGAGCCTGTTATACCAGATATAAATTTGCATGATTGAAAAAAATTACCAGGTCTAGTTATAAAATGGAAACCTAACATTCTAACTATGCATGTATTAAAATGATTTTACATTTTTATATTGCAGCTGTGAAAAGGGATTTAAAGATGGAGATCTGTTCATGTCATTCAGGAGCATGTTCCAGGATGTCAGGGACGCTGTTGATTGGGTTCATTACAAGGTAATACTGGCTTGCTTGTGTTAATAATCATATATTTTTTTTCTTTCTTCTGAAGCATAACATTAACATATTTTATCCTTAAAACTTTAATGCATGTCCATTAAACTGAGCTGCTGGTTGCACAGAATTGTAAAGCCTTTCTCTTTTACAGCACCATGACCTTAATCTCATGAAAATTGCTTTTAAGCAACAGATAGATACAAAAATATAAAAAAAGTACATTCAGATGAAATGAATGGCTCTAGCTCTGTGTCATATTCTTTACATGACTTTCTGTTTTCTGGATTAACACATTAGAATTTTTCAGAATAAAGGCAAATCTAGAGTAAAAGTTAGAGTTTAATAGTTTCTATGACATTCTGAGGTACCTGCGTTCCAGTATGTCTCTACATAATTTGCAGTGCTTTTAAAGTGAAACTAAAGTCCAACTTGCAAAAAGAACAGGCGATGTCCGTTCTGCAATAACTATACTTACTTGCCTGACTGCCACCCAGCTGTCAAACTTTGCGGAGTTGTGCATGCAATACCTGGCAATCTCGGCTACCCTTGTGGGTGCTGAAACTGAATGAACTCCCACGCAGCCTAATTACATCCTCTTGGCCTTGGGCATTCAAGATTGCTGAAGATTGGAATGTGGAAGAATTAGAGGAAGAAGACAATGAGGCCCGCGATGGAGCTGGGACAGGTGAGTATTGACTGGGTTTAGTTCCTGTTAGGTTTAGGTTAAAGCGGAAGTAAACCCAAAACAATAAAATCACACTTACCTTCAATCCCGCAAATCAGTCTATCCATCAGGAGGTTTCTTCCATCGGGTCCCGCGTCGTCCCGGTACCTGTTTTCAGCCCACCACAAAGGGAGTGCCAGGCACCGCCATCTTTTCTCTTCTTCCGCGTTCTTCTTCCAGATTGGGGAAAAACTTGCCAATTGGCAATTTTTTTCCCTATTGATGAAATGGCTCCTTCTGCGGAAGGAGCAACCGAGAGCCTCCTGGGTTTCGTGACATAGGTATCCCAGGGAGCTCTGCGCTCCCAATCTTTCTTGATCTGCTAGGCAATCGAGATTTAGAGGGTGGTGCTGCACCCTTTTTTTTTTAAAGAACACTAACAAATTTTTGCTTTAAATAAAAGTGTTGTCTACCCTTTTTTGTGAAAAAAAAAACATTTTTAGTTTAGGTACGCTTTTTCTTTATACAATATCATCTGTGACCATCATACTGCTACTTTATAAATGGTCTCTTAAATGTTCTCTCTTTAATAACCCCAAACCTTTTTGCTTTTGTTATCATACAGAATCTTTATTCATCCAGCACCAGTTAAATGTAGAGCAGATTCAGCTGTGTTTTTATATTCTAACTGTGACTCCGGAACAGAATTTTTGTTTTTCTAACATTTGCATTGAATGTCTGGTTGGCAGAAAGCTTAATTCCTGTGTCTTTCTTTTTCAGGGATCACTTAAGGAGAAGACCCTGGAGAATTTGCCGAAGTATGTTGTGAAAGATGTAAGTATGCTTTTCTGAGCCCTGAAATCAATTTGGTATGAATAAATATCATATTGATGTGCTCAAGGGATAGACATGGATGTATTTGTTTTTCATTTTCTTTATTATTGTTGGGAGAAGCTGAAGGGTGGAATTTAATAGTATTTCTTTTTTTTCCCTTTTTCCACAAGTGAATACAAATTACACATTTTTTGTTGAGTTAGATCTTAAACTTGTTTTTTTTAATTAATTAAATAAATAAAAAATTAAATTTTGGGTGGTGAATACAGAAATGACCCCAGTTTTTTGCTATCACATCCAGTTTTTACGATACAGGGTACACTTCATTTTTGTCAAAAAACATACAAATTTTACATACAATGAAAAAATAATTAAATAATAACTTGAATGTACTGTTTATTTACATTTCTTTTGTTCATACAAAGGATTTATTGTCATCCCATGACGTTTTTTTTACAGTAAAACATTTGAAAATTAATCGGGTAAGCTGTTAAGGTAAAAATTTACGCTTATAGCTTTTCCTGGAGTGTTCAGTGTTAGGACAATCCCATGGGATGTTCCAACAATAATCAGCCATCATATGTACATCACATCTACCCTGGTACAGCCCTTCCATGACCTTCAAATCTTCATTCACCTTGTTCATCACTGACTGCACCAAAGTTTTCCGGGAAGTTAGAAAGATGGCTATGCAGAAAATGCACCTTGATGCTCATATTGCAACCAAGTATTTTGTAGCTCTCCAAGAGTTTCTGGACAATTTCTGTGTAATTATTTGCTCGTGTGTTTCCAAGAAAGTACTTGACAATGGCTTTGAATGATAACCAAGCATTCTTTTCAACTTTTGACATTGTCCTGATGAAATGTTCATCTTTGATGAGCTGCCGAATCTGTGGACCATCAAACACACCGGCCTTTATTTTATCAAATGACAGGCTAGGAAATGCCAAATGAGGTACTTGAAATAGTCTCCTTCAGTTGGCAAAGCTTTACCAAACTGCTTCATCAGACCCAGTTTCATGTGCAGAGGCAGGAATAAAATATATTTTCTATCAACAAGTGGCTTGTGTAGAATGTTTGGATCCCCTGGTTTTAGGGGGGGCCAATTCCTTTTCACCAAATGCCTCTCACGAGCTCTGCTATCCCACATGCACAGATAACAGGGATACTTGGTGTATCGGAGTTGCTGAGCAAGAAAGAAGCATACCATTTTATGGTCGACACAGATGTGTTGCTGATATTGCAACAACTCAATGACTCTCTTTATGTCTGCATATTCTTCACAAAGAGAAAGTAAATTGCCAATTGGGACTGACCCAAATATATTGCCATTGTGAAGGAGGACACACTTTAAGCTCTGCTTTGAGCTATCGATGAATAGTCGCCATTCAGATGAGTTATAGATTGGAATTCCCAAATCCTCCATTAACCCCCTGGCGGTATTCCCGGGTGTGGCTCGGGGTAAAAAAATATGCAAAAAGCGGCAACCCCGAGCCACACTCGGGGTAGTTAAAAACAATTAAAAAAAAAAACACACTTACCTTGTCCTATCCTATCCTCCAGCGTCCTTCCTGACAGATCTCATCTTCGGCGGCGAGTGCAGTGATACACCCTTGTTTTAACAGATTGTTTTGTTCTTTTTATTTAAAGTTTATCATTAAATTTATTTAATTTATTAAATATTGGATATATTTCGGTGAGTTATGCCTACTAAGAATTATAGGCCTACAATGTAAAAAGTTCCGTCCAAAACAATGTAAAGCTTTTTGCGTAAAAAGACAGAATTAGAAATCCAGGGGTGTTAAACCAGGTATGTTATGGCAATACACAAAGCCACTGTCAGTTCTAAAGTACTGCAGAAATGCAATTTCTCTGGTTCGAAAGTACAATACCTTTGTTGATTTTTCAAGTAAGTTTTTCTTCCACAGTCTTGATGCTAGGAGTTCTGAAGCCTTCTTCGATAGTGTCAAGTCACGTGCCAAATCACTCAACTCATGCTGATCAAATCCCTTACGAACACAGTCCTCTTCAATTTTAAACCAAATTATCATTGTTGTCACCTAGTTCATCACCATAATCATGTTCTTCAAGAGAGGGTAGTGTAATGAAAACCGGCACTGGGATTCATCTGAATGAGCCACTAGGTGTATAGCTGATGGTGGACTAGGATACTCTGTTACATTTATTTTTCTTGTTATATCCTGAAGTTTTCACTATACAAAAGTAAAAGTCACTGAAATGATCTCCTGGCTCTCGCCAAACCGTAGGTATACCAAATAGCATCTTATCACGTGTTCACATCCGTAAACCCTCGACACACTGTTTACACACCTTTTGAGGGGCCCAAGACTTATCTTGATCACTTAAGCTACGTACACACTTCCAATTATTATCGTTGGAAAACAAACGACGAACGATGCTGCACGATATATACGAACGATCGTATAGCACCGATCCTGCACATAGAGATAACGACACGATCGTTCGTAGATATTGTACACACAATAGATACGATCGTTTGAGCGATAGAGGAACTATGTGTACGACAGGAAAGTGAACGAACGTTCGTTCATTACGCATGCTCAGACCATGGACGATCAACGAACGACCGTACACACGAACGATGTTCAACGATCGTCGTCCAATCCGATCCGCCGGTCCGGTCGTTCGTTTCCAACGAGTTTCCTCGTTCGTCAGCGTCGTTGGTTACTTTTTTACGAACGATTTTTTTGCCCAATCGATCGTTCGTCGTTCGATTGGAACGATAAAAATTGGAAGTGTGTACGCACCTTAAGTTTAACTTTGAAAAAGGCTTGCTCTACAAATGGGCTGATGTTCGCCATTTGACTGGGAATGGTGAAATTGCCACAGATATAACAAAATTAATCAGGGTTGTTTAGGCACTTTACAAACATGACATGACAGACATGATCTGAAAGAAAGGTAATACGTGTGTAAGTAGAAAAATATTTTTTTTTATATTCACTACGTAGAGCAGCGCACAACCTCGGGCCACATTGTCTTGCGTGTAAATGAATAGCCTATGCAAATCCACGCTACAGTAATAGCATTAATATAAGCGGTAGAGAAAAACCTGACGTGATAGAAGAAAACTAACTGCACTTTCAGAATCAGCATACCTATTTTAGTGTAAGTAGGTTAAAAATTGAAGTCAACAAAAAATTTGTTTGAAATTGTTCCCCTAGTGTTATCTATCTTTAAAGAGACGTACACTTACTATTAAATATATTACAATTAAATATTCCTTAAACTTTCTTTTTAGTTTGGGTTAAAATATGAAATTCTGTGTACATGCAAAAGAAGGTGACCACAGCTACTCTCTTATAAAGCTATAAAAACAGCTAATCTTTCCTTTTTTCAGTATCTTTTTCTTCACTTCTTCACTGTTTTCATCACTATCTTTTTCTTATCCTAACTCCTAAGTTGAAGCTGACTAAATATGTCAAGTTGGGGAATGAGTGTCAAATGTTCTCCCAAATATATCTGCAATTTATTGGAATTTTTTAAAGTTAGGTTTTACAAGGGATTTCAGTGTAGGGATTGATTTTTTTATGGTGGAGTAACCCATTACAGCTTGGTATGGGTATATTTATTTGATCATTACTGTTTGCTAATTAACTTAAAAAACAACAGCAAAAACAAAAATTGATGTCACAAATTTTTTGTCAAAAGCAGCTAACTGGGTGTACAGTAAAACCTAAAAGAGAACACAAATTCTTAGCAGGAACTGTTTTCTAATACCTTGCATCAGTATATTGGATGTTTTTTATGCATGATGGGACCTCTTCTGTACCCTTTATGTTTAAAAAAATGCTCTTAACCTTAACCCTTAAAATGCTCTAACCTTAACCATATAGAAAGTCAAACTGAAAGTTATGCAAAAAAGTCAACTATTAGGTATTACTGAACAAATTTTAGTAATCTGACTTCTTATTGGTGGATGTGGGTTGCTTATTTTGCATATTCTTACCAACTAAGTGATGTAGGTTTCTGCTCTTAGCATATTCTCATTTTATATTGCTGTCATGAAAAACACTGATTATTTTGTTATTAAAGAGCTTTTTACATCTTTAACTTCTCTTTCAGCCTAAACTGCCTCTCCTGCTGAGTCGTATAAATGAAGTGGGGAAGATTTTTCTGGTCACCAACAGCGACTATAAATATACTCATGTAAGTGCTGATTAAATATTCACATCACTAGATGTTGCCAGGGTGCTGGAGAGTTGCAGGCTCCTCAGAGATGAATGTGGCAACATCCATTTTTGTAAACACTTTTATATCCAGCAGTGATAGTTCTGTGCCCTGATTAGGTGTGCATTCACACTTTAGGGTTGATAACCCTAGGGGCAAAAAGGTCTGTGGTTATAATGTAGGAGCTGATCATATCTAAAATTACTGTAGTTTTGTGTACTTGACAGTAATATTTTACATACATGCTGCATTGTCTCAAAAATATTAAGGATGGATCATAATATTTTGCTTCAATTTACTGGTATACATTCACTACAAAACTGGGTTTAGCCTATTAAGGTGGCCCTACGATAACATGTTGCAAGACACGCCGCATGCATTGCCAGCCCACCAAGACCGGCGGAGCTGCAGCACAACAGAAGCCGCCCTGTGTGTTGTCCTTAAAAAAAATGTTAGATTCCCAATTATCAAGCTTATCCTCTTGTTAAAATGCTTTGATTCTAATTGAAATCATTGAAAATATAAAAGTTAGTGAGTCAGCACATCTCAAGTTAACATTTTCCTAAGACTGTGAAAAATCGTAACCATTGAATTTCACTCATGCCACACTACTTTAAACTTTAAGCCAGGATAGCAAGGACGTTTTTAAAAATATCAACCCTTGCTTGATTTGCGTTAAGACAGTAATAAACTTTGTACCCCACCGTGTCTTTCAAATTGTGCTACACAGTCAGCTAATGATGTGTTTTCTGCTGGTCTGGGGAATGGTTCAATCTGATGATTTGCATCTAAGGCCTAGTACACAGGGGAAGATTTTCACTTTGATTGGTCAAATAAAACTTTTGGATTTTCCAGGAACAGGAAATAAATTCAGCAGCATACTAATTGTAAGCAAAAGATTTTTTGGTCATTAGGTTGGATATGTTCATTAATATACAAATATACACAAGTTCTGTGTTAACGATTGAGCAAATCTAATTAGTAGTGCCTATCTGGTGTGGCATCCCCACCCCCAACAGATATACAGGGCAAAATATTCTATACTTGTGTGCCGTGCTTTGGGACTAACAACCAACCGAATACTGGCTGGTACATCATTTGGCCTGGTCACTCAAGCACAACTCTGTAAGCATATGTGCTTTTGTATCAGGTCTTTAGCAAAGTGGTCACCAGGTTTACACTGGAACAAGTGGGGCTTTTCTTAACACAGAAGCATGCAAACTTTGTAAGACTGTTCATTTTACGTTACTGTTGACTTGTTAAATTCAACATAAAAGAATATCTGGTCTTCAGTTTTAAACGCATTCACCTCTTAAAAACTGGTAATTTAATTTGCATACTTGTCTATGAACTTTATTAGATTTTTTTTTCAGCCTACCTGTGCCTTAGGTGGGTCAAAAACCCTTTGACTGGAGTTACCTTGTAACTAGGAAGAAGATACAAGTGTATTTTCTTGCAGGAACTGTACACAAAAGGAAATCCCATCTTAGTTACTAAATTTAGCAAAGTGTTAGTGATTTAGATGACAGTGCTTACTTGCTGTACTGTATCTATGAAGGAGTTTTGCTATCATCCTTCTGATATGAACTGCAGGACACTTCCCGCTCGTGTTATCTACATAACATAAGGAATAGTCTTCTTTTTGGATTTTATTTCCGCAAAGGCACAAAGTTTTTCGATTTTCTATCAGGTATAGCAAGTACTTTTTGCATCCTTTGAACAAATGTAACAAATGCTTCCAGTAGCATATTTAACGGACATAAAAGGTATCTAGGTTCCCATACATTTTAACTTGGCTTAAAACACCGTATATCCAGTTATGTGTACGTTGAAATTTATTTGTACTTTTTAATTTTTTTACAGAAAATCATGACTTACCTGTTTGACTTCTCTCATGGACCAAAGGTAAAGAAAGTATTGTCATGAATTTGGAAATGTTTTTTATAACAAAGAGCAGAAATTTTCTAATAACCTCTTCTTTTAGTAAATTATGCTTATGTGTCTAAACAAGACTTCTTAATTCATATCTCTAGGTACAACTTTCAAAGCAGAACAGAATGATCAGTTCCCACATGCTAGTTTTTTGGGTGCCACCACATATAGGAGATGGACAGTACAGGGGAGAGCAATGACGGAATGATTTATACGCAATAATCGACATTTCTGTCAAACGAGTTGATCAAATAATAATAATTTATTTATGGCTAGTTTGAAACAGAAAAAGTCTGTGACCTATGAAAATAAACCATCTAGAACAAAGTACAGGACAACATTTAGGTGGCTGTAGTACTGAAGAAGTGGGGCCAAAAGTCAGTTTAACAATTTTGTCACAAATATGCTTCTGTGCATAAATATAGTATATTGGAGGGGTTACCCTATGGCAGGGGTGTCAAACTCTGGCCCGCGAGGTCATTTTGTTTTGCCCCCCGAGGATTTGGAAAAATGAATAGCATCTGGGCCGCCTGCCCGCCAATGCCTTCTGCAGCCAGTGATGCCGCTACCACAACTCACGGTATCACCTGCGTCCACAGACTTCTTTAGATGCAAGTAATGCCGGGAACTGCAGTCCCGGCATCACTCGCATCTCGCGGCTATGGAACAGCTGTCCGCTCATGCGGCTCTGCATTGGGCTGTTCCATAGACGCGACTAATGCTGGGAATTGAAATCCCAGCATCACTTGTCTTCTGTTTCTCTTCTGCGTGAAACCATCAAAGAGTGACAAAGATGTCACTCTTTTCTGTCTCTTTTGTAAATAACCTTTCTTTTTCTTTTCTAACAAGAGTTTTGAAGATATCAGATATGAGCACATTATTTTTACATGTGTAACATTCATTGCTCTATTTGGTGTCAAATGATTATTAACATTCATGCCATCTTTATTCAAATCTTTTCAAGACCTGTAGCTAGGGGCCAGTTAGTGCTTACATTGCATTGGCAAGTATTTTCTTGTTCCAGATTGCATGTTAAGCAATAACTCTTTGTTTCCATATAAAAATGTTTTATAATTAATTTGAAGGAATTACTTCCTATTTTTTAAATTAGTTTCAGGTTTGGCCCAGACTTAGTCTGAGTTTTTAATTTTGGCCCTCTGAGTTTTTAATTTTGGCCCTCTGAGTATTTGAGTTTGACACACCTGCCCTATGGTTTTTTATAAGAACATTGCTTCACCTTTATAAACTTTTTAATTTAATGCACAGAAGTACAATGGAAAATTTCGCTGTCACTTGCACTTTGCATTTGAGTTGTCGGTTTCTTGTTTTTCAGCCTGGGACCCAGCATCGGCTTTGGCAGTCTTATTTTGACTTAATATTAGTGGATGCAAGGAAACCTTTGTTTTTTGCAGAGGGAACTGTGCTCAGACAAGTGGATACTGTAAGTTCTGTTTCTGTTGTTCACATTTTAGAAAACACTAAGGCATGGACAGTTTTCAGTCCTATGAGCAATGTCATGTAAGAAACTTGCAGTCTTTTTATTCTTTGGTTGTAACGATTAACAGCATTCATGCACTAAATTTGACAATTGTGCGTAACTGTTGTCCTTGTAATTGCAGCATTATGTGATCATGCATGATTAGATCTGGACAATCACATGATTGTCAGCAGATTATCCACGCAATGCTGTTCCAACATTATCCATTTAATAATAGGCTATAGGTGGGGAGGTGATGCCACTGTATACATTACCTCAGAGAAAATGTTTTTTGTGCTTCTGGTTTGTCTGACATAACTGCGTAAATCAATACATCTTTCAGTGGTTCATTTAAAAAAACGAGCTGAATATAGCCAAAACACCATTGTAGACAAGCTCATCATAAAGACAAACAGGTACTGAATGTTTGTCAAAAAATCACTGCTGGAACATACTGTTTAATTTTGAAAGCAAGTAATTGCTCATGTTGAAACAATTTCAATTTCATTTAAACTAAAATGAGAGGGTTGACTTAACCTGTTTTTTTTTTGTACTGTGTTATGCTAAATAGAATTAATTCTTATGTAAGTTAATTTTTATCCAATACAGAACACTGGCAAGCTTAAAATTGGGACCTACACAGGACCATTGCAGCATGGAATTGTCTATTCAGGAGGTATGAAATTTTGCGGAAAAGAATATTAACAATTGCCCTAAGGTTTGAGGAGTTAGATCCTCTGTTGTCAGAGGCCTTCAATGACGATTCACCTTCTGTATTTCTCCAATGTCACTGGGCAAAAAAACTGAAGAAAAATAATTTAAAAATTCACTTGTCACTAGTGCAGGAACTAGTGTGGACTTTGTACAGTGCTGCGTAATATTTAAGCCCTATATGAATACTGTGTAATAAAAATTCCACACCTGTGCAGTTGATGCTCATGGATACCAATGGGCCCAACATGCAAGTGTCATTTACTTTAAGAGAGGATCATTTAGAAATTCAGGAGACCTAAGGGACACATGGAGAGAATTATGTAAAAAAAATAATGCATTTAAAGTAATACTCATGTTTTTTTTTTTTTTTTTTGTAGGCTCTTCAGACCTTGTTTGTGACCTGTTAGGAGCTAAAGGGAAAGATATACTGTATATAGGAGATCATATCTTCGGTGATATTCTGAAGTCCAAAAAGCGTCAGGGCTGGAGGACATTTTTGGTCATCCCAGAGCTGGCACAGGAGCTGCATGTCTGGACAGACAAAAGCTGTAAGACGTCTTAATCATTTTGTCAATAGAACAGTTTTTACTTAGTACTAAAATTATAGTAAAATTTCTAACATGGACACTTAGATACTACTATAGGACAGAGCTGTGAGTAATAACAAGCATTGTTTATCTCTAATTATTCTAACTGCTAACAAAATGACAGTTTAATACTTTTTTTAATTTTATTTGATAGATAACAACCATATTTGTCTGTAGTGAACTGGCAGATGTAATGTAAATTGTTAAAAAACAGCTGTTTGTATATTTGTTTATTTCCAGACAGGTATTTGTTAAAACAAATGGATATAGTTAAAACTGATTTGTATTAAAAGGTCAGTCCACCTAATACAGATACTTCATGTTTAGCAGATGCCATCTAGTTTAATCATCCACATTTTCCATATATGTATTCTGGGCTGATTCCAAGGTTTTACATATGAGATCCTGGGTCCACTCACCTAATGTGGCTCTAAGAAGAAAGTCTTACTCTGTATGGAGGGAGACTTCCATGTCAGAGCCATTATTTAACAGGAGGAGTAAAACTCCACAAGTAGGTGTTGAAGGGACAGTTTCTGATAGATGTGAAAACTCCTTGGGTGAATGTGCCTAGAGTTAATCAGCTATAAGTTTTAGATGGACTGACCATTTATATGATCAATGATGGAGTCATATTACAGAAAATTGTCAATGACTTTCCTTGGTATGTTGATACAAGCTTTTATCAAGTAATGAAGGTGTCTGGTTGTAATATTTCTAAGTATTAACATGGCAGAAAGCAAATTTCAGTAATCCATACTCATGACTCAGAATTTATATTTTACTGTTAGTTTAATCTCAGTAAACCGGGATTCAACTGGTTGCTGTAGGTTAATGTCTTTGCATTGCTATAATGAATAGGGCTGTAGGAGAAAAATTTGGTACAGACAGAATTTGGTACTGATTTAATAAAGCTCTCCAAGGCTGGAGACAATACACTTTCATTGGTGAAGCTGGGTGATCCAGCAAACCTGGAATGGATTTCTTAAAAGTCATTTGCTATTTGTTAGCAAATGTTTTCAAACTTGGACTAGATCCATTCCAGGTTTGTCTTCACCAATTAAAGTGTATCCTCTCCAGCCTTGAAGAGCTTTAATAAACTAGGCCCCAGGTGTAGTACCCTGATCCTTCACTCCTACCTTGTATGTGTCACTGACCTGGAACTACAGCCACTGATGTAGAATGAGAAATCTACATGTTCCAGATCAGTGACCTATATGGAATGCATAGGCACAGACCACCCAGAATTGCTGCATGAAAATAGATGAGTAGATAGGTCATAGGAGAGGATTTTCTTCTCTCTTCTTGTGGTTATGGAACAGGAAGTAAAGGGAAATCTCATCAAACAGACAGAGATGGCTAATAAACTGGGTTGTTAACCATCCCTTGTTCTATCCAAACTTAAGAAATATTGAAATATAGAAATTTTGTATTGAAATACTCTTGTATTGGTTGCTATTTGCAATGTTTCCTTAACATTACATAGAACACAAATTTAAAACTTAATGGATTTGCACATGTAGAGAAAAGTATGCCATAGTAATGATGGTATTGTTATTACTAACTATTTTTAATACAGAAAGTTCTCCGCCATAAATATCCATCATTACCTAAATCAAAATAGAAAAAACACAATTTCCAACAATCTATACTCTATTACCAGGTCAAGCTGTATG
Organism: Pyxicephalus adspersus; assembly: GCF_032062135.1. Lineage (NCBI taxonomy): Eukaryota > Metazoa > Chordata > Amphibia > Anura > Pyxicephalidae > Pyxicephalus > Pyxicephalus adspersus. The sequence goes on along the minus strand of NC_092867.1, from coordinate 19,492,726 downwards.
GTACAGATTTATTTCTGCATCTGCCTTGAACATTGACAAGCAGTGTTAGAAGCATCTTTGTGCCTTTGATGGATACAGTTGTTCTTTGACTTGGTTGTCATGTTGTAGAGCGAGTTATATGCAGTGTTCAACCCAGAAAATTTTCAAGCTGGGTGGGTAGAAATTGTAGGTGGGTGTTGACCACTGTATTGTAACCAAACTCATCAGTGACTACCTGAAAAAAAGCCGGGTGGTTCCTGAAAAGTGCCGGTGGTGCACCCAGCTGAAAGGGGCTGGAGAGAACACTGATATGCAAGATGAGAAACTGGCTTTGCAAAGCTGCTTTTATTATCAGCACTTATGACGCTCTTCCTTGTAGCAAAACATAATTGATAAAATTTTGTATGCTCGATAAATCAAGTCTACTTCTGCATTAGGAGGAATGAAATCAAAAGCTTGTATCTTTTACTGAGTGTTAACCATTGACTAATTGCGCATCTAATGCCTCTGAGCCTTTTAGTGCAAGTCCGTCCACAATTTCAACCACCAGCTGTCTTCCTATCTCCTATATCCAGACAGCTTCACTCAGATCACATGCTAAGAAGGGGAGTTTTGCAGTTCTGGCCGAATTCTTCCGTGGCGGCAGGCGGTAAAGATTTCCATTGGTTGCATGTGATGGCAGAGTGCAGGCCAGAACTGGGCCCAGCGGTGTTTAGAACGCTGTCAGCTGGTTGGTTACTTAGGTTTGGGTGGACTTACACTTTTATTGTGCTTTGCATTATAACTCCATCTTTGAATAGTGGACAGGCTTATACCTGGAGAAATATATCAGTGTATTGGTAAGAAGATGACCCCATCTAGGCTGTTGTAGATAAGTGCAGGGTGAGGGTTAAAATCTTTATATTGTGCAGGACATGTTTTCATGTCACCCAGAGGAACTTTAACCCTGCTTAGGATTACAGAAACACATGTGCATGAGGTGCCTCATCAAGAGTCCACCACCTTTTTTGCTGAGTGCCAAAAGTAAGATTTAATTTTTTCCCCCCTTAATCCTACTTGAGTGCTGCTTCAAATAAAATGTATCTTTTTCCAATGTATATTTAAACACGCACACATATGGTGTATTTCTTCTTGCTTCTTAGTTCTCCAAATCCATCCCCAGGTCGTTCCTACTTTGCTTTGTGTCCTTCCTGTTCTGGCTGTTTCCTGGCATCTTACCCCCATACCTACGTCCCGAGTGTCCCATGGCACAGCTTTATGTCCTCACTAAGTCTTCATTTTGTGGGCGGCATGCTAAGATTCGGGCAAGCTTGCACAATGCCATTTATTGTTGACACTCAGCTGCCATAGGGTCCTTCAGCTTGGCAAAAGACCTTGTGGTAGTGAGATGGGTCAGATTTAGATTGTGCTTCTTATACTTCGGGCAGTTTGTCTCCTTTCATAGTGTTTCTGGTCTGAGTGTCTTAATTGTCACCCCCATGTCTAGAAGTTTCTGGCTTTGGTGTCTTTGCATTCTGCTTTCTATTTCTGTTATAAAGTGTTTGCCTAAAATAGATACCAGTTTGTGTTGTTTATTTTGTTTTTTTTTTGACCACCAATGTTTAAGTACTTCATATACTGCTGTTATTTTATTTAATGTAGCACTTTTTGAAGAACTCCAGAGCTTGGATATCTTTTTGGCAGAACTGTACAAGTAAGTAATATACAATTCTTTGAGGTCCTGTGACTCTCCTTACTTTTTTAGCTGCAGGTGGTGGAAAACCTACAAGTTCCTTCACTTCCCACACTGCATATAAAATAGTAAAGCAGGCCCAAACAACTTGACTACCTTCAAATTTGTTTCTAGCAGCTGGACTTTCAAGGACATAAATGTTCTTTTGAATCAGCAAGCACATTTCTGTATACCTTATATTACAGCCATCCAGTTAGTAGCCCTCTAGGCAGTCACCAGTAGTAGTTGCAGCCATTCTCTGTTATTCCTCCTCTGTTTAGAGCACACACACCACACCAGCACAGAAGGAATAATTGACAAAAAACATGGCAGGCAAACTGAAGCTGACATTTTATTTTTGAATGTTTTGATTGCCTAATAAAAATTTAGATCTATGTTGATTTATAAATGTATTTTCACACTATGACCATATATCAGATACTACCTGGAGTACTAAAATCAACTTACCTGAGTGTAAAGAGGAGGAGAGGGAAAGTTCCAGGTGGATTGAGGAGGCTGTGAATTCCATCTGTACTAGGGTGGCAATCTGGAGATTGAAAGAGGAGGAATATCATTCAATGGCTTCTATTACTGCTAGGGAGAGTTCTTGGAGAGTTAACAGGAGACTGTATCACATATACAGGTAGTCCCCAGGTTAAATAGAGATAGTGACTATAGGTTTGTTCTTGAGTTGAATTTGAATGTAAGTCGGAACAGGTACATAATATTAGTCAGCATGGCGTCGGTTACAGTAAAAAATTCTCACTGTGAGTTATTTACAAACAAAGCAAAAAACAAAAAAAAACTTTATGGAGCCCAAGGCATTCATTAACTTCTGGAGTAAGCTGTACTTTGATATGCAAAAAGAAACAACTGCAGAGTTTGTCTTGGTCGCTAAATAGTTACAAGAGCTTGCAGAAGAGCTCAGTCTCAGCTGTTTTTAGAAAAAGATTTCTTCTCCAGACCCCCCCCTCCAAGCCTCTGTCCTGCACACGAGGGAGCAGGGAAGCCCTGTCCTTTTTCTGGGCCCTTAACCTGGGGACTAAATGTATAGACAATCAGAAATGGGAGTTTGATGTGCCCATTCCAATGGAAAAGACTAAATTATTGGCTACTAAAAATATTGTTGCAGATATTCATTGCTACTTGGATTAATGCAGTGTAAGATTTCTCATTATCTTCTTTTAGTTCAGCTACTTAGATAGGAAGTGAGGAGAAATCATGGCAGACACAGCAACAGAAGCTGTCCTTCTAACTCTACCCAAAAATGAAAAAAAGGTTTTAGGCTGAACATTTTTTGCAGATTATGATTCAATAGTTTGCCAATGTTATACTCTAGCCTTGCATGGGTAAATACTCTGTTATATCATTAGGACATCCTTTCTACAATTCTTTATTTTTACACTGACAATTGTATATCCTAGACATCTGGACAGTAGCAGTAATGAAAGGCCTGACATCAGCTCCATCCAGAGGCGAATTAAGGTATTACACTCATTTTATCACATACTGTTCCAATACCTTATAACACAAGGCATATGTGGCATCTAATTATGTTTTTTATTGTTACTAAATACACAGTTAAGTTAGTGTTTTGCTATATGTGACAGACAATGACAAAACGTTGTTTAAGTAAAATCATTTGTCTTATGTTTCATACAGAAACATCTAATGCGCATCTAATGCCTCTGAGCCTTTTAGTGCAAGTCCGTCCACAATTTCAACCACCAGCTGTCTTCCTATCTCCTATATCCAGACAGCTTCACTCAGATCACATGCTAAGAAAGGGAGTTTTGCAGTTCTGGCCGAATTCTTCCGTGGCGGCAGGCGGTAAAGATTTCCATTGGTTGCATGTGATGGCAGAGTGCAGGCCAGAACTGGGCCCAGCGGTGTTTAGAACGCTGTCAGCTGGTTGGTTACTTAGGTTTGGGTGGACTTACACTTTTATTGTGCTTTGCATTATAACTCCATCTTTGAATAGTGGACAGGCTTATACCTGGAGAGCTATATCAGTGTATTGGTAAGAAGATGACCCCATCTAGGCTGTTGTAGATAAGTGCAGGGTGAGGGTTAAAATCTTTATATTGTGCAGGACATGTTTTCATGTCACCCAGAGGAACTTTAACCTTGCTTAGGATTACAGAAACACATGTGCATGAGGTGCCTCATCAAGAGTCCACCACCTTTTTTGCTGAGTGCCAAAAGTAAGATTTAATTTTTTCCCCCCTTAATCCTACTTGAGTGCTGCTTCAAATAAAATGGCTGAACATTTTTTGCAGATTATGATTCAATAGTTTGCCAATGTTATACTCTAGCCTTGCATGGGTAAATACTCTGTTATATCATTAGGACAGCCTTTCTACAATTCTTTATTTTTACACTGACAATTGTATATCCTAGACATCTGGACAGTAGCAGTACTGTCACATACACATACTGTTCCAATACCTTATAACACAAGGCATATGTGGCATCTAATTATGTTTTTTTATTGTTACTAAATACACAGTTAAGTTAGTGTTTTGCTATATGTGACAGACAATGACAAAACATTGTTTAAGTAAAATCATTTCTCTTATGTTTCATACAGAAAGTCACTCATGACATGGACATGTGCTACGGGATGATGGGAAGCCTATTCCGCAGCGGCTCCCGCCAGACTTTGTTTGCCAGTCAGGTGATGAGATATGCAGACCTCTATGCGGCCTCCTTCATCAATCTTTTGTATTACCCATTCAGCTACCTCTTCAGAGCAGCACACGTCCTGGTAAGCCGTGAAACCCCTAAAGACTTTTTTTTATATTTACGGTGTACTATGAAAGAATGTAAAGACTAGCTTAGTTGCTCTAGGTTTCAAGAATAGTTACTTTTTTCATTTTAATTTCTGGAATTTGTTTTTTGATGCAGCTTTATACAGCAATTTATGCAAGACCCTAATCAGGACTGTAAAAAAGGAATTTTGTAAATATAGACCAATTTTTAAGATAAGATGAATCGACATGCAACTATTCTTTTACAGAAGGATGTTTTAGTCAGTTTCTGGTATATAATTTCTAATATTGTCACAAACACGTAAGTAGGGTTGCTTGTAAAATTAGGATGTAAATATTCCAACCAGAAAACATTGTGTGGATTATTGATCATACCAGTTGGATTTATTTCAGGGATGAGACTCCCCTTTTTCTTTACAAACAATTTAAAACTATACAGACCTCAAGGCCGTATTTAGTATTTACTGAATGGACATGCAAGGTATATAAGAACATTTAAAGAGGCTGTTTTATACATTTCCCCATACATTCAGGTGTATAAAAAATTGGTCCTACTACCCATAGCAGCCAATTACCTCCAAGCTATTTTTTTTTTTTTTTTTGCTACTTGCTTTCGGGTGTTTTCTTGCATTTGTGCAGAGACTCTTCAGAGATCATTAACAGTTTATTAAAAGGTACATGAGACCTGCATTTGACTTCCTAAACTGTAGTAACTGCATCAAGCTGCTTTTGTGTTTCTATTGATTTATGTGGAAACAAAAAAGCTGTTCTGACCTCCTACACATATATAATATTTAAAAGTTGTATGTTGTTTGGTTGCTACAAAGGCAGTTCTTTCAGTAAATGGTAAAGTACATCTTTCAATTCATGTTTATTCCTAGATGCCCCATGAATCTACCGTGGAGCATATTCATGTCGATATTAATGAATCTGAATCCCCATTGGCAACAAGGAACCGCAGTTCCCTGGACTACAAAGACTCTGACTTCAAGCGACACCATTTAGTCCGCTCCATCAGCGAGATCAAACCTCCCAATCTCTTCCCGCAGGCCCCACAGGAAATTACACACTGCCACGATGAAGATGATGATGAGGAGGAGGAGGAGGAAGAAGAAGAGGAGGAGGAGGAGGAGGAAGAAGAAGAAGAAGAAGAAGAGTAGAGTGCTGCAAGCCAAGCAAATCTTTAATAGGATTTATTAGTATCACCACAAGTCACTGCAATATTCTACAAGGAAACATTTCCTCCCATGAGAGAATTTTCCATTCACACACAGAGAAAAAAATGTTAATTTTTTTCTCTGGATTTTATTTCCTTTTTGTTTTTCCCTGTCCAAAGTTCTGAATGCGAGTTGGCATTTGCACACTGTTTCTCCAGGTCGTACATTTCTGTCAGAGGGTTCCTTGGACCTCTTCTGTGAGAGATGTGGCACAGTATTTACTACATTCTGTTTTCTATTGTAGTTTTTATATTTCCAAAACCATCCCGCAGTATGTTGTCTGCAGAGCTGACAGATTACGAGGCACACAGCTCCTTTGAGCTCATAGGTTTTGTATATTACGAAGTAGCACCTTCTCTTTGATGCTGTGGTTAGTGAATTATATAGTACTGGCAGGGGAGCACTTGATGTGTTCCAGCTCAGGTACCAGTTATTGTTTGTCCTATGTGATGTCTATTTGGAGACATTGAGGATTTGCTATGTTCCTGTGGTCTGGAAATAGTGAAATAAGCTTACCCTTGTGGACATTGAATTTAATATCCTGCCAAAAATTGCCAAGGGCAGCCTATGCTCTTTTGCAGTGCTTTCCAGATTTTAAGTATAGTATTTGCTTTGCAACTTGTCATACTAAGTCTGCTGCTGTGGTCAGCTCATTTATATTTCATGAAAGAACCTATTTAAATAGTACCTCGCATCAAAATGCAAGTTAGTCTTACTTCTTAGTGCCCTAGCCCCCATGTACAAAACATCACATCGCATTACAAAATAACAAAAAATAATAATATATTTTATATATATATATATATATATATATATATATATATATATATATATATATATATAAATATCACTTACATCACTGCTTCTGCCTATGGCAAGCTTGATGCCTTGATGAAATTCTAAGAAAACTGAGGATCCCAGATCTCAAACGAAGATGTTCTGGCATAGTGCAGCCGATTTGGCCTTCAGTTTCCCAAATTTTCTTTCCAGATTTTCCAGTTGGGCACAATGGTCAGAAGCAATGGTTGTAAGGTAGGTTTTTTGTATGGGGCTGGCCTCTGAAGAATAAGCATTTGCATGCAGGATCTACAGAAATAAATAAACCTTTTATAGTAAACAATAGTGACCAGTCAGATTTCCTCTTTACCAGTTGATAGCAGACTGGTAAAAAGTGACTTTCTGGCCACTCTGTCACACTGCTTTTTACCATTATTCCACCAATTTCTGCTGAATTAATAATCTACATACTTGGCTGCCACCACTGCATTTTGCATTTTTCATGCTTGCATAGTGTTGCAATGTGTATTTTGCTGTGAATTTTTGTTTCTTTTTTTATATACAAAAACCTCTGTTTAATAGGTGATCCGTTGTGGCCTCATAGACTATTGCTATCGATTTGCTTTGCTTTGTATTGCTCTGGAAATACTGTAAGACTTGACAATACTGTTCTAGCTAGTGCTTTCTTTCCTGTTCACCAATACATACAGAGTGTTGTTAGAAAGTATTCTAACTAGAAGAGCACAACATGGGACAGCACAATGTTTCAGATTTGTGTTTGTCATGTATGTGATAATACTCATTTATTGCGTGTTCATTCCCTCCATGACAGAAGGGCAGGCAGGTTATGTATATTGCAGGCTGGGGATCTACATATGTCTACATCTATCCTCTGATTTTGGTGGTACACACAGGGTTGTCATTTTATTCTGCTAGTGCCGACGTTTAGATACTCAAGAAATACTAATGAGGTAGATGGCAGGTCAGTAACAGGTAACCGCTATGCATCCTAAACACTTCACCTGCCAATAAGCTAAATTAGAATTGTGAAATAAAGGACCAATACACCTACCATACAGCTTGCCTCATACAAAGAACTGCTTATAAGATTCACAAATATGTATGTAAAAGGTATACAGAACAAATCTGTTGCCTTGCCCTGAATAGGAAAAGTTTGCTGTAAGGACTTGATGATATTTAGTATTACATAGCATGTGATGGCATAATTTATTTGCTTCTTTTTTAGGTTGATATGTCCTTCCCCCATCATTGACAACCCCCTTCCTCTCCAATCATTAGTACCTGGGTCATAGAAGTGCTAAAGGATTTCTAATGCTTTCTTCACATCAGATGATTTCCCTTCACTTTCTGTCCCACCGATGCCCAGGACATCACCCTGAAAAGAACGTGTTAATCTTTTCTGACCGGCATATTTTACATATTGGGATCCAGTGGACTGCCAGCCCTCTGCTCAACGTTCTTATAAAATGTATGGAGAATGAACTGACAAGACATGGGAAGTTAGCTCATTGCCATACCTGGCAGTGGACAAGAAGTGAAGGGCAATCCCCTTAGTGGAAACATGGACAGCACATGGGCATCCTTGACAAAGTTGTGTTGCATATGTTGTGCCCCTTACGGGCATTCCCACAATTACATCATGGTGCTGTAATCAATTGGTGTATGGTGCTACCATACAATCATAGAAAATAGGAATCTTCACTGCACATCTCGGTTTAGTATTTTCCTTTATTGATCAGATTTGTCCTTTATTGATCAGACTTGTGATGAAGGACAAGCAGTAAAAACCTGACTATAAATGAATAATTACAAAAATAGATACATACATAGATATGTATTTGTGAATCTTATTAACAACAGATGATATCTGTGTAAATGACCCTGTATTTATGATAACTGGACCTTTAAAAAGTGACTGCACTTGTCATAGTCTTTGCACAATATAGACCGGTATATACATACATACATGTAAGAGTGTAGAATATCTCTGTGATCTGCTCTTGTTGGATTATATGAAGTGCATAATAGGTAACTGTGATATTACTTCTTTCTTACTACATGATAGAATTTAGGTTTTTATCTTTAGCAGCCCTTTACTGAGCATATTTGCAACACAGTCCAAATCTTCTGAATATTTTACAGAGGAAGTCGTTGCAGAACTTTTGTTTTTACCCATTTACAGACTTACATAATGTAATGATGGCAGTGTAAGGCAGTGAATGGCTCTACATTGTTTTTAAAAGTAAAAATCCCAACCTAAAGCTTGCAGAGCTTGCTGGTACTTCTGGTGCTAGCCGAGGCTATTACATGAGAGGGGTCCTCTCACTGATATCTATGTGCAGTATTTAGTATATTGTAGAGGATCCTCATATAGTACTACTTCAGAATGGTAGGTACTCATGTCAGTAGTTGTAGAATCAATACATTTATACAATGTACAAAGACCACCTGAGTATGTTGGCACATCTTATTCTCTAACCTTCCATATTCATATTCCTCGCTCTATGCCCTTCAGTGAATGTATATGTTAATCTTTCCTTTTAAACTTTACATTATATTCATTAAGGTTTTTGTTTTATTTTGTAGTTATTCTGCGTGTTTTATAGACTTCAAAGTAGTATGCTCTGCCGCTATATCTGTTTTACCAAGGGTGACATTTCTGACTGATATCATATTTATCCTTGTTTGATGCATTATTTTGTGTTTTGAAAGTGACCAATACAGTGTATTTTAGCTTTTTGTTTCAAGAAAAAAATGTTATGATTGCAAATAATGTCATTTGGTTTCCTTTTTGCAGTTTGTAGTTTCTTTTTCTAAAGATTATATCCACCCTGTTGCAGCTCTGGGTATAAAAACCAGGGAGTACAATCTCCCAGTAGTCTGTTGCATTTCCTTCTTAGTGACAAGTTCTCCTTGCTGGAGGGTTCTCCCTATTGCATTCTGTGCACATTGGCAGAGGTGAGTTTCAGTCATTTGCCCATAGCTTGATCTGGGAACTCTTGTGATGCTTTGATCTTGTCACTCAACACACAAGAGAAACTGGTGGATGTACAACTAGCAACCACCCAAAACTTAACTGTAAACTTAGCGGTGGACTTACACTTTATATACACACCAAACCCTTTTTTTAGGGACATTCTTTATCTTCTGCCATATAAAGGGTTCAGGTATATGCTATGTTTTGCTCTAGTTAACTTTATTTTAATTAATAATTTCCTTTTTTATATTATATGGTTTAATATATGGCCTTTGGTTGAACGGCAGATCTGTGCAGGCCAGAGGTCAACGATTCTCTTTTCAATACATTTAAGAAAAATACAACTGAATAATGGAGGCCCAAATCACCCAAGAGGAGAGTTTGAAAACAAATCTGGAACTCCATTTTTTTTTTTCAATAAATGGAAATGTTTTTCTTGTTTTTCTGGTGCATTTATTGCAATATTTAACTATGCACTGTGGATTGATGTATTACTTTACACTTCTTTGTTTGCAAGATCCAATTACACGTATGTACTCAAATGTTGCAGTTGTTTAGCTTTGACTTATTCATTCACACTGTGATCTTTTGATTATTTAATCATTTTGATTGGTACAAAAAATAGATGATCTAGGCAAGACCTGAGCAGTATAGTAATAATATTTGGTTAGAATCATCTGGGATTCCTAACCTGACGCACAAAGATAATCCCAACCGTAATTTGTGGTTTCCCATCGTTGTCCTGTGCTACAAGTTGGGACTGTGAGGAGGACTTACAGAACTAAGATAGCCCATAGTAACCCATACACCCCATATATATTGATTTGAATATTATCCGGAATCAGTAATTGATCTTCACAACCTATTTGTCCTGACAACCTCCAAATTAATTTAGATTTAAACTGGTAAATGGCAGCTGCTGGCCTTTCTTATAACCCAACTCCTGCCGAAGCCTTTTTACATTATTAATACATTTCTTTTCCTTCTTTTCTTTGTGTTACCGGAACAGGAAATGAAGGTAAATCTCCTTAGAGGGGGCGCAGACTTTAAGCCTTTCTTTCTCTACTATATATTATGTTTTCTGCTACTTGTGTCCCTATAAGGGGGGTTATTCCCCTTCACTTCTTGTTCTGCAGGCAGGAAATTAGTAGAAATCCTACAAATGGACACACAGATGGAACAAACAGTGTTTCCAACCCTTTCTGTCTAACCCCCCCCCCCAAAAAGTTTTGGCCCAAGTTGGATCCTAAAGCCACAGGTGATTGGACAGCCATAAAGAAAAAACATCCAAACAGAGGTCTTGCATATGTGAGGATCTTGTAGAACCTGGGATAGGAAGTTGAGGTGTATGCAGTGATTGTATTTCATTACTAGATATATCTCTCATGCAGGTTTGTAAGATTTAATTTTTATAGTACACATTGGGGTATTTTAAAATAATGGTATAAATGGGGTATTGTATCATTGATGTCTCCTAATAATCAATTAGCTGAGTGTTAAATTTGCTGGACAAGTACAAAGATGGATTAAGTCATTCTGGACCTAATCCAATGGAAGGATAACATGTAAAGAAGGAGAACAACTCTGATTTACACTTCCATTACAAAGTTGTATGCGTCTTGGGTAAATGTTGACTACAAATATAAATATACCCTTAGTGTCTAATAAACAACTGCCTTATGTAGCTGACATATTTACTCGGGTTGTATTATATTCATCTGTAATGTGGTCATATAGCCGCATACGTTGCGACCCTCCAAGCAAAGCCGATCTTTACAGCTTGTCCAAGATGATCCATATTGCTGTTGTGTGTGCCAGAACCGTCCCGGATCTAACCATAGTCTCCTCTTCAATGTAAATTTGCTAAATCTGCAATGTGATTTTATTTTGATGATTTTAATTTTCATATAGTAGTGGGGATGCAGAGTCATGTCCACTGTGTACTTACTGGTGGGTTTTTCTTTTACTTTGCTAGTTGATGTTTTGGTCATAGTTTAAAAAAAAGTTTTACTTAATCTGAAATTTGCACAAAACTGCTGAATGCTGTAATATGTACACTGCATTTTCTTCCTGTGTTTGACAATACCCAAATGAATCATCCATTTTTCTGCAGGACGCTGGACAATAATCTCCCCACACTGTAGCTGCAAGCATGCTTCTTGTGGAGACTCCGCTTATTAGAACAATGCTTTCATTTTTCCTTTAAGTTTTCTGTTTTGAAAAGAGTTCATTTCTTTACTGGTTTGTAAATTTCACTATACTGTATAATCAATAAATTTTAAGCAGTTATGTTTTTTCTTATCTCTCCTTTTTTTCCTATGTGTGTGTTTCTCCATTGTGCACAGTTTTATATCAGACATTTTGAATAGTGTTATGTCTGCTGTACAGAAATGCAATATGGTTTGCCTGTTCCCTAAAATTTTCTCCCAGACAAGTATTTTAAATAAAAAAATTCACTTTTAATAAATAGACTTTGTCATCAACTTAAAAACTTTCATGTGAAGGTATCTCAAGTATTTTAAGTGTTTGCAGGTTTTTCAGCTCTATAATGATTATTTATTGGATATTGGAGGATATCTCCTCATTTCCCTTATTTTCCTTTATAACCTATGGGAGGAACGAAGGAGAATACTATAGATTGCAGGTGCCTAATTCTAGTCCTCATGGGCCCCATATAGGCCAAGTTTTTCATATAAATAGTTATACCTCATTAAATTTACTGCAAAAATAAAGAGATATTATAAACTGTATAATCCTGACCCTCATGGACTTGAGTTGGATACCCCGAGTGACAGCTCTGAGTCTGCTGGGGCTGCTAACATCACATCCAAGATGGCAGTGCCCAGCAGCAGTCTTGGGATATTTGGGTGTCCACAAAAGGAAGGGTGTTACAAGTAATACCATGCATTAAAAAATAAATGCTAATAAAATCTTGTTAACCTTGTTGTTGAATTGGATGGTCTGATGACACGGTATATTTAAGAAAATAGCTGCTGCAAGTTGAAATTTGTTACCAAAATCATCTTTGTACTCAATCTGCAAACTTCCCAGGTGGTAAAAGTTTCATAAAGGGCATAGTAGGAGACAGTTCACCTGAAAAATATAATAGGGTAAGGCAGAAGTGCAAAACTAAATTGGACCTAAAGTAATATTTTTGTCCTCCATTAATGTCAGGCCTTCCTGCAGTTCATACACATCTCCCGCTTCTCCAATTTCCACCAATGCTTCTTTAACGTGTTGATATACCTCAGTAGTGGTAAAAAAAACTGACTGAAGATGAATAATGAAGGTGACTGTTACTCAGGGTGAAAGCATGAAAAGCAACAAATGTAAAAAAAACAGACATTTTTAGAAGCGCACGGCGATCTGAGTATTGAAATCGTCAATGTTATCATTCATTGGTTTTCTGAGTGTCAACAAGCGTCAACAGCCAGGACTAACGGAGAAAGCCTCAACTGTTCAGAATTTGGGATATCCTTGTAGATCAATGAGTGCAAGTGTAAACTGCACCTAAATAAATAACTATGTAATTACAACATAACAAAGAATTAAAGCATCATGTGAGCGTTATGTAAATGGCAGTAATTTAGTATGTTGCAACCTTTTAAATAAAAAAGGAAAACTGTCATTGAATAAATTGGCTGAAATAACAGAAATAAAGCCTTCAACTATCAGGAAGTCTTCCTTTAAATCAGAATACTAAACCTCTACAGTCGCTTCATTCATTGGGGTCCTCTGAAAAGTTCAGTGTTTCAAGGTATCTGATCCAGAATCCAAACTTACAGCTCAAAACTCAACAAACAGCTTTCAGATTCATCGGCTTGGCTTTTTCATTTTGGGGTGAAACGACTGAGGGTAATTTTGCATAAAAGTTTTTTGGGTGCAACATGGACAACAAACATAATGTACATGATACCAATACAAATTATAGGAAAGCTTTGTTTGTTAGTAAGGCAAATGATTGATTGTACATAAGTAAGTGTAGGGCCCTCACCCGGATTCAAACCGCTGTCTAATAGAACAGGTTCCTGTAAGGCAGGTTAGTTAACCTCTATGGTAGCTCCTTGGCTGATTGATAGTAGAAAGGAACATTTTATTATTTGAGACGGTTTGAGGTCACAACCTGATTTTAACCTCAAAAATCGATAGAGAAATTTACGCATCAGTCAACGAATTGGTATGGTGGTTAAGGTTGTGGCTTAACAAGTAAAGTCCTCTTGTGAAGGTCACTGGTTCGATCCTTAGCAGATGTGCCATCCATAGTGAAGTGGTGCTTGAAACAAGTAGTACTAGAATGCTTTTGGCGGCACTTAAATAAGAATGTTTTAATTAAGAACTGTTATAAACAGCCACCCTTGGATGGGGTGGCTGTTCTTATATATATATATATATTGAGTATTCTCATTTCAACTGACATAGGCAGCAAGACACTGGTGTATAGGGTCCCTATAATCTAAGGAGGGTAGGCTGGGACATAGCGTGATAAAGTGACTTGTCCAAGGTCACAAGGAGCCAACGCAAGGATCAGATCCCCACGTTTTCAGGAAGTCTCCCATGACTACACTGGTCTTCAGAGTGCTTAACCTGCGAGTGGTGGCTCCTTCACAAGTGAAGGCCGACATGTGGATTTGAACCCATGTCTGTCAGAAAGTCTCCCATGGCTACTGCGGCCGTTAGAGTACTTAACCTGTGAGCTATGGTGGCCTCACTAGAAAGCAGACTCATTCTTTGGTACTTGAATATAAACTGATGGTTGGGGGGGGGGGGGGGGGGGGGGGGGGTGGGGATGGCGCAGAGTCTCAATGGAAGTTTATAATCAAACAGAGACATCTAGGCTTCCACTTGCACAGTAGCCTGGTGGTTAAATTGAACACTAATGAATCTGAATATTGTTGATGGGTGCAAGTTCAAACCTATGATAAGTCATTTATTTTCCATACCTTAAATAATTTTGCCAATCAGTAGAATATTGACTTCTTAGTATTGCTTTGCCACACATTTAACATTTAAATGTTACAAAGCTGTCATTAAATAAATTGATAAATTTTATCAAGCAAGGTCCCAACCAACCATCTGGAAGGATTGCTTTAAAGCTGCATACACACGTCAGATTTTTATCGCCCGATAATCGGCATCGGCCAGATATCGGGCGAAAATCTGGCGTGTGTACAGTCGGCGTCATCCATCGTCTGAACGACCGTCCTGGCGGATCCACGGACGATGAACGTCGACTGATCCTAATGAAAGGGAAGGGGGAGAGCGCACAGCAGGGTGCCACTCCGTCGCTCTCCCCCTCCCCTCTCCATAGAGCAGAACAGTGCTGTATGTACATGATGTTCATCATTCTAGTGGGAGGAGAAAAATGAAGAAAACATGATATAATGGTTGCAAAGCCGAACTCATAGTGCAAGGGCTCATTCACCTTGTAACGTGGTGCGTTGTATTGCGGCAACACAGTGTTGTATCATGCTGCCAATGCAGCACAACCAAGCTAAAAACATGACATACGGACGACTTCTAGATACAAATGGGTCTTCCCTGCTCGCTAGTGTGCAGGACGGATGCTTGATTGGGGGAGAGGGCAGTTTGCATGGCTTGCAGAAAGTCTTTTGGTTGTAACTCTTTATTGACCAAGACAAACTCTGCAGTTGATTCTTTTTGCATATCAAAGCACAGCTTGCTCCAGTTAAAGTTAAAGAATGCCTTCTAGGCTCCATGAAGTTTTTTTTTTTTGCTTTGTTTGTGAATCACTCAGGAGTGAGGATTTCATACAATAACTGACACCATGCTGACTTATATTATGTTGAGACAAACATCTGTCCTTATTGTATTTATTAAAATAATGTACCTGTTCTGACTTACATACAAATTCAACTTAACAAACCTACAGTCCCTATCACATATGTACCCGGGGACTACCTGTACTGTGTTCTTTTTCTGATGCTGAACCCCACAATGCAAATTATGTGTTTTGTGGTGCACTGTGGTATGGGTGTGCTGCCCACTACAGTATTTTTGCCTTAGGATAGCATTCAGTAAAATTATTTTATACAGGAACAAATATTGATATCTTGTATGTAAATAACTCTTGTTTGTTTTATTGAAAATTGGATGAAGCTCTACATTGAAACTTTGGCTTTCTTCTTTCAACAGACATTTCATTCTATGTCCGTACAAACAATAAATTGCCCCATACTTTAATAAGTGTAAAAATAGAATTATATATTAATAAATACCTATTATGTGAACTGACAAAATAAAAAAAAAATGAAATAAAAATGTAAAAAACAGAAAAAAATAACACAAAAAGGATATCAATGAATGTTTATCTAAAAAGAATAAAACAAAAAACACAATGAAATCACAACATATACAAATGATACAAAATAAATAGAATATATTGTAAACCTACAGCACAATCTGAAAAATTGAATTCTTCATTTGGATAACATGCTATAAAAATTATACAATTATAAAAATGTACCGTATATACAACACAGACTTGTATATTGTACATTGTACTACAACAAATCTAACAATAAAGTATGTCAGAGCAAAATAACTGATTGAATGATTACAGAATTTGAAAATTACTTTTTGTAGGGGACAATAAAAGAAAAGTGATTATGAATCCAACCAAAAAAATGATATTAAAATAAAAAATTATAATATTGCAGGTGAATATGCTTAAACCTTAATTTGTTCTTTAAAATGCATTTTTTTAAAAAAGGATTCTGAAATTAATAGAATTATAATCAATATACTATAGCACATATTTGAATCATTCATGCAATTCTAAGTACATTAAATTAATATTTTTACACATTTCATTTGCAGGTAAAAAAATACAAAAAATATCTTTAGTCTCCAGCATACATTTAAGTCATCAAATTATGGTCGCTCACTATTTCCATAATTTAAAAAAAAAAACAGCTAATCAAAAAGTCTGCATTTCTAATGTGGTCATAATTTATGATTTCATGTCTTGCATGGTTTAATACCACTGCTCTTCTCCTAGCTGCAAACTAAGACACTTCCAAGTTATATCAATTCTTTCAAAGGCACATGTGTAGCTTAAAACTTTTTTTTTTTATTTAGGAGAATGCATGAACTTAAAAAAAGTACACAGAGCTTTAAATAAATTGAAGAGTTTATGATTGATAATATACTCATGTCCCTACCTCAGTCATAAGTCATTACCGCATCCTAAGGCTACTTCTGGAGGTAAGCCAATTCACCTACCTGCATGTTTTTGGGATGCAGAGGGAAACCGGAGTGTCTGGAAGAAACCAATGCAAACAAGGGAAGAACATACAAACTCTAATAATGATATTGTGTTTATAAACTGTTCTCATGGAGGTTTTTTTATTATTTACACTGATAATAAATAGATCAAAAGCCATCAATACTCTGGTGGAACAAGAAAATAAAATAGCCTGATAGTGACCAAAATAAATAATTTAATTATTTCAGATTGGTTGCTTCAGATATAAACTTTCTATGTAGAAAAGCTGTCAGCTTGGGAGCACATCATGTAATCCCCTACATTTGCGATTAGTTTTCTTGGCAGAGCCATTATAAAACCTGGAGCAATCTTGTATCATCTTTGAATTATTCCATGCGGCTGGATATCAATACACCGAGCCTGGTTTCAATATGCAGAAACTATCCTAAAAGGTACTAAAATATCTGCAGCCTGGCTGGTATGCTTATTAAGTAGCTAAAATACTTCCAAGTTGTAGATCAGATCAAAGTAGGATACCAATCTTTGAACTTTGTGATTCAGCTGCAGGATGTTAATCCTAATTGAACGGCATTTTGTTTGACAACTACCATTTCTAAAACAATAAATTACTTTTCTTTCATCTTTGGTTTATCTCTGTGCTGATTGCACTTCCCATCTACATACATGTAATCTAGGCTGTATATAGCATTTTCCCATGGTCATCCCATGATCTCTGATGATGACAAGGGTGGACCATACCTGCTGGATGTGTATTGAAACAGCGGCTATATAGTACATACCCATGTGCTAACACTGGAGCATAACACTGGAGTGTTGGCAACCTATAAACTGGAAATGCCTGATCAATGAATTTTAAGACCAGGTATTATAATGATAGCTGCTGATTTAGGAATGTTAAATAATGAGATTTAAATATTTATCAACATAACAGTTAAAACTGCATTTAGTGATTGGCTTTATATATACCTTAAACCGCTGGATTAACATTACAGACTGGAAACTAGCATTTTCAGAAGATGTCAACCCATAGATATCCATTAGCATGGATTTTACACCTTAGTATAACTTATGTGTAGGCTGTGGTGGTTAGAGATCTTACCTGGTACCAGTCTGGTGGGCAGACTTATGTCATCATGCATTGTAATTTATATTGATACAGCAGTACAACTAATACTAATAAACTGAAGCAAAAAAGGTTTTCTATAGCAGCCAACCTGCTTTATGGACTGTTTAGACTGGTGGTGGAACCGGCGGGTCCTTACCTGCCACCTGCACTGCTGGGCTAGTTCTTAAAGAACCAGCATATAAAATATTTACAGTGGGCAGTACCCAATCATTCCCTATGGGCAGCTGCATAACGTCTCACCGCCAATTGTTTGGGGTGAGAGGAAGTGATAACCACACCGCTACCTCACTGCCAATCTTAACAACACATTTTTCCTTTAATCCATTCTGGGGAAATGTAATGCAGAATTTGACCGGTTCCTCTGGGCAATCATCTGGTCAATTGTTTTTTTTTTAGGAAATTCCCTAAATCAGTCTTGTAAAGTTCAATTATCCTATAATAATCTGAATATGTTTCGTACTGAGTGCTATCAAAACACAGAAATCATACAAAAACCCCCAATATTATTAGAAAATTTCAACATCTCTGTATAGAGGAGGCTGTAGAGGAGAATCCAAAATAATAAAGAAAATAAGATTTTTTTTGCAACAAAACATTTAAAGATATTAGGAAAAACATTTGCTTAAGCAAATGTAAGAAAAGTGAACAGAAATATTTCTAGCTGCCCATTTCAACCAATCAGAATTCTTTTTTTACCTTAAGACTGGAACTGCAGAAAGGACAATTGGAAGCCAGTGTCTGGTGCTGGAGGTTATATATTTAATTTAAAAAGTTAAATATAAAAAAAATTTGAAAATAATTTTCTACCTGAGAGGCCTATTTAAAATTGTAAAAATTTGTGTTTCCAGTGAATTGATTGGCAATATCCCCTCTAACTGCACACAGTTTGCCTCCACAGAGGGATGATGGAGAGTTCTACAATTAATTCAAACTTGATTTCGGAAATGATCTAATTATTCTTTGACAAACCAGGACCGCAGTACTTAGTCTTCCTTCAAAAACATTAATTGATGGAGCAAATGGAAACAATATGCACAAAGAAAAAAAAAGTCAGAAATTCAACTTTAAAAATAAGAATTATAATACAAACATGACTTTATTAAAATTACACTACTTCATTAGGTATCATATTACAATTTTTCAAATCAGAAGCAAAAACAAGAAAATAGAAACCTTTGCATAATAAAATTAGCTCCTGCTACATATAATATATATATATATATATAATATTCGGTTTGCCCAACAAACACAGCAATTTGATTGTTAGGTTGGCTTAGCGAACATCCATAGTGGATTGATCATGTGATCAGACATGGAGAGGTGGTGGTGGGGGGTGTTCTGAGTAAAAGTGGAGTGTGGTTCCATAGAGCTTCTTTACTCCAAGCCCTACATTAGTTACGTCCTCCTTTTACCACCCCCTTCATAGACACCAAGTGTTATGCTTTGCCTCTAAACCATATCAACTTTAAATACTAATATTTACAGGAATGCCGCGTTCACTGAAAATACTTTGGCAATGCCCAGTGTTTGCCAAGTACCACTAACCATCACTTACTAAAGGACTGTCAATTCCTCCACCTTTAGTAGAATTAACACTTAACACAGCTGCAACGTGTCCTGATATCTCTTTTTTAAGAAATAATAGACGTTCTTGTTATTGTGAGTGGAATTCATTAACTGACTTGACGAATCATGAAACAGAAAGGCAATTCTACTAATGTACAGTGCTGTGTAATATGTTGCTTTACAAATAAAGTTTTATATAGATAAAGCTTTATAAACAAAGTTTCTAAATATAGGAACAAGAGACAACCAGCCTCTGTTAGGGTACAGACCCTTTAATCAACCCCTAAACCAGAGGTTTCCAACTGGTGGTCCGCAGATCACTGGTGGTCTGCGGCTCTTGCCAGTGTATTCCCCCGAAGGACCCCGCTGGGGGGGTCACCGAACAGAGCCACGGACCATGTCCCCTGTATGGAATCGCAGGCTCAGGGCGGTGGGCAGGCTGTCTCTCTGAACACAACACGGCTGAACCTGCGATGGTAGGGTTCTGGCATCATGATGTCACTCTGGGGGAAGTTTCTTCCCCTTTGAGTGACACACGGCTCCCCATGCATGTGCGGTCCAGAGTCCGTAAATTTAGTGGTCTGTGATAACCAAAAGGTTGGAGACCACTGCCATAAACGGTGGCTACAAATGTACATATACATGGCAACAAATGTACATATACATTGTCTTTAGAAATGAACCGGAAATGTACAAATGCATTCACAGTGCAAAAAACAGATATCTTTAAGAAATGTTTTGTGCAAATTACAATAGGAATAAAACAATGCACAGATGTATGTAGCAATCAGGGGAACATTCACATTTAATAGGCAGATGCAGAGTACCATCAGATACAACAATTTACACCAGGCATGAGGAATTCTGTACAGGAAGTGTTATTGTATGGAGAAAGTACCGAGTCTACAAATACCACAAATCTGTCCTAAATAAGACTGGTTGATAGTGGAAGGATGCAAACATATACATGTCAATTAAAAAAATAAAATATTACAGAATACAAATAGTTCATCAATATATATAACACAATAGGACATCCATATGGAGACCCCACTTCCGGTACCTAAAATCTTCACTTCACAGCACCAATTTTGAATGACAAAATGGTCTTTTTGTTCGGATAAATCACATTTTACAAGGTGACGGACAGCTGGGCTGGTCTAATAATTCGACGAGCCATGGCATGCAGTAATAATCACCAATCAGCTAACTGTTTTTATCTGTCAGTGAATTATTTCAGCTGCTTATTCATTTCTAATTGGCTGTTGGAATACATTTACTCTGAATTATCAAGCCCAAAAAACAAAAATACAACTTTTCACATCTTAAATGAAATACTCTAAATATAAAAGAAATCCTTTTATTAAAGATGAATGGAAATGCTTTGCACATTTTGGATCTTTGGATTTTGTTAGACGTTTGTACAGGTTAGTGCGAATTAGAAAATATACAATGACTTCACTGTGATCATAAGAATAAAAAAAATAAATAAATATATGGCTAAAAATAATGCAATATCTAGTACAAAGGCACCTACCTAGTGGCAAATATTACCTTCAATATTGGGCCTGATATACTAAAGCTCTCTGGGACTGGCAGAGACAGACTATCATGGGAGAACCGGGGTGATCCAGCAAACCAGGAATGGATTTTTAAAAAATAATTTGGCAAATGTTTTCAATCCTTAACAAGATCCATTTCATGTTTGCTGGATCACCCAGGTTCTCCCATGATAATCTATCCTCTCCAGTCTTGATGTGCTTTAATAAATCCGGCCCTTTATATTTTGCCCATACATATAACATATCATCCACTAGTATTTAATTCTGTATTGTCACCACCACTCTGGTCTAAAATTCAAGATAACAGTGCATAGATCTACAAGAAATACTGAACAATGTTTGTGTTGGGTCCTTCTAGAATATTTCTATAGCATTAGCAATCTTACTATTGCGTACCCAGAGAATCTGGGGTACATGGAGGTTTGGAAATATGTCCACCAATGTCAGCTATGGTGAGTTATGAACAATCTGCTAGTTGGGGGTCATGGAACCCCTGTCAGCAGCGTACCCGTGTCCTAAAATATAACAGTGAAATAAGTCCGTGATACCCAGCCATTCAAAAATTTCTGATATCTGTACAGTTTTAGAATTATTAACAATACAATAATGCCTGTGCATGTATTTTTCTTCTGTGCATTATTAAAAAGTAAATGTACAATTAGGCTGGTTGAATTCTACCTAAAGGTAGGATGATTTTTTAATGCCAAGGAACCCTTCATGATAAATGAGCAGGCATGCAGAAATTTGGTGATGAGACACCTGATATGTACATATGGGGTCCAGGTCAGTAATACGTAAAGAAGGAGAGATAAATATGATGACCTCTGAACATGGACCCTTATAAACAAGGCATTGATCATCATTCCTACATTTTGGCTTCCAACCCGACGACTGCAGTGTTCTCTCCGGCCCCTTTTAGCCAGGTGCACCCACCCGGCACTTTTCATAAACCCCCCCGGCTTACTTAAAAGTTGGATCACAATACTGAGGCACCTGGACAGTTGGAGCATGATACAAAGATGATTGAGAAATGGAGCATCCTAAGGGGGGGCATTTTAAATTTGGAATTATAGAAAGCTGACAACTAGAGGTTCTCAGGGGTGTCCAAACTTTTTGCAAAGAGGGCCAGATTTGGGAAGTGAAAATGTGTGGGGGCCGAACATTCAGCCTGACATTCTTTGAACCATTAACAATTAATGCAAATTAACTATTTTATGACATTTTAATTGCAAATGGTATTCTTTATATATATATATATATATATATATATATATATATATATATATATACACACACACATACATACATATAGACACACACACACACATATGATTATGTTGCCGAGTAACTAACAGTTTAAAAATTCAACAATACCAGTAACATTGAAATTTTTTAATATAAATATTTAAAACTAGCGATAATACAGCAAGACATGCAAACCACATGTGCATGAATCATCCTCTACGCGTTTCATGGATCTGGTCCACTTCTTCAGGAGGGGAGATTTTTCATGATTTTGAGTGCAAGTAATAACATTGTATATGTTTAATTTTGGGGGGATTTTGTTTTTTATGCGATTGAATTTTTATTCTTTGCATGCAATTTTAAAATTTTGAAACGCATGGAGGATGATTCTTGCACATGTGCTATGCATGTCTTGCTGTATTATTGCTTGTTTTTTTAATTTTTTAACTGTTAGTTACTCGGCAACATAATCATGTGTGTGTATATATATATATACTGACTTCAAAAACCCTTTTTCATTTTGTACTACTATTTGTTAATTTTGGGATGTGGCAGGTGTAATTTTGCTGAAATAAATGTGGGAGATTCTACACATTCTACCTGATCTGCAGCAGATCCCTCTGTACACCCAGCCATTCTGATTCAAAGAAAGTGACCCATGCAGAGCACTTTCTTAGAATTAGAGTGGCCGTGCTCCGTGCGGGTCCCTCAAAGCACAAGCCCACTACAAATGTAGGGGATTCCCTGTGCACACACACACACGATTTGATATTATTGATTTGATGACAGAGGCCGCAGGCCAGGGAAAACCTAAACACGGGCCCGCAGGCCGGACATGCCTGGGTTAAAAGAATCCAATTGCAGCAACAACTGGGAACACTAAATTTATCATGTGTTGCCCTGCCCAACCACCACCCAACTATAGCTCCCCACTCTGTGGATAACATGGGACTTAAAAAAAATGATCAATAGTTAGGCCAGGGGTGTCAAATTCAAATACACAGAGGGCCAAAATTAAAAAGTTGCAGGCCAACCTTATAATTTTACTTAAAAAATTGAGGAAATTTTTCCTTCCTTTTGGATATAAACCCTTTTCATAAGAGGTTTTTCTTTTAATTTATTTAAGAAAAAATCCTATGCCTCTTTCTCTATTTGTAGCCTTCTGAGTTAAATGTTAATGGTAACGTTTTTGCACAGGCTAACAATGATAATAAGAATATTCTTCTATGCAAATCCAACCATTCAAGTCCATGCCTTGGAGTAGCAAGGAAAAGTACAGCTGAGGGGGAGTGCTGGAAATGCTAGACGCGGTCAAAGCGGAGCTAAATCTTTTGAGTGGCCCGCCTCTGAAACTCCCTCTTCATTGAAATAGCGCCGCTTCTAAAATTCCTGGCAGTATTTGCGTCCATAAAACAGTCCAATGCAGGGCCACACATAGGCAGAGAGCCTGCTGGTTTAAAGGCGCGGGTGATGGCGGGAATTGTAGTAGCGGTGCTATTTCATTGCAGTGGCAGGCCAGCTGCAGTTGATATAAAGGATTCCTTTGGGGGCCAAATATAGGACGTTTGGGGCCAGATTTGGCCCACGGGCCAGAGTTTAACACCCTTGAGTTAAGCAATGCAACACCTTGATGGTATTGATGAAAAACATTAAAATTAGGCAGATAAAGGTTGTATACAAATTATGTATTGTGTAGAATAGATTTTCTAAATTATATATAGGGCATCCTTTTTTTTTTTTTTAATTGTTAGTAGGATAGGGAAAGGTTACAACCAATGACAGGTATACTATTGGGACCATTTCTCCTTTTCTCTCCCTATGATTCCCTATATATCCGGGTGCACTGGATGTCCATTTTCAGGGAGTGGAATTTCATTTTTTTGGGTAGAGGAATAGAAAAATTAAAGTAGGAAAAAAAGTAAATAAAATGCAGATTTTGGGAAAGCTAAACGTTAGAGTATGTAAAGGCATACTTTACATTCTATTCAGTAGTCTGTTGTCACCCAATATAACATGTTAATAAAGAACAAGGGTGGCGGGAGGGGCAGGACAAGCAAAGATTATAAGCAATCCTTCATTGTACATTGACAGCACCGTAGGCTGATCATAGAAATTACATAGCAGGTTAGGTTGAAAAAAAGGCACAAGAGTCCATCAAGTTCAACCACTAGTCAAAGAAATGTGTCAATAAACAAAAATTTCAATTATTGATAAATGTCACATGACATCACAACCACAGGCAATATATTTGGCAAAGAGAGAAAGAGGGAGTGCATGCATGTGCTGTGTAGGTGAGGGGACAGATGACAAGGAAAAGTAGTTGTTAATGCCCGATGAAGTTAACTTACCAGGCTATGAACAGGACGCCCATGTTCCAATCCATGGTTTAATGATTATGTGTCACGAATTTGACTTTTATCACACATACGGACAAGCAGATAGTATTTTGCAGGTTCACACATTGGAGAAAACTAGAACAAAGGCCACTTTCCAGAAATCGGTTGCTGTGAGGCAGACAACCATGTGATCCGAAACTGCTGGTTGATTGGTTACAAGAATGAAAGACCACTAACCAATCAGCAGCATGGTTTTATAGTTACTCAAGCAACAGAAAAGACAAAACTATTCTAGAATAAAACATTGGAATTGTAAAATAGTAATCTAGACACAAACATCAGGTTCAACTACAAGATAGCAGCATCATTTCTCCAAAAAAAACACATTTAATAGAATCTAGGAGGAGAACAAACAGAGGTCTCTCATTGTTTATACAGTAACGGTTTAGAATTTAAAAGACATGAATATATATATGTATCAAAGTAATAAAGCAATTGGGGCCTAATAAAATATTCATTCTATAAAAAATGCATTGAATTTTTCACTCAACTAACACAAAAATAGTAAAATGATACCAAAATAAAGTTTGAATTTTTTAAAAACAAAAAAAAGTGGGTTCTACCCGCTGGGACTAGTTTCCAATATATGGATAGATTTACAGATGAAGGGTACCTGCTATGGGGCTGACTTTGCTGACTTCCCCAGATGACGTCAGGTTCCGGATCCCGGAAATTGCAGACTTTTCAGAATAGAGGCTCTGGATTGGCCACTTCAAGTATTGGAGCCAATAAGTGAACCAGGAAAGCAACATTATTAGGTGGAAATCAGCAATAGCAGAGCCGCCATGGACAGGTTCACTTAGGTTTAATCTCAGTGGTACAGCTGAATGAATAGTGCAATGAATAAAATCTATACAGTTTAAGTTAACACTGCATTGACAAAGAACATAAATAATTATTCAAACTTGACATGACAAACCGATTATAAGGCACTAAACTACTCGCTGAGGCTGGTCAAGCGCGTTAGGAAGGGGCATGTGACTGGAACAGAACAATATGTATTCGGCTGGGTCAGCACTGATGAGAAAGCAGCCATTCAAATAAACTGGCATCATACTGAGCTCACGGATTCCTGGAGACATGACAGACTCCCTTTCCATTAATCATCCTCCAAACCATAAAATAGCCATACATGGTATATAAAAGGGGGCAAGGGTGGAGCGAACAAAGAGCACCTACATACTTGTGATAAAAAGGTTTTACTCTTAGGGAATAAGAGCAAGTCATTCCTTCTTCAACATTCTACGATCCTCTTACTGAAAACCAAAGCAGCTACCGAAGAATTTCTGAAAATACGTATAGCTACAGTAAAAATTTGGCTCTTCATATCAGATAAAGCACAGAAGGGTTAAAGAATGTGAAGTTTTTTTTGCTACTGCTGTCATCCTCCGAAGATTTCACTTTCTGTCCCATTTAGCAGATTAGACAATTTGCACCAGAAAACGTGCCCTATTGGTATTCCCTCTATTCCTACCACAGACAAGGACAGCAGCCCCTCCAACCCCTCAACACTTTATGAAAAAAAAAATGATTATATATATATATATATATATATATATATATATATATCCCTAAAGTAAGTAAGTTGACTTTAGAACTACTAAAGGGACTCTAGTGAAAAGACCTCATCAGGGCTCCACTGCAGGGCTTTTAAAAGTTTTAGGACCCATTTAGCTCCATGGAGTCCTTTACACGTATGTTGCATTAACCCAACTCATTGAAAGAAATGGGCTTCCAATGCACCCCAACATAGTACAAAAACACATATTTGTATGTTACCACAATACAAAGATCTAAATGGGCCCCAAGAGATCTTCAATAAAGAGCTCCAATCAGCTTTAAAAGACTGTAAGGTCATTCAGGAGGAAGAAGAGAATCTCTACTATAAAATATACACAGAAGATGCATTTAAAGTGGAACTAAACCCTTCAAATGTTTTCCAACTGAATCCAGCACCATCTTAGTCTCTATTTAGATTTGCAGGATGCATATTATTTGATCAATTAAGACACCAACATTTGAGGATTACAAAGTTGGTTTGAAAGCTGGTAAAATGACCGGCATGACATAACATACATTTCACATCCACTGGTAGGAAGAATGTACATGAATATACAGCAGAAAACAACATTGGTATGTTAGTATAGTATTTATGGATCATTTCTAACACACGTTCTTTCTGGAAAGCCATAAAATCTGTGAGTTTAGTTCCACATTAAGATGACTTTTCACAGATGGACTTAACTAAGATATGATTTTAGCAATTTGTGTACCTTTGGGTAATATAAATAAGCTTTATGCCAGCATATGAAATCTCTAGCACTTTTCCAGGACCTCAGAACAATGACTGTTGTACCATTGTCAGAGGATTTGACAGCTTCACTCTTCACACATTACACCAAACGTCAAGTATAAGAACGTGTTTTATTTGCTTTAAATGACTAAACTCTGGAATGGGTTGGAGATACTTTTCATGAAGGGTAAAAACACTCATGTTCTAATTGTGCAATCTGTTTAAGCAATTTAGCAACTCCACCTACAAAGGTGTCAAACTTTGAAAAAGTGGAAATGAAACATAAAAGAAAGTATCATCAAATCTTACCCATCCATATAAATGTTAATATAATTTAACACCTCGTGTTCCATAAAGCATGGCCATTTTTTAAGTGATTCTAAATATTTAACCATATTTTAGGACATATATATTGTGGAAATGTGTGCCAAGTTACAAACTTTCTTCCCTAACAATCATTTCTAGTATATAAACATTTGGCTGCAGACACTAATTCTGGAAGCAGTGTGATGCCATAACAAAATGGGTCAGATCGCTTATTGCCAGACATCCCAAATATATAACTGATGTACTCCTTTGGGAACAGTTACTGGTAATAAGATATCTGAAAACCATTTTGGCCTTCCACACTACGGAATCAAGTCAGCTGCAGCTCAGGTTTGTAATTTCAAACATTAAATACTAAAAACATTTAACATAGAAAATGCACAAAACTGAATGTTGTCTTTATGAAACGTAGTATCTAATGAAGAGGGGCATGGAGAAACACTGTCAGGTTCCAAATTTTCATCCTATGAGGTTGGCCATTTCTTTTTGGTCTCATACATGAAATATTGATGTCTTACTTATTACGTTTTTTTTTTTCTCTTCTAAACATCTGTCACACTCTAGAGTTATACTCTTCGGGTCCTGTCACCGCTGGGCTCAGAATCTTTGGTCTCAGAATGCTGGATGGTATGTGGCAGGTGCACATACCAGACACCTTTTCAGTCGCACAGACAATAATCCAGGAGTGAAGCTGGAGAATGGAGTGAAGATAGTCCTGAATTTTAGCAAGCTGTGTGACGTTGGCTCAGATAGGCCCTTCATTGTGCATACTGTGATTGGACTTGTGTGAAACACAGTTCTGTTCATTGAGCAGATTGGCCGTTTCATCGGCTAAACCGTCATGTAGCTCAGTTAGAGTCATTTCAATTTTAGTGTTTTCACTGTCTGAGGATTGTGGAGTTTTGTCCATTCGAGAAGCCATGAGGGCATTTTGGTACTGCTGCCTTGTGATCTATAGTGGAAGCAAACAACAAACAAGCAAAAATAGGAACAAAAAGAAGTTAATAAAGGCTTTAGGAGAAAAAACAAATGGCTAAAAATGAAAACACAATCACCATCAGTGTTCTCCTCGGATGCTTTACCCAGCACTTTTTAGTAACCACCTGGTTGTTTGAGTGGTTACTATAAAGATAGGTCACAATACAAGGGACACAACCTGCCTACAGCTTCTTCCTACCCAGAATAAAAAAAAAATTTGCAGAGAATACTGATCATGTACATTCAATGTGTTACAATGAAACTAGGTAAATAATTAAGTAATAATATGATTTTACACTATAGCTTTCATCTAAAGATGATGTGTTTTATCAGTGTACACTTTTTATTAATTAAAACCATTGCAGCAGTAAAACAGGAAGTGTAAAAAACAGGTATTTAAGTTACAAACCAGTAAACATATGCAGTAGTGTCTTATCAGAGAGTACTGTAACAAAATGTTAACTACAATCTAACCAGTGTTTCCCAGCCACGGAGCCTACAGAAATGAGCAATTTGTGACTCTCGGGTCAGTTTGCGTGACGCCAATGATCTTTACTTCTATCTGTAAGGGTGACTCCCTTCTCAATGACCACAACGCTAATATACTGTGAGTTGCAAATAGACTAATTATAGCAGGGAATTAAGGACCTGAAAGGTATTCATTTTTCTTTTTTAATAGGACATTACTGTGGGTAAGTAGTACCCCCTTTTATTGGCTCAGATCTGTAAATGGTGACCTTACTGACCTGCTGGGTGGTAAGTAGTGTACTTTACATCTGGAGGTTTGGGTTTTCCCATAAGGCTCAGAGTGACTGTTTGTGGGTACAGCTTGGCAATGGAGGTTGCACGCCATAACCCAATGTCAGGCTTTGTCTATGCACAGGAACCTTTATCCCAAAACATGGATTATCTCAGAATACATTATGCCTTTGGGTGTTATGGTTATATCTCTTGTATGTCCTCATTCTGTATATCTCTCTGTTACTATATAAACAGACAACAAGAATGGAAGAAAACAGAAAATACCTTTACAAACTGCAGGTCTGTTATGGCTCTCACGGAGTAATCTGGGATGTACACTTGTAAGAATGACGCATTAAGCTGGTTGTTACTGCTCCCCAGTGTTGGAGTGACGGCATCAATTCGGTCACTTCTATTTAGAGAGTCCGAATGATTTAATCCACAGGGGCGAGGGGGTGATTTATTTTCAGCTAAGAAGACAGATTAAGAAAAAATATTAGCTATCGTTTTGTTACAAACAGAATAAATGTGTGCATTTAATACGCAAAACATTGTACCTCGAGTGCTGCATAATAGTTTAGGAGGGGTATGCCAGGGGTACTGAAGGGAAGATCTAAAAAGTGAATGATTCCGCCTACCAACATCTATCTGTGACATTAGTTCTAGCTGGTGTAACCTGGTGAATAAAACCATAATGTTCTAAATCCCTGGTGTGGACCCCTAAATTTAAATGGTTCTCAGCTTTCTTCACCAACTTGTGGCTGACAAAACTGGTGTTCTTGCCCTATGATGGACATCCACAAACCGGCATCTTGGATAGGAAACACCCTAAATGGGTGTTAACAATATTCACATGTTATAGGTCATATTTTATAATGACACAAATGGGTACACAGGTAGATTTGCTCAGTACATATGTTGACTTTGCTTGCTGCTCAGAAGTCTTTGTTGAAAACAACAAAGTATAGGGTAAAAACATTTTCAGCAAGTACATAAAATGCCTGTTGAGCTTTGCCAGAGGATTGTGGTCTTTCGTGATTGATTCTTTTCATCTGCATCTTTATTCTTCACCATCTTTATTGGCTTGGTGGGATGCTGTAACTCCCTTGCCGCTGCACAGGAGTTCATTCAGTCTCGGAACCCACAAGATGGGAATGCTGGCTATTACTGGCAACAAACACTGAGCTGTGCATGTTCAGCAAATCTTAACAGATAGGGGATGATCAGGCAGATAATAATGCTTATTTCTGGTCCCATTCTGCAATAAGGTCCTGCCAGATGCCAAATGTTTGCATATTGGTGCCAAATACATTGTAGAAGGGGCAGCTATATAATATTATGGGTGGTTTAGGCTGATCAGTGTATACAGCATTACATACACATATATATCTCCATACTTGTTATTGTCTGCTCTCCTTTGTAGCATACCATTACAAGTGTGAAAGGACACAATCACTGGGCCTCAGGGTACAAATACTCTAAACGCCAGTTTAAGTACATGGCCTGTCACAATTGTGCAAGCTGTGCAAATATCTATCATTCCAGCACATATGTACTGGTGCAGATATTTAGGATAAAGGCAATCTTTTAGTACTTGTGTTTTGTGTACATAACCTAAAAAGGTAATTAAGCTGTTTTTTACCATTACAGTAGCTATCAGGCCACATTGATCACTTACTCTTACCAGTTATTTTAGGAAATATTATAGTGTATTTTTTGTGAGCACACTAATTGGTTGTGCAATATGTTTTAAAGACTATTCCATATCCTGGGGGCACCATTACACCACTAAAATCCCTCTAAATATTTTAACCACAAATAAATAAAATTGGGCGTATCAAAATGTGGTCATTTTATTTTTTGGTGGGAAAGAATAGGAACCCCTATTGGGGTCTTACTGCTATATGAGGGATATTTCCCATTGCCAACATTTAGAGTGACAATGGACCTATCAAGAGGAAGCAATGAAAAGCTGGTGGGTGGATTCTAACTTATCTACTTCATTAAAAATTCTGGCTTAAATGGCTGCTTGCTTTCTCCAAAGACTAGCACTAAAACCAGAGATATCCCAGTAACTAGCTGTCCCAATATGGAGTTAGTAATGGTGTCCTACCTTTCTCTAAGCACAGGTTTTCTTTAATAACTGCTGAAATAAAATAGCAGCCATCCAAAGCCATTGCCTATCAGTGGATCAGAACACACCCATGGACGTGCAGCGAGATAAATGAATAGTAAAGAACACTTACCGTGCAGCAGAAGCAGCATATGTAAAGAGCAAATATACCCAGTGTTCCCCCCAGACCCTTTTAGGCAACCACCCGGCTGTTTTTGGGTGGTTACTGATAAGTTGGGTCACAATTCAGGGGCTTTCACCCACCTAGAATTTCTTCCCACCCAGTTTCCAAAAATTTCTGGGTTGAGCACTGTATACTTTTCTAGGTTTTTCTCCTTTAAAATTGGGTGCGTCTTATAGGCCGGAGCGTCTTATAGTCCGAAAAATACGGTATATATATATATATATATATATATATATATATATATAATTACTAACTATAAGCCAAAAACAAGAGCTTTTCTACATTTACAGACCCAGATAACAGTATATACATGAAACATCACATGTTTAGGGTATGGGATAGTAGGCTTATCATAAAATGTAACAAAAATTCTGCCTATTCTACATTTAAACCAAAATCATTTTTAACTATACACCCTGGAAGAATAATGTGGCTGAAGGTTTACCTAACAGCAGCAGAAGATAAAAGACAAATATCTATATGTATTTCATTGATGTATTCACATATTTTTTCTCGAGGTTCAGATCTAACAACCCTTAATGGTTTCCAAGGCCTATGACACACCAGAATTCATGTCACTGGCAGCAACTTGTCAGCGACAGGATCATCATGGAGGGCAAAGAGGCTGCTAACCCGTTTTCCATGGTATTACTGCCTTGCTAGTGAAGATTCTGTAGTGTATTAGTCAATAGAAACAAGTGAAGGGCTCCTTTGCCCTCTCCAATGATCCACTTGCTGGAAAGTCGCCACCAATGGCAAAGTTTGTTAGTTAAACAGAGGCCTGGTGATGACAAAGTTTTTAGGAGTGTATATACTTATCCACAACGGAGAATGGCTTTTTACAAACCAATATTATAAAGAGCGGTCATGGAAGAGTATTTACATTGTTTCCTTAATTTGGATAAAAAAGACAGAATCAGTGGTGTGCAGAACATATGTTTAAAATCTGTAAAAGAAAAAGACTGACAGTACATTTGTTCGCACTTTCATGAAGTGTGTAAACTGAAACAAACATAGCCTAGAGTTTTTCTTAATTAAATAGAGATTACTGCATGTAAGGAAAAAATAAGTCTTGGCAAATAGACAAAATGCCTTGAAGCAGGATTAATGACACTGAACCTGGAGTGCACAGCTGAGGGCTTCCAATGAATCAAAATGGCATAACAAAGAGATCAATAGGGTAACCAATAAGATCTCTGCAAGTAATATTAGATAATGCGATGGTAATTGCTTAGTACAGACTCTCACCGTTAATCTGGAAAACTTGGCATGTTCTATAGGAGCTATTTCATCTGAGAATATCTCTGCATGTAAGCTGCTCGACCCCAATAAGTCGTATTGTGATACAAAGCCAGGGTTCCTTGCAGCAAGTAAATACTTGACTACTTATACTTTACTGTGTAAAAAGATTCCCCGGATCATCAAAACAATTGTGGGCTTAAGTTTTGGAACTCATACAAGCATAGTCTGGTGTGGTTACTATGCTATAGTGGATTGGTATATCATGTACATATCAGGTACTTTTAAAGAACAGAAATTCCTGCTAAAATGTGAAAGGGGAAGCATTCATTTTATTGTACACCAAGCTTCCATTTTGTAAATTGATTGATTTGATAAGTAAGAAAGCAAAGGTTTGTTAATCTTCGCACAAAGTTATGAAGATCTGGTGCTTAAAGTATCACCATAGATTCCTCCACCTGTTGGATTCTTGGCCTCTTGGGAGTTAGTAGTTTAACGTTTTTTATTCCCCCACATCAGTTTTACAGGACAAGATTATGATACATAATATGCACTTATGTTTTCTCATTATGATTTTTAGCAGAACTAAACTCAATGGTGAAGGTAAGCTTTTTGCCATTATCATCACATAGGCACAACATACTTGCCAATTATGGCACACACATATCTTATTGTTTGTGCCCTGCAGTAATGACAGGTTCGGGATCCTGCCACCACTGCATTTTTCAAAGTCTCCATCTTTGTGTTACAATACCCCCGGAATCTGTCTATTCTTTAATACCTATAACCACTATCAGAAGATGCCAAGAGGTTGCCAACAGCCGTCCAGGAGTTGTCAAACCTGTGGTTATCAACCACTACTCTGAATATATTCTTAAACTAACAGGTTCACTTAGTAATGCCTTCAAAGCCATCCAAAAAAAAAAAACTCAATAAAATGTTCATGTTAAGTAAACAAAAAATTACTTGACAAAAAACCTGTTTCTGAAGCACAGACATCAGCACGTGATCACCATCACATTTCGTGAGCCTTTCCTACAGCTTGTCACAGTTCAAAGGAATTTGGCCTGCACAATGTAGCACATGTATTTGTGTCATGAATGTTAGATCAACCAGATTATCCAGAAAACTAGGTCAGAGCAAAGAAACAGGGGAAGCCCAACCACAGACTACAAAGAGCTAGTTATACTAAAAGGTGGGGCAGAATTCAACACAACTCCAGGAAAATTAAAAAAATATATATTGTTTAGGTCTGGGGGAAGGGGTGTTAAAAAAACATTTAACTTGGCTTATGTCCCTGCTGCAGAGAACTCCTCCATGCAACCAGGGCCCTGCTGGCTATTCCATAATCCACTTTGTGTTGTAGTTGCCGAAACCAACATTATCTGGCAGCTAAAAGTGAAGACACCAAGGGGCCACCTATGACCTATGGCGGTAGGGAACAAGAAAGCAAGTGAAAGACCTTCAAAGAGGTCTGCAAAAATGTGAGTGTGAATGTGTTTAACCAGATTTCTAATCATTACAAATTTAATTTACAACATTTTACAGTTGTTGTGACTGGGCACACCTAATAAAAAAAACTGTCCCTACTGTTATTGTTACCTTGTAAGCATAATGTAAACATACAAGCAGGGTTCCTAAGGTATGTTGGGCCCAGGAAGGAATTGGATCCCTTATTAATACTATTACGAGGAAACACAGCTATTGACATTAACAAATGTTGCACAAACTATTCAAAGGGAAGTCTGCACTTAATCTTTAAGTAGCTTTCAGCCTACTAAACACCAAAGGCAATAAATGGTTTAATGTAATTTTTAATTGTTTTTATGGCTATTTGTAAATATAAAAACTATATTTAGGGATTTTTTGTTTATTAATGACCTGTTTTTCCTTTATAACAGTTTTTCCAATATTACGTTATGTTATATGAATCAGAGGGCTCAGCAATCCCACTCACAATTCTATATGAAAACTGCAAACATTTCCTAGGCATTAGACATGGATCTTTAGTTTTCCTGTAATTGCATTAGAATGAATGGGATGTACACTTAACAAGTGCTATGTTGTTATAAATAATGGAGTTGGACATTGAATCTTACAATATTAGGTGAATTGCATACTATTGGACAGAGCACTGTGGTGTTTACAGTGTCATTGCCAACAATGGCTTTTATTTGTAGTAAACTTTTAAACCAATGGATAAAGTACCCAAATGTGAACTTTTAAAGTTCCAGTGAGCAGACCACTATTGAACTTTATCAGATTTAGGTCTGTAAAAACCATGTTTAACAGTGGGTCAGATTTAAAAAAAGACCAGGCCACCATGTTTGTTCTTTTAGGCTCCTTTTTAAATATAAAGATTCAGATCACTTTCAGTTATAGGGCTTGAAACTGGAAAAAAAGAGGAATCACAGACCAGTAAATGAATAATTGAATAGAAACATGCACCATTTACCTGGAGAACCGGCTAACGATTCTGTTCTGCTGACAACAAAGGTACGAGACAGGGACAGAGGAACTGTAACCAAGGAAAGAAAAGATGAGAAACCATGAAAGACTAACAACTGGAAACATTCTACACCAGTGGCCTCTCTGCTGGAAGGGCAGCCAACAAACGTGACAAAGAAGCCAAAGTATAAGGGTATCCTGTTTTTAAAAGAGAACTTTAATCAATGGTTTGGAGTTGAATGATGTAAATTAAAGCTGATAACATTGTAATACTCAACTCCAAATCCAGTTTGTTTTTCAACAGACCTTCATGGACCACATACCATACAAGCCACTTTCTCTGAGTTCCAAACTATTTCCCAGATTTGTGTGGGTTCAAAAAGAACAAGGCTTGCATACAAAACTATGGCATGGAAATATACAAGGGTATAAAGACACAAACTGGCATGGAGTAGAGTAAACAATACAGCAATCCCATCAGAAACTCTTTAATGCAAAAACATTGTTGAGTGTTCTCATTTCAATCCAAATGTTATGGTCCATAATAAAAAATTCATACCCAACCACACAAATTTGTAAACATCTGGTGTAGTTGTTTCCTTGTTGAGAAAAAAAATTGAGCTAATTAATAAGGCAAACCTTTAAATCAATAAAAGTTTAAAAAAATAAAAGTTTAAATCAATTACACTAAAGTGCATGTATAGCCGAAACAGGTGTCCCTTAAATCTTGTTTAGATTTACCCCTTAATTTCTGTCTACATGACATAATTCTTCAGGTCCAATAAATGGGTGAATGTGAAAACAGACAGCGATTAAAAAATCTGGGAATCTAACTCATCCCCACTAGGTATTGCCTAGAGATATAATTTAAATGTTCCAATATACGTAGAATACATTTTCTGCGAATAAAAAAAAATACACAATAAGTTTATTTAATACTACAGTGCAAAGTGCAGCATGTAGTGAACTATAGAAATCAATCAGCTCTCACATCAGTACAACTGTGTGTTCCGATTGGCTGCTACAGGTCACAGTGCTTTGTACAGGTTTTTGGGTAGCACAGAATAGTATACATATTTATATTTGAAAATAAATTCATTTTGAAAACATAAAATCTATTAAAAAAATTAAAATGTTTACATATAACCTTGGAACAAGATGGGAAAATAGCACAACAAAAATATTCATCAGGCTAAACAAGAGTGGTCACTGTATATATATATATATATATATATATATATATATATATATATATAAATATATATATATATATATATATATAAATATACAAACACATACATAGTGACCACTGTACATGATGTACAGTGATGTGCATATGTCACAGAAGAGCATAACTATAACATATGGATGCTTCCTTGTACAGCCTAAATTAGTAACATTTTACCCATCTCATAGATTGTAAACTCTTTTGGGCAGGGTCCTCTCCTCCAACCTCCTGTGTCATTATTTGTATATGTCTATCATTTAAACCCCCCATTGTATATACAGTGGTGCATATTATATTAATAAAAATAATAGATTAGGGTCAAGCAGCGAGTTTGTCTCTAATCTGGTAAAATAGAAAAGTTATTTTTCAGAAACAAAATTCAGCATTCAGGATTAGAAGATCTTCCACCAAGAAGGGCAATAGAATAACACAGAAAGCATCAGATCACTTAAGTAGGAATGGGCAAGAAGCAGTGTTATATTAAAAAAAAAAGGTATTGGAATTGGAATATATTGGTATCAGGTATTGGAAGCCTACAAAGGCAGACAAGTGACCTATAATCCCCAAAGTAGTCTTAGAAAAAAAAAATTGGACTCAAGATTCTACACTTATCCCTTTCTTTCCTAAAGCTTTTATGCAGGAATATAAGCAAGTGTCAAAACACTTCTGCTCCACAAGATGTCACTATAACAATATATTATTGAAAATGGAAAAAATACTATAATAAAAACGATTACATATTATAAATCATCTTGGATTAAAGTACTCAGCGAAAACAGTATAATGTAATGCAAAAAAAAAAAAAAAAAAAAAAGGAAAAGTAATTTAGAACATGCTACCATTCCAATACTTTATTATCTAAAGTCATCCAGTTCTGTCTGTAGCTGGTTTTATTTTTTGCACTATTTCTTTTTATTAACAACTGGAACTGGGAAAATGCCATTTTCATACACAACACTGCTGGTGATTGAATGCTTTGCACTAAAATTTATTTTAAAGCACCACTGGACATACAACTTTAGTGCAAACTGGCCTCTTTATCCAAGACCATTGACTCCCTATCTAGGATGTCTGGATACAGGGAGCTGTGAACTGTGGCCCCGTGCCTCTCCAAGTCCCTGCTTGGCTAGCAAATCCTCACCTCTTGTCTACTTGCTGCCTTCTTTGTAGAGAAGCCTAAACATGTGACTTAAAAGGGATTGTCCACAGCAATCCTTTTGCCTAAAAAATTAGCAAAAGTAGAAAAGAACAGGTTTCCTTTTAACATGCAGACAGATTTTTATGTTTCCAATTCCATTACTGCAGCCAGCACTGGATGGAAGTATACTATCCTCCCTATAGGTTAAGGAAAACAGAAGGTGATTGACATCAAAGTGCACATGTTCATATTCCTTGTCATATGATTTACATGAATCGTACTGCATTTCTGTAAGCCCTTGAAATAATTGCAGGGCAAATCTTTCTTCCAATGCAATAGGTGGATTACTAATGGAAAACTGAAATTTGTACAGCATTGAAAAGAATTCGGTGTAGCAGATGAACTTTAAGTAGAATGTCTTTGACCACACATGTGCCCAACACCCAATGTTCATAGCCAATTTGCAGGTGAAGAGAGATGACATTACGATGGAACAAGGTGATGCAAAGCCTGTAAGACTGAAATAATGGACCTTCTAGTCATATTGTCTGACACTTCCCCCACCTCCTAGATTGTAAGCTCTTCTGGGCAGGGTTCTTTCCTCCTCCTGTGTCACTGTCTGTATCTGTCTGTCAATTGCAAACCCTATTTAATGTACTGTGCTGCATAATATGTTGGCGCTATATAAATCCTGTGTAATATTATTAATATAACTAATTAGAGAAGAGCAGGACAGGTTCCAAGATTGTGCAGGTCTCTGACAGTAATGTGGACAAACAACAGTGCAGTGTTTGGCCTTAGTGTAGAAAACTAAGCAGACTAACAATTCTGCAATGATTCTAAAAAAACATTTTGTAGAATATCAGCAGCAGAAACAGTTGTAAAAAGACAGTGCTACCTGGAGATGCAGTCAGTGCCATCACGCCATAGTAGGAAAAGGCACCGGCTTCAAATTTCATCCCTTCCTTCCCCGCTTCCACCTCTACTTTCCCCTGAGGATGAACAGGAATTAGGAGCATTTAGGTAAAAACATTGTGACAAAAGCACTAACTATAACCTAGAGAACACAATCAAAGTTTTAATTAGCCACCTATTTAAATATGTGTTGCTATGAATCTATATACATCAAACACATTTTTTTGCTGGTATACACCCATCTAAGGCTATGTGTACATGCTAGATTTTTTTTGTGGAAAAGGATCTTTCACAATCGTTTCCAACGACAAAAGACTGAAAGATGAATGAACAAGTGCTGTCCTGCTCTATAGAGAGGGGAGGGGGAGAACGACAGAGTGGCACCCCGCTTTGTTCTCCTCCCTTCACTTCCATTGCGATTGTTCATCTTCTGTCATTTATGGATCCACCAATGAAGTCGGACAGCCTCTGTACACGTCAGCTTCTTGTCATCATCTCGTTGTATCAGCCGAGAATCATCTGACATGTGTACATAGCCTTAAGGTGTGTACACACTTCCAATTTTTATCGTTCCAATCGAACGACGAACGATCGATTGGGCAAAAAATCGTTCGTAAAAAAGTAACCAACAACGCCGACGAACGAGGAAAGTCGCTGGAAACGAACGACCGCACCGGCGGATCGGATTGGACGACGATCGTTGAACATCGTTCGTGTGTACGGTCGTTCGTTGATCGTCCATGTTCAGAGCATGCGTGATGAACGAACGTCCGTTCACTTTCCTGTCGTGCACATAGTTCCTCTATCGCTTAAACGATCGTATCTATTGTGTGTACAATATCTACGAACGATCGTGTCGTTACCTCTATGTGCAGGATCGGTGTTATACGATCGTTCGTATATATCGTGCAGGACGTTCGTCGTTCGTTTTCCAACGATAATAATTGGAAGTGTGTACGTAGCTTTACACTCTGATGATCTTAATTATCAAAGTAAGAAAAGCCCAATACAAACATTTTTCCTAATTATTATCTGAACTCAGCAATGCCAATATCAGCAGATACAGCAAACACATCCACAGCAGTATGTGTAATTGGTAAATGGGAGACCAAGAATGGGCAGTACAAGGCCAGATACACATTGAAGAGGTTTAGATATTTTTTTTTATCACCGATTAGATACACAAACTACTTCAATGTGTATCTGGCCTGGCCTTGTACTGCCCATTCTTGGTCTCCCATTTACCAATTATGTGTGTTTGCTGTATCTGCTGATATTAGCATTGCTAAGTTCAGATAATTGGTAAAACTTTTCAAAAAAAGCATGTTTGATTGTAGTATTTGCTAAGAATTTATAAAGATTTTAAAATAAATTCTTTGGATATTTGTTTTATCACTGATAAGATACACAAAGGTTATATTTTAAAATCTTTATACATTCTTAGCAAATACTACAATCAAACATGCTGACACAGCAGCAACTGATATTTGCACAGACATATATAAACACAATATATATATTAGATTCATATATGAATCAGTCAAATATTTACATAAATATAAATCACACAGTTCAGTGGTAAATTAGTTAAAAGCATCCAATCTATGGCGGAAATGTTAAAACATGTAAAGTACCCTGCATCCAGCCTGACCTGTAAAACGAGCACGAAGTGATCCACCGGCTTATTGCGCTGGTAGAGGTAGTATTCAGGAGACTTCTTGTTCCTCTCATCATATTTTAGTTCCTGGATGACGTTGGGATGTTTGAGCAGCCTTAGAAGAATCTTCTCTGACATCTGACATGAGCTAAAGGCATCCACTTCTG
The DNA here is from genome assembly GCF_032062135.1 of Pyxicephalus adspersus. Taxonomy (NCBI): domain Eukaryota; kingdom Metazoa; phylum Chordata; class Amphibia; order Anura; family Pyxicephalidae; genus Pyxicephalus; species Pyxicephalus adspersus. The sequence continues at coordinate 19,452,704 of NC_092867.1, read as the reverse complement.
CTAGGAAAACACAACGCAGCTAATTAAACACACACATTGCCAAGAGGGAGTAAACAATTACCTGCAGCAGATTTGTACGAACAAAAACTGGTTTTTGACACATCTGCAATGTAAGGCAGAAGAACTGATTTGAAAGACTGGAACAAAGGGCCACAATGATCTCCTGTCACTTTTCTATCTGACAGCTGGATGTTGGCCACTATAGTCGCTGCTCCAGTTTTCTAAAGCACACACGCATTCCTAAAATGCATTCTAAATGACCAACCCCTGGGCTCTGCAGGAAAAAGCTAGGTACCAATATAACATTTATTATTCCTTTCAAGGCAAACTGTCCAGGAAGTCTTGTTTGTTTAAGGTGCAAGTTTTATGTCTGCCATACAGAGCATTCACCTTCGCCACTCACTGAATAGCCAGCCACCCGACCATTTATCAATCAAGAAGTTTTCTTTCCTGGTGCATTCATTATCTAAAGCTAGCCATCATGATGTTATATTTTTAGTTCAATAGAGCTTTACCTCAAATCAATACAAAAGTAAAAAGATAAACAAAACAATAGCATCGGGCATGGATTGAAATTTCAGTTTTACTAATATACAAATATAATGGTAAAACGGATAAATTATTGAACAGGTGGATGGCTTGCCAAAAGATTTGCAGTCGTTTGCAAAGGTGAGGTTAAATCAATCTAATATCAATTGAAATTGAATTGTATAGTGTATCCCATGCATAAGAAAATAAAGATTCCTTATATTGGCTGGAACACATGGACGTAACTGGACATGGCAGGAAAGTGACACACTTAGTATGCATTGTAAGTGGGCATGGTTGAACTAAAATTTTAGACCTTTATACACTATAAAAGTATATAAAGTTGTTGTGACATTGGCTAACTTTACTTTCAAATAATAAAATGTGAACTTGCATGCAAACATGTCATGAAGTTCATTTCCATTTTCATTCATAAAAAAACATCTCACACAATTTTTTTTATGTATCCACTTTCTACTGCAGCAGTTTAGGTTTACTACAGCACGGGTGTTGACCTTGGCTCTCATGTTGCATTTGTTTTGAAAAGAATGTCACAGACGCCCACAGGAAGTAAGTACGCGGGAAGAGAGGGGGCATTGGGAACCACTCCAACCTTCACTACCCTCTTTTTTGGCCATCTCCAGTCAGGAACCGGCGCCAGGATTGTAGGTGATCTCAAACTGTGATAAGCTAGACTTGCCTGTTGCTAGGAAACGGTGCATAGCCAAGAGAAGCTGTGGTGATATTTTAACCTTCATTTCGTTATCGGTTTGCTTAAAAGCGGAGAAATCTTGCTTCCTCTCTCGATGTGTTATTTTCTTCTTCGTCCTGTTGTCAGCTATTAAGGGTAAAGGTGAGGGGAGAAAAAAAACAGGAACATTTTAAGTGTGATTGCAAATCTGCAACCTTTATTGTATAAACTGTTAAACTGCACATTCTGTTAAATCATTTTTGGTCTTTTTTATTGAACCTGGGAAAAGAGCTCAGATGATGAGTTCATGCAACAATACAAAGAATAAAAACAAGTGTAGTGGTGATATTTAAAGAAAACCCGTGCTGGGGTATGAGGGCAATAACTGGGGCTGCTCTTGTCAGTCTTGCCTAAAAACACTATTTCTATTTTCTCCGGCTTCAATACTTTTGAGTACAATGGGAAAACAAATAGGCAGTGGTCCCCACAAATATATGATACTGAATATCCATTTAGATTTTTGTGTTGTGGTAATGTGCACATTGCAGTAGCATTCAACTTATTTTGATGATTCGGCATGCCAACATACTAAGGCTACACAGCGGAGACATAGAGCCGGATTTAATAAAGCTTCTGGTGAGGTGTCTGTTGCCCTGCCATTGCAATCCCCATTATTGGCCCTTCTTCCATAGATAATAACTTTATGGGCCTGATTTATTAAAGTTCTCCAAGGCATGAAAAGATACACTTTTATCAGTGAATTGAGTGCTCCAGCAAACCTGGCATATAGCAAATTACTTTGATGAAGACCATTCCAGGTTTGCTGGATCACCCAGCTTCACTGATGAAAGTGTATCTTCTCATGCCTTGGAGAGTTTAATAAATCAGGCCCATAGAGTGAATGGTAACAAAGAGTAATTTGTTGTGTTAAGAAAAGTTATTATCTATGGAAGAAGGACCAAGAATGGGGATTGCAATGGCAGGGACACCTCACCAGAAGTCAGGGGCACACAATGGACCTCACCATGAGATAGGAACCACATAACAGACTTCACCTTATTAGAAGTTAGGGGTATACAACACAGCTTATCAGAAGTTGAGGCTGCACAATATACATTACCAGGAACAAAGAAATCACCTTACTAGGAAATAGAGTAAGGGAAGTATTAATAAGAACCTGAAAGTATGGAAGTCATCAGGGAAGAAAGTCACAGAAATCAGTAAAAACCCCTAAACAACTCCCTTCTGTACCAATAAATGGTATTGGTCTAATACCTTGGCAAAGGTTTTAATCCTCCCACACCTATTAATCTGTTTAGGGTAAAACGGGGTTTTATGTTAAAAGAAATCTAACTGTAATTGCTCCATATCACAATAAAAAAGTGTGTCCATACAGTTTGCTTGGGGCTAAATAAGGGAATGAGATTTCTCAATATACTGTATGCTTGGGCAGGGCACACATTGTTTCAGGATGGAACGCAGTATACAAAGGACCCTTGGCACAGAGATTGTCACTGTGCCCTGAATAGATAAGCAGACAGTGTCTCTAATGAGCTACAAGCCTCAGTCTTCATCATGGGGACTCCAAGACCTGGAACCAGTATGTTAGAAGTCTGAACTTAAGACATCCGTAAACTATTAAAGCCATTAGGTTAGAAATATACCAAGGGATAAAGCCCAACTTAAGTGTCACCCAAACATATAGAATTTCCTGCAACATAAAATTAAAAAATGTTGCTATAATTTAATCCAATTCTTTATAATTTAACTCACTGTATAAATCGGTCTCATCTAAGATCTCAGATTTGATAATTTCTTCAATTACATCTTCCAGGGTTACAATTCCAAGAACCTCATAGAACGGGTCCCCTTCGCCTTCATTGTTCACCCTCTGTACAATGGCCAAGTGGGATTTACCTGCAGAAAGAAAACATACCAATGAGACACCTTTGATCTATTAAATCTCCATGTTATCAAAGTGTTCAAGGTCTAAGATACTATTACTAAATTCTCCAGTAAGCTGACTGGCCGTTATACTGATCCAATCTTCAACACTATGGGCTCTATTTAGAAAACAGTGAATCTGACAAATCACTCAAACATTCATGGTGGGGCTCAATTAGTGCCATTAAAATACATAGACCTGAAGGATTACCACCAGGGAATGTTCAATTCTCTGTTTTATAAAAAGAGTCTTATGAGTCACAGACCAGGAATCAGGATGCAGAGCACAAATGGTCTGACTTTTTAAATAGTAGTTCTCAGGAAACACTGGAACCATTGACAGGCAGGCAACTAAAGTTTTTATGTGCTCAGCAACGAAAGTTTACATATTTCTTTTAGTATGAGTTTCTGTAAAATTAGAGAATCACCAAAATAGGTGTATATTTTAGCTTATATTCTTATGAATGGGATGAAAAATGTGTATGACCATGTCCTACAGGACACGAAAGGACAGCTGCTGAATCCATTCATTTTCCGGCCAATAAGGGAACATTTTATGTCCATCTTTTCGGGTGCCACAACCCACTTTCTGCTACTTAAACTGATTTTCTCTCCACACAATTGTTCTAGGTTAGAAGAGCAGACCTAGAATACTTTTGGACCAAGCGCCCATTTAATTTCTTTCCTTGGATATCCTAACACCCTTCTTAAAAGAAAACCAAGTATGGATTTTCTAAACTTTTCTAAAACACCAATATCATTACCTTGTAAAAGTAACGTCGTCATCAATTACTAAGCTGCACAAAGCCTGTATGGAAGCAGATATGGGGGAAATCAGTAGGCTTACACACTATGGGCTGCCTACAGAATATTACAGAGAGTTGGGTACAAGACCAGACTGCCTGCATAAAGAAAGCATAGCAGTGATTGGTCTTTATTACGGGAAAGTGGAACACTAGAATACTGAACAAATCAATGGAAATTACACACAACACACAAGGATTCCAGTAAGAATGCACATGGCCCTTGTAGTTGGGTAGTATTTACTTATCCAAGAGTTCAGCTTTAAAGGAAAGAGTGTTTCCACAATGAATTAAATGAGCTGGTCATCCTCAGAGAACTTGAACATTGATGAGGAGGAAATGTAAGAAGATGATAGATGAAACGCTCCATCTATAGCCAGGAAAAACATTTCAGACTCAGACCCTAAAAATCAGCTGCATGAAGGAAAATGTGGTGAAAAGGATAATCATATGAACTACTTCTTTAGAATTGGCCCATTCTAGTGTGGCACTAACCGTTTTATGACGCAACCAGTTTGCACTAAAAGATTTGAATGAAAGTTGCGATATCAAATAAAAAACAAAAGAACTATGACTTTACTGACCAACCTCAAACTGTGTAGCAGCCGTTTTTCACAAAACCAAAGTGGCTTGGGATAAAGGAAGGCATGTATGACTCATTCCAGCATCTCCTTGGTTACCCGAGACATTCTGCTGCTCAGAAGTGCAGTCTAATCCCAGGTAATTACCAGCTAGCGGTAAAGTTACAAAGCTTGATAAAACTTATCAAAAGTATTTTAAAACAACAACATCATCTCAGCAGTACAAGAAAGATCCCATCAAGCTTAAGGATCTTTGTAGTACTATGCCAGGAACCCGAACGCCCGCTGTCCCATCTGAAAACTTGTGCCATGTATGGCATGGAACCAAAATAGCAGGAATTGAGTTTTTTTTTTTATGAGCGACAGAACAGAAGTTACACATTTCTTCACAAACCAGACAAAAATACTTTGCCAGGCTAATTTAGTGCAACCATAAAGTAGATTCAGGAATGAAGAGATCACTTTCCAACTGATATAAACAATAAGAGCAGCACAATAAATATCATTTTCCCAGGGTCTGTCGTAAGTAGTTAAAAATTCCTGGTGAATGCTCTTTGCTGAAAGTTGAAATTCTTTAGCTATTCTCAGCTTGTGATCATTTAAAAGGAATTTTCCAAAGCAGGGTCTAATATTAGACTTAAAATGAAGTTTCCATTTCGCTCCAGTTATATTCTCACCAAAGTAACTGCTATATAATCTGATTGTCTTGGAGCCACTAATTTAAATGCAGATAGACATACTTTACATACCAGCTGAAGACCAAGAGACTTTCTATTGAAGGGAGATCAGGTTTAGTTATTGATTCAATAGCCAAGACCACAAATATCTATCATAAAATTAAGATGCTGTTGGGGAAAAGATGTAAGAAAAATTGATATACAAATTCACACACAAAAAAACAAAAAACTATTAAAATAAGGGGTAAGCACAAAAAATGCGATTACCAGCTAAACATTGCATGGTGATTGGATGTGAGACAACATCTCTTGCATAGTCACCTCCAGCAAAAATTGTATGGGGAAACAGCTTTGATCAACTGACCAACCCTTTACTTAAAAATATGTTTGAAATGGCACTTGGCACCCACAAAAATAAAGATCACCAAATATGGTTCACATTTTAATTGGTTAATGTGGCCATATTTGTATGAGTGCACCAACAAGAGTTAGTTTTTATTTATTTATTTATTTTAACAGTAACATACTCAGAACAAGCTTATGTGGGTCTACCTGCGTCTTCTCGGGCAAAATGGTGCAGTGCAAATAAAAAAAGTAACATGGCATTTCCTAATACTGTTGTTATATCTATTGGTAATTTAGGTCATATTGACATGGAAAGCGTCCCCTTTTTTGGAGCATAAATGTCTTGTTAGAGCTAGAACAGCTAAATGATGGCACTTTAACCAATGTCATTCTTTGAGAATGGATAGAGAACAATGGATGGAGAGAACGAAATGGGATGACTAAAAGTAAGGCTGTGTACACACGTTAGATTTTTGTTGTTAGATAGGATCTTTCACGATCCTTTCCAACGACAAAAGATTAAAAGATGCATGAATGATCACTGTACGTACAGCACCGTTCTGCTCTATGGTTGTATTACAACCGCTCGTCGCTCGTGGATCCGCCAGGACTGGATCCACGAACGATGTCAGACGAGCACTGTACACAAAGCAGATTCTTGTCCTATACCAGCCCTAAGGCGATTATCGGATAAGAATCATCTGATGTTTTTACGTACCCTAACCTCTTTTTTGCCAGAATTAGGAAACATAACATGGTGTACATATTGTCTTAGTAGGAACTCCAGCCCTTTACACCTTAATGCATGGTAACAGTTCCAAGATATGAAATCCTTATAGGACCAGAAAGCAGGACACTTCAAAATCACTATTTTTTTGGCAAGCTTCTAATTTTTGTTTTTATTATCATTGAAATTTGAGGACATTGAGGTCTTCCTACCCTCCTTGAAACAGACTAAAAACACACACCGCACCTCCAAATCAAGTAGTTGATAATAGTTTTTCTAAGTTCTCATTTTCCTACCTTGCCCAGCTCCTAACACATCTCAGCAATATTGTAACATAGTTGGCTGTACCATCCTCATACAAGCAATGCTACTATGTCCACTGTGAGAGAATTGTAAAACCTGGCTTCCCAGGGCATTGGGAGTCAGCTGTGGAATTTTAGGGTGTGAATTATTGTATCATTTTATAATATTGCAAGTTATCTATCCAGTCAGAAGTCATAATAAAAAGTCTCACAAGGCGTGTATATTGAAACAGTACCATGTAACAAAATAACAATATGTGCCAAAGAGTCTTGGGTTACTACCATAACCTATGATGTGGAAATCATTCAAGGAAGTCAGGTTTGCTCCTAATCTAAGGAAGCTAAATGAGAAAAGGATCGAAAAAATACAATCAAAGTATATTTAGGTAAAATGGTTACATAACAGGATATGTGATTTTAGGCGCTCCCTAGTTTAACCTCAAATCTATCAACATTTATACTACATGATACTTCAGATTCTTCCTTTGCCCATGAAGACAATCACATTCTTATAGATTATCTTCACAAAGAGTCGAGGATGAGGTTAGTGCAGTAAATTGATCTAACATTGAGATTTTTTAAAAATTGGTTAATGTAAAATAAAGTGTTAGAAGAAACCACTACACAAAAAAATGTGTTCGGAACTTAGAATAGAACAGTAAATTAATCTTTACATAAGTTATCAACACTATTTGTTGCCCAATTTTCAGTGCAGTACTATCCAGAGCCCTCCCCAACCATTTATACAAATGCACCTTATTACTAGATATGCTCAATGTGATGTAAAATATTTGATTTTTGTATGCAAAAAGCATACTACACAGACATTGAATTGCTCAGTTTTTTGCATCTCATTAGGCATTTCTATTGGATACTTTTTGGGAACACAGGAAAAGTGCACCGGACCACCCTGGATTTACAAGATCAAGTTTGTTTTAGTGCTCCTTAAACAGATATAGGATTTTTTCCCCAAAAAATATTTTCTAAGCCAGGTGGCAGCCCCTGTATTGTGAGTTTTCAGTAACCACTCAAAAACAACTTTGTGGTTAGTGAAATGTGCCAGGTGGTGCGCCCAGCTAAAAGTGGCTGGGGAGAATACTGGCCTCGACAGTTAGCTGACCCTGTTCTGTCGGCTTCTCTGCAAGCTTGCATATAGAAGTCTTTTCCATGAAAGCCTATGGTAACAAGTTGTACATCACCAGTAGCAGCTGATAACCCAACACAAACCAGGTAAAGCTACTGCATCTGATTCATGTTAAGTCATAAAATCTGAACCAGGTTGTACATTTATGTGAGGCAAGCAATGGTAGTATAGGTAGCATGGTCAGTTGTAGTAATGCCAAATGAAAGAAAACGCACCATTTAAATCCTATTGCTGGCCCTTTGTACCCTAATAATGGCACATCTGTTCCCTTTTATGATGATCTGAGTCACCAGTCACCATTTTAATGAGAATACAAAAGTGTTAAGGTTAAGCAAAGGTCATATGGTTGGTTGAAAAAGATTCACATACCTTTACAGGCCTGCTATGGGTTATTTGTAGGTGTATCCAGAGAAACACTATTTCAAAAAACCCTTTATATTCCAGTATAAAGGGTAGGGCTAACATTACCACTGAGCATGGTGGCTCATTGGTTAGCACTCTGGCCTTTGCAGCGCTGGGTCCCAGGTTCAAATATCAGCCAGGAAACAATCTGCATAAAGTTTGCAGGTTCTCCCCGTGTTTGTGTGGGTTTCCTCCGGGCACTCCGGTTTTGTTCCACATTCCAAAAACATGCAGTTAGGTTATTGGCTTCCCCCAAACTGACCTTAGACTGTGGCAATGACATATGACTATGGTAGGGACATTAGATTGTGAGCTCCTTTGATGACATGAATATGGACTTTGTACAGCGCTGTGTAATATGTTGGCAATATACAAATACTGTGTAATATTAAAAATAATAATAATGAAACTGTACAAGAATACATGAGCATACATACAGTAGTAAAGTCCTTTCATACCAATACCAAACACAGATCCCAGTGAAGACAGACCACAATTCAGTCTAGTGGTCTACAATGACTTGCTTTACAAAACTATTTTTTATAAGTCTGGGTGTTCCAATATGACAGCTGCGGACCAAATTGGTTTACAAGTACCTGACATCATAGCTCAGGAGATGCCAATGTTGGGTAGTTTCCATAAAGACACCAGCCTATATTGGCTATCCTTACCTTACAAAACCAACCCTGAACAGTGATCAGAAAACGGCTCATTACAAAAATAAGAACAAGGCTGCAGCAAAAGCCAGCAATGGCAGCTCCCACTGTTTTATGAGACCTGTTCTCTGTAGATTGTCAATAGGCGGGCCCATCAGCCTTGGTGAGCAACCAAAAAATAATGTCACTTCCAATATATTACCATAGAACATTTTATCTCTTTGTCTTTCTTATTACCAAGTCTCTGCCACCGCTATTATTTTGTAAACAGCATAGTAAAAATCAGTGGGTATTAAGCACAAAGCTTAATGTGACTCAGGTGACTTAATATACACAGCTTAGAGGGGAGTAAAAGGGGGGCATGTGATGGAAACATTTAAGTACATTAAAAGGCTTTAACATGTTCAAAGGGCATATTTTCCAGAACAAAGTAAATTAAAGCGTGCCAGACTTGTAAAACCTTTTAGTGAAGATCCCAGAAGCCATTATAATATAGAAAATACTATGTAGACAATTCTGTGTTTTAATTATCAGCTGCAACCTTATAAACCATTGACTTTAAAATAAAAGGCCACCAACATCTTGTTAAGTTTAGGAAATGATTTTCCTTTGAAGTAAATTGACTCAAATGCTGGGAACAAAACTGCGATATTTAGCTTTAGAAACAGATGACCACAAAGCTAAAACAAATACTAATTTGACAATTTAAAACCACTGCTACATTTTATTTGTCCACATGGCAAAGCTGCCAATGAAGTGACACTTAAACTGAATATGAAGGAATTTCAAAAAGACTCTTTTCAGACCAATTCCAAACTAAAACCCACATTTCAGCCTCTTTGTGCCTTGTTGTAAGCATATACATTGTATGTCAATGCATTTTCAACAGGCTGCCCTAATGCATTAACGCATGAAATGTAACTAAATTGGCCTTTAAGGAGAAACACATTTTCAGGAATTTAATGGCATCTCAAACAACTCACGTGTTTGATTTGTAGACCTATTTGTTAAATGGAATGTGCACCAGGAAAATAGAGGCTGCCATTGCTGAACTCTTCTTCCAGCAGTAGAGATGATCCAAAGACTTCAGTACTTTGAGGCACTGACCTGAAACAAGTATATAGATCAGGACATATGGCTTCACTACAACTTTCTACTGTGCGTGTCTGTTTTCGGGTCAAATTCTAAAGGCAGACAGGCTGAATTGAACCGAACGTCAGCTCAAACCTGGACAGATAAAAAGAACCCAGTTATATATCATCATGAATTATAGCTCTTAATTTACACGTTAGCTTCATACAATCCTCTGTATGGCTGATTGGGATATAACACAGCACATTACTATTACTCTATCATTGAAACTTTCCAGCGTTATGACCTGTGATATTACTTCATTGTCCAATTGGCAGACTGGGCATGTGTCAGTTATCAGGATTTATTGCTTAACTGCACTGAAGAAAAGAGAGGTCACTGACTTTTCTAGGATGTTTGGCATCTATACCTAGATTACAATACTGGATGGAACAATTTTAAAACTTGTTTAGCTCAAAAGACAGTAAGCACACACATTTTATTTTATCTTTTCACCTGGAAATCAAACTTTGAATAGGAAACCTGAAAAGTGAAATTCTTGCTGCTGGTCTCTCTCCTGTTAATATTTTCTAAGTCACATACATGAAAAAAAGTAAAGTCAGAAGGCATCTGGAGAGAGGCATGACTGCCAGTCATCAAAGCGTTTTTTTCCATGGTAGCTTAGAAATATGTGAAACCTTGGTACAGGTTTCCTATATAGAGAAAGAGATCACGGGAAAAGCATTTACATTGATAAAGAGTCGTCTCCACTCCGATTTGTCCATCAAAGTTCTACTTTGAAAATCTGGCATTGGGCAGGTCCCTATTTGAGAAAGGGACAGGCATGCACAGCTTGGCATTGGTTACCAGGGATAGCTGGCAATCCTGGCTTCCCTTGCAGGTGTCGGGACTACATAAACTCCTGCTTGCCTGTATGGGAGTTAGGTCATCCCAGCCCAGATGATAATGGATAAAGATCAGAATGCAGAGGAGAAGGGGGAAGATGGTGGTTCCCGCGATGGAATGAGGGCAGACTAGGCTTTAGTCCCTCTTTTATGCAGAAAGGGACAAGTGATTTGATAGAAGCCACGCCAGTTCCTTGCAATAAAGGAGGTTGAATTTTTTTAAATTTTTTAATTTAGTTTTAATTTAAACTACTATTTTAGCTTTGTCTTGAGATTTTCCATTAATAAGAATTGATAAACATACATCTTTACCGTTTCATTTTTTAGTTAAGGTGCTTTGAGTTGTGTGTGTGTGCTCATGCCTGGAATTTTAAATGTAAGCATACGCTACTAGGCTCTACAAGCAGACTTTTATCAACTAAGCTAAAAAAAAAGATAAGAAAACTTACAGAAAGGAACCTAGTGCTTTACTTACTGGATGTAATCTGAAACCTTTAGATTCTATCATTTACATAAACATAAACACAATATTTTATCCCTAAATGTTAGCAGCCAATTCCTTAAATTAGGCTTTTACACATTTATTTTGAAAGCTCACCTTCCCCACAACTAATCATGTAATTTGGAAAAAGAAGGGCTGGTAATGAGCTGAACTTTGTTTTACCTGACATCCAGAGTGCCAATAACCAAAACAAAATCCACTGATAGCTCCGTTTAGGGTTTAGGACAGCTCTGATAGAGCAGGTGAGCTTGGCTCAAATTCCAGTGTCAGATCTCACTAAGACCTTGCTCAAGTAATTTTATCTTCCAGAGCTTTAGGTTCTATACAGTTACATCACTGAAATACTCTTCTGGAAATTTACCTTTTTTTACTATGTATACTTGAAAAGAAAATTGTTCTTTATTGCTATCTTATTAAGAGAATCAATAGGAATTCAAAATGGTCATTTTTAGTACATAAAAACCTATAAAACTAAAAGCACAAGCTGTATGATCGCCCAGTTCTTAGATTGCCATTCTCAACACAATAGGTCCTACAGAGATGACTAATTTCCAAGGGGATGATTTTCCCAATGTAGGGTAGAACCTCTGAAGGCCAAGGTGTCTATGAAGCCACCATTTTCAACAATCACTTAACGTAAAAAAAGGAAAGCTCTGGAATACTGAAAAAGTCTGTCCTTTGGAAATAGGTGGACACTGACCCTGTGTAACCATGTGGCAAAAGGATAAAGTTCCTTATCTAACAAGATAAGATCCCTTGGCTGTGCAGGTATATCAAGATGGGATACTAGTAGTTTGTTCCAACACCAATAAGTGATCTAATGCCTCCAAGAACTCCTCAATGCCTAAAAGAATGTATTAAAATATCTGTGTTAAATATCTTACACAAGGCATACCACTCGACTGAAAGTTCGCTTGATGTTAATCGAGAATCAGAATTATTAGGGCATGTGGTCATACAATATGAAAGATTTTGGCGTCGTCACAATGGGAACCCTCTAGGTCATAGCACAATAGTGCAGAGCACTGATATCAACATAGATTTAATTAATCACTTTGCATTTCAATGCCTCATATGCAATTACCAGTTGATGATCATCTTAAAAGGGGAATCTATTATTATTATTAAACAGGATTCATAATGTGAGGGGGTGTAAAGGAGATGTTTAACATAAGCCAACCAAAGGTAGTTCCTGAATATTTCTCTAGTTGAAGGAACTGCCTATGTAACAAACTGGAAATGCAAGCACCTAGGGGTTCCGTAACATACCCCTAGAGGCTTTTGGTGCTTCTGCTCTGGATGAATGTCAGGCTATTTCAAAAGTGTAAATCTTCAAGACATGCTGGTAAAGAGTTTTTACCAACTGCCACCTTTGCACTGTCCCGTCACAATGATGGGCTGCCTCCCTGATTTACAGAACAACTTCTACCAGGTGCAAAGCTTTGTCCAAGTAGAACATCACAATGATGGGCTGCCTCTCTGACATACAGAAACACTTCTACCAGGTCCAAAGCTTTGTCCAAGTAGAACAATCTCTGTTTAATACGCAACTGAGCCACTGGAAGCAATTTCTGGGTCTGAATTTATACTTTATTTTTTACTGATCACATCACTTTAGGGATTCAGATTCTGAAACAGTGTTCAACATATCATAGGATAAATATGCAAAGAATGTACAGATGTGGGCAACTGTGAAATATGGATGACATTGAAAATAGACTCTTACCACTAGCTTATGACGAATATGAGAAGATACTTTCTTGTTATGTCTTTTCCCATAATTAGAACGGAAAGGTCTTCAACTCTAGGGTGGTCCATCATGATGGGATGTTTGCATAAGGAGTAAGCAATGGAAATTGTATCATAACTAAAGACATGGAGAATATATAAGAGACAAAATAAATGGAAACTGCTCTCCCACGAGACAGGTACCAGGGAAAATACTTGTACACTGTTCACAGTCAGTCACTTCTTCCTAAATAAAGTTCAGCTGCAGACCGCAGTCTCCCAAGGTCATGGTGCCCATTCTTTCCATTCATCTTACATGTGAATTCCAAGACGACTCTTTGCTGAAAGCAGTGGGAGGATGATAAGCAGAAGTTATGGCTTCTACTCAAGCTATTACCAAATCAGACATATGACATTTATATACTGGCTTTAGCTACAATTCTCAGATTGGCTTAATTTCTGCTTTTCAGCTAGGTTTTATTAAAAATTCATGAGGGTAATTTCCCCAAATCTATTGGCCCTTTTTAAATGATTCCCAAATGCTAAATACAAGTAAACATTTTGCTTTGTAAGTCATTGTTGTGCTTGCTTGAATAAAAACTAATATTTGGACAAACTCAAAAATGCTCAACATAATTTCAAGTTTCCTTAACCATAACTAGTAGACCGTAATCTGAAAACAACCAACTGTTGTAAATTTGCAATAGTCTTCCAGAAGGTAGTTTGTATTTTTTCCTTTTGTTTAAAGAGTATCTAAACTGAAAAGTGCGCCATCTTCTCCTCTTCTTTCTGGTTCTTCATCCTATTGTCACTCGATCCAGGCGCGGGATCGGGTGACGTAGGATGAAAAAAAACTTGCCGATCTCACTGTGCATGCGTGACATCTGCAAATGTTTTTCTTTGCGTGAAAAGGCTCCTTCTGCGCATGCCCGAAATGCCTCCCGGGATGTATGGCGGAGGTATTCTGGGAGACTTTGCGCTCCCAATCATTCTCGATTGCAGGGGGCAGTGCTTTCACACTTAAAAAACAAACAACAGAATTTTTACTTTACATTAAAGAGTTGTCTACTCTAATATGTAAAATGACATTTCTGAGTTTAGGTACGCTTTAAATTAGTAGAGCTCGGTCCTAGCTTTTTCATACTTTAAGACCAAGAGTTGTCGAGAAAACATCTATGGCTACCATCAGGTCCCTAAAACCTAAGTGTCTTATCAATTCTCCCTCTTTCCCAGAAAGGCTCTAAACAGAATAAACAGCCCAGAATAGATTTAGAAACAAAATATGTTCACATTTTAATCTATTATCTTTAAAAAAACAAAAAAAAATGAATGGTGATGAAGAATCTATGGCATCTCATATATGTGTATGTACTAAAATTCCCATACTACATGATATTTCTGGAAACCGGTAGCAAGAATAAAAATGACGGTACCTATATTAGGATACAGAGAGTATTTTATTTTTTTTCCAAATAGGCCTGGACCTAAAATATTGCCATACTTGTACATATATCTCTAAAAGTAGAGAGTAGTGAAAAATATATGCAGAGAATGATGTTACCCCATTATTAACAGCCCCATCTATTTTTACAAGGGGCTCACTTTACTTTTATACGTTTGTCACTTTATATACTATGTTCAAATTGCAAAATTTTATTTTAAAACTAAAAAGTCAATTTTGCGTAAAACTAGCGTTACAAGTCTTTGTGGTAAATCTCACCCAACTAGTGTTCTAGGGTCGGAGGACATTATTTGGGCACTTTACAATTATCAGGCAACTAATAAATTTGACTACTACTTCTTCTTCCCAAAGTATTTTGCTTTGACAATATAAGAAAATTTGCATAATGTTGAAAGAATTTCATAATTACAGGATGCTTTTTTAAAATAAACTTAATCCTCCCGGTAGCCTTTATTTAGCTAATGAGATTTACTAGTTATACTAAAGGAATGTCAACTCTTTAGTTGCCAAGAGGGAAACAAACAGGTCATAATAAAAATGTGAAGGGACGGCTAAAACAGTGTTAAAAAAAGAAGGAAAAATCCTGGTTAAACATCCATGGTTTGGGATTAGTGTGATATAGGTATATTAGAAGAGTCACTATTTTGGTAATGTTGTTATAGTCAAATTAACTTCTTACGGTCAGTATTCTTTTTTCTCAATATATAAAACATTGTATGTTTTCCTCTGACTTTATACACATTTTATTCTGCTCTAAAAATGCAAATTATGAAGCTTATAAATATTTTTTTGACTGTAAAAGAACAAAAAACAGCAACATTCAAACGATTTGATCAATAGCTATCAATCTACATAGAAGGTTATAAATAGTAGTGTAATGCAGAATGCCATTAAAGTGTAAGTGAAAGGTCATTAAAGTGGAACTAACGTTTGACTTTTTAATTTGTATGATCAGGCAAGGTCATTATTGCAGAAAGGTACACACAATATCCTTTTTGCAATAATGCGACCTGACCGTGCCGGGGATATGGGAAAAGGCTGAGCTGTGCAGTGTCAGCTTTAGTTGCCAGAAAAACTAGCAATTCCTGGCTTCATTGCATGTGCTGGGATTACGTATGGTTGGTTGGGGTGCTCCATTATGTAATGCAATGAGATCATGGTTGGTGGGATGGACCAGCTGGGTGCTCCACACAGCTTCTTTTAAGAATCACAGCACCCTGCCTCAGTACTCCTATCAGAAGCCCTCGGCCCTTGGAGTGGGCATTTCCTGGTAGGCTGGATGATGGGCTTCCATGACTGAAAGACCTGAAATCCAGTGAATAATAAAGCCAGGTCAGGTTGGGGTGATCAGGCTAGGGAGGGACCGACTAGGTGATGCTGGATGTCCTCAAGAAACAAGGCAGGCTCTTACTTGCTGCAGCTTTATTTATACAGCCCATACAATACAGCAAAGCTAAAAGCAGGGTTTTAGTTCAGCTTTGAATGTACAACAGTAAAGCAAACCATACAAGTAAAAAAGAAACGTTCAGCAATTCAAAAAAACAGAAACATAAATGAAGAAGTCTAACAGTAAGAAGGAACACTCTTAACTTCTCCATGTGTCTTAGGACCATAGCAGTTACCGCAATATTATTTGTTCTTTTGAGCTCAAAGGATTAAAACTAATCCCTTCACTATTAGAAAATGATGTTAACTATTCACTACCACTAGCCAAATGCACAACAAACTTTGTAATCTAATTATTCTGCGATGGAATTCCAAAAGTCAAGGTTATTTAAAAAAAAAATCTGTTTCAAAACCTATTTGTGAATTCTAGCAGACTGTCGTAGAAGTAGTAGAATTATGTAACATGTCATAAGCCTTGATAAAGTTTTAGTTTGGGTAGAAAAATGTTCCTAAATCAGAGCTAAAGTTTCACTTTTAAAAGTTTTGAAAGAAAAGGACAGACAATGTCCCTTCTGCAATAAGCATTCTTACCTGCCTGATCTCTTCATACAACTGTCAACCTGAAGTTGCCATGACTAAATGAACTCTTGCAGTTCCGTAAATGCTGGCTGGGCCAATCAAGATGGCCGAAGAGAAGAAGGAATATGACAATGGTGTGACAAAACAGGGCAGGCGGGTATAGCAGGGTTTAGTTTCGCTTTAATATAGCATTCCATAAGAAGATGATACAAAAAAACTGAACAAAATGCAAGAGAACCAGCAGTCAATGAGAAGAGAGTGATACAAAGACCCAGCAATAGTAGATCAACCTATTTAATCTAAGGGCACAACTGTGGAATTAGTATTGCTAAATATGAAATGCTCATAGTTCCCATACTTCACAGATCATAATGCTGCTCAGTGACCCATCTGAAGCTCAAAGCGAATAATATCAGCAACTAAAGATCTAAAATGACCTGACCTGGCATGCAATTCATATTTATTGTATACTGAAGATTCATTGTTGGCTACAAACTAGGTTTGTTATATGTGGGTGTAGTCTGCAGGCCAGTTTTTTACTTTTGCTATCTGCTTCATCGTTTATAACAGTCTGAATGTAGCAGGATCTGCCAAGAAGTAGTTTGGGACATGCTGAGCCTATCTCTGTTGAACTCATATAATAAAATTAAGAAAACATTAATAAAATTTTTTTTCCACAACTTCATTCAAAGTTCTAAGATAATAATAAAAGCATTAAAGTAAATAAGAAGTAACCATTAACCAAGATTAAAAACAGGTAAGCGTTATCTAATGCAGGGGTCCCCAACCCCCGGTCAGGCCACGGCCATCTGACAGCTGAGCCGCAAGAGCACGGAGACCAGCGGTCCCTAACCTGTGGTCCATGGAATCCGATTTGGGGGGGCCCACCGGCCAGAGCCGCAGACCATGTCCCCCGTACGGATCACAGGCTCAGGGCGGTGGGCGTGTTGTGTCTCTGGATGGCTCAGACCTGTGATGTGGGCGGGTTCTGCCATCATGACATCACTCTGGGGGAAGTTTCTTTCCTTTTTAGTGACACGCGGCTCCCCGCACATGCATGGTCTGGAGTCCGTAAGTTTAGTGGTCTGTAGATCCGAAAAGGTTAGGGACCACTGATATAATGCATGAACTATTATAGACACACAGTGGAAATGTTATTATAACATATTGCCCACATAAATTTGATAAAATACTCAAACTTGAGAGAAATAGAAAATTAGGCTGATTTAGACTATGTTTAGAGTGGCGGTGAGGTTGCAGTGTGGTTACCTTCCTCAAACCCCTGAACGGGTATAGCGGTGCAGGCGGCTGAGCCAAACTAAAACCTTAGGCAGGAGAGGACTGGGTGAGCAGGGCATTGGACACTATAAATAGGATATATTGTGCTGGTGGCCCTGATTAGAGACACTTCCATTAGTGCTCAACCCAGAAATTTTTTTAAGCATGGTGGGAAAAAACTGTAGGCGGATAGTAGCCCCTGTATTGTGACCCAACTCATTAGTAACCACCCAAAAACAGCCGTGTGGTTCCTGAATAATGTCGGGTGGTGCGTCCACCTTAAAGGGTCTGGCAAAAACACTGCCCTCTATGAAGATCTCACGATCAGCGGCAAATTCTAGCTATTGTATGGTTACCTGCTCTCACTTTCTTTATTGCCCAGATATGTCATGTGACCAAAAGCAGGGACCCACAAAGGAGCTTCTTTTGCAAGACGCTATGGTCTAAAGTCTGGATGGGAGCTATATAATGCTTAGCATGCAACACTAATGAAAGTTCCTATTCTGAGGTTCAAAAAGACCAAAGAAGAGAGAGATGGCAATATTGAAATTGTTGCCCATTTCTTTGTTTTTTTTACCTGCTTAAACTATCCGTTGTAAACTCCCCCCCCCTTTTTTTACAATTTGTCTTATTTTTTACCCCAACTCCACAATCCAGTTTGGTTTTCTTCACCTGGTTACAAGTTGGACAAAATATTGCAGTCAGTGTCTCGGGTAACCTTCAGTGTCTTGTTCTGCTCTCAGATTTACAGATTATAGGTAAACCAGATTGTTTGGATTACTAAGGGACATTTTCCTAAGGCTAAACAAATTCAATTCTCCAGCAGTGAGAGTTATACTGGGGCCAGAAAAGCTACTACTGAATACAACGTGAGGAAGAACCTTTACCCATAAAAAACCTACCTATGAATGGGAGAGTTGAGCTAAACTGTCACATATATCACCTTTACATGCCATAGCGTTGCACAGTGGAGCACAAAAGCCAGCAAGAAACATGACATATCTGTGGACCATTTAAAATAAAATAAAAAAATCAGTTTCTGTAGAAAGGAAGAAAAAAAAGAAACTGTATTCACCACTTAGATTGTAAGCTCTTCGGGGCAGGTCCTCTCCTTCTCCTGTGTCACTGTCTGTATCTGTCACTGCGCTGTGTAATATGTTGGCACTATATAAATCTTGTAAATAACTATATAAAATTGTTTTTATTAAGATACTATAAAAATCCTGTTTAATATTAATTTAATAATAAAGACAGTCAGATGCACATGAAAATGTTATAATATACTTGTTTACTGCAAGTGTTAGACTTGAGACGACTGTATGATTTTCAAAACAAATCATGGAAAAGAACACATCAGGGCTTGGCAACTATTATGTTCATGCCAGAGAGAAGCGAAAACTAAAATCATCATATAAAAGTATAACTAGACTAATAACCCACAGAAACTGCAATAAACCTTTAGTATTGTACTGCTTATATTAAATAATGATTATTTGGTTTTTACATTTATCTTGAGGTTCTGTATTGAGCCTGAACAGATTAAAGACAAAACTCGACAGACAAAGCAAAGTGTTGAATTTCCCATTCATGATAAATGAACGAATGCAGCTCTCCGTACGTCCAAATACATCAACACAAGTGACTAGCTTATTGTAATGATTCCATTTAAGCTTTACAAGACATTTTAAATGCTTTGGTTGTGGATGAAGCCCAGACTACATTTAATCACAATGTTACAATAGAAATTAGATCCCGAACTGGGTCCACAATATGAAATCATTACAGCGAGGTAAAGGTAAAACAAATTACTAGGGATATTCCTAAATCAACACTGCCACGTACTATAAAATATATAAATATATGAATAACTGGTCTGACTTGGCCATTCATTAAATTCTTTATTCCTGCTGACCTATATTGCGAGCAAATCTCCTAAAATGAGAACTGTTGGCTTTGATACCCAACAACTGCCTTGATTATTTGCAGCGATTAAAAAGGTTTTAGGCTGCTTGAAGGATTGACACTAAAATGGTCCTGCTCGCTGGAAATTAATCTCCGCTCCTAGAGCCAGTTTGAAATGTGATCCAGAGCCGCTGTGAAGATATATGCAGCTACTAAGACTATGAAAGGCAGCACATTGATGTTTAAGCTAAGCTATTGGTAAAAATACAGCTTTCAGAACTGCAACAAAAGTAAAAAATCCTAAAACTTGCCTTTTTTCATTTTTTCATAGCTCCAGAATGTAATATACATTAATTATATATCTATTCTTAGGAATGCAAGACTAGATTTACTAATATACACAACAGGCATGCAATGCAACGTGGGTGCCTGTTTTGTATAATTTTCCCATTGTAATTATTGGGCACACATTGTCCTCCAGACATTTGGAGGGTCGCCAGACTGCTCCAGTGGCCCTAGGTTGCAGCTTATTATAAGGGAATAATATATATTTTAATATATATCTCGCCATATTGGAACAGATTTTCTCTGGAATGGATGAACAACTACCTATTAGTCATAATACTTCAATATACAATGTAGGAACAGTATGTCCCCTAAACTCCAATGTTCCTGCACTGATGGGGTGTCAGATGTTCTGGTGCCACCACTTTCCACAAAATACCCATACAAACCTAGCTGGGCGTACAGCACTGGAGTTTCTCATTTACCTTTCACTCATCCCTTAACCATGACCCAAATCTCAACTCTCAATCTTACAGCCACACTACTTCGCCCTAAAGCGCAACTTACCCCCTTGCAAACATCAGAGGTCAACCTTGCTCTGCCCAAGCCAAATATTCCCCTATAGTCACATACACCTCAGCCATGTCAACCAAGAAACCATGCTGCTTTGCCTAAGCTGCTCATCTTTTCAAATGGTTAAGATGTTTAAAGACAATTGACCCTCGAGACCTAGAAGAAGTGAAAAAAAGAAATGGAAGGAGTATGTGTGTTTTTATATGTGATCACAGGCATAGAATTGTAACTTAGAACATAAGATGGCCCGCACATGTAGCACACTGTCCCAGCACTTTCCATATTCTTGGATATTTCAATAATATAATAACAAACAACACTGTAAAATCATGTCAAGGAACATCTTGTATTCCACTAGATAAGCAAGAGCAGTGCAATAAAATCAATTTGTTGTCTATGTTGGTATAATAAATGTCATTGCTCCGGGAAATCAAACCCAAGAGTCACAAAACGTATTTGTTCTTATTCATGTCAGAAAGTTAATACATGGTTCTGCTTTCTTCTGGATCAGCACTGGAGTAAAACCATTGCCTTTTCAGATTTGCTTATAAAATGTATTTGTAGTAACCACACAATATACACTGCATTGCCAAAAAATTGCCTTTGGGGGTAGCGTAATGTTCTAGGGTTGCTTCAGTGTGTCAGGTCTAGGTTTAGCAATGTTCTATGTGCAAAAAGTATGGTTGGCCGACTACCTGATTGACCATGTTTATTCACCAATATACTTTTCTTCCCTGATGGCAGGGGCATATTCCAAGGAGACAATGCCCGGATTCATCGGGCACAGATTGTAAAAGAGTGGTTCAGGATGACATTGTTTTCACATATTTAGAGGCCACCACAGTCCAGGCCTTAACTGCACGGAAAATCTTTGCCATATCTTGTAGTATTATTTATTTCCAGTATTATATAGTGCCCACATATTATGCAGTGCTTCACAAAGTCCATAGTCATGTCACTAGCTGTCCCTCAAAGGAGCTCACAATCTAATGTCCTTACCATAGTCATATGTCATTATTACAGTCTAAGGCCAATTTGGGGGGAAGCCAATTAACCAAACTGCATGTTTTTGGAATGTGGGGGGAAATCCGCGCAAACATGGTAAGTGGTAACCTCTGCGCCCTCGACTTTACAAATCCCTGTGAAGCTCCCATTATTTGTTAAACCTTTCTGAAGCATTTGATTGATAAAAAAAAAGAGAAATATATGTTAGTGAATATAAAGCCTGGCTGTACTAAAGTAACTGAGGAATCAGGTATATTTGGGCTTGAAGCCTTAGGAGAGTCCATTATTTTAGTAGCAGCAGTTTTCCCCTTTTTTTTCCAGGAAATGTTTTCAGTTACACAGGACAGGGCTACTTTGACCTACTAACACACAACGCTCTGAAAGCATTCATACACTAAGAAGCTATTAAACTTGCACAGACTAGCCAGTGACAATTATGCAGGGATACGAAACTGGCAGCTATCCAAACCTTGAGGTAAGTATACTTTTTGTTTCATAGCAGCAGAAACAAAATTCAAGAAGAGCACTGCCATTTCTCAAACATTAGAACTGTTCTTTGATGCATTTTATCTTTTGTTTTCCAGTTTGGTCAATATTTTAATTTCAGACAATATCATGCCACATGATTACAGATCAAGATCAGGATAGTACAGGTAGATCAAAAATTCAACTAAAAATGTCCATATTTTCTACTTTAGTAATAGGAATATTAGAATTGGATGTAAGAAAGGCTGTGTACACACGTTAGATTTTTTGTCATTGGAAAGGATTATTCACGATTGTTTCCAACAACAAAAGACTGTAAGATGAATGAACAAGAGCTGTACATACAGCAACGTTTTGCTCTATGGAGAGGGGAGAGGACGAGAGAGCGGCACTTGCTGCGTTCTCCTCCCCTCACTTCCATTGCGGTCGTTCATCTTCGGTCATTCATGGATCCGTCATGGCGGATGGCCTCTGTACACATCAGATTCTCAACTGAGACAAGCCCTGCAGCTGGTATCGGCTGAGAATCATCTGACGTGTGAACATAGTCTTAGGCTGGCAGATAAAACCATAAGTATACGGTATACTATGGAATTTGCATGAAGATTTGCTACAAAAGTGATGTACCTCCTAACAATACTCTATCCAAATAGCAGATAAGCAGAAAGGTAATAAGTGCTCTTTTGGACGAGTCAAGGCCACACATTCCGCCCCTCTAACTGACCCTCCCTGCAGAACAAAACACATGGCAGCCCTTACATATTATCTTATAAGAAATATTTGCAGAAGGAAACAGATAAGGAGAAAAACATTTATTTGGCTTTAACATACACCCAAAATTCCAGATTCCACCTAGAAAAAAAAATCTGCTACAAATATTTTTATTAAGCAAAACCAGTCACAAAAAGTATAATAATTATTAAATATTATTTCATCAGTACGCAAATACTCAAAATCTAAACAGTCCACCACCACAAAGGCCTATTTATAGAGGAGAATTTACATGACTTCACACTCCGTCACCCGCAACAAGCGCACACCCAGAAACGGTCAGCAAGACAACTTGGAATCTGGCGTTTACTAAAAGGAAGTTAGGAATGAACTTCAAAGCTTTGTAACTCCATAACTCGCTCTGTTCAGCCAGTTTTGCAAGGCACCCTGCCAGACAGTACAGTGAGGTCTGTGAACCCTCTGTGCAAGGCACAGAAGCAATATAAAAATCTCTAATGATGATTTGAGATTACGTATATATTTTTATAGCACCAGCATAAAACCTAGGTCTAGTAAAAATATTATTGTACCATTTATACCTGTGACTGCTCACTGGTACATCATAGTATCTTTAACATTCAGAGGAGCAAACATCATAGTTTTGTTAGACGTTTTATAACCTGCAACTTTGGATTTAAAAGAAAACCAGAGATCTCCAGGGAAAACCCATGCAGAGAGTTTGTATGCAGTGTAAACGTTAAGAGCAATTACATGGAACTAATATTCTTTCCATTGTAACAATGAAATGCTAACTGTGTTTGACATGTTGTGAGCAAGTAAAAAACAATAAAAAGGAACATGGTATGTTGTAGTTGTGTATACTGTGATCTGTTCACTAAAAATATTCTTTTTCATGGAGACCCAATCTATAGAGCTGACCAGCCTTAGGCTTAGAGCATTGCAGAAATGTGTGCATTATTCCAATGGTATGCATTAGTGGGGAGCGCTCTTAATGGCACCCCAAGCAAACCTTAATATTGCACTGCAGTGCAATGTGTGATGGAATACTGCTATGCACTTCACTTATAAAAGCTCATCATGCACTTCATTCTGTGCAATCTGAGGTCCATTCAAATACAACAATTGGAAGTGCAAGCGCATTTTAACAAACGCAAAGCATTACCTCGTCTTAATCCTATCCATCTGTATTTTTTTTTTTAAAAGTTTTTAAAAAAAATTTAGGTTCTCTTGTGACTTGCAGACTGTTGATTATAAAGCTTAAAAGTTTTACTGCATGACTCACTTCATTTTAGGGCTCATGGACTACACCCAGCATGGTGCTCAAGCATCACAGATGTCCATGGCCTGACTGCTGAAAATCTGGAATAGCCATTGCCTGTGGATGGAGCACATTGAGCACCCCATATCAGCATAGGAGTTTTTTTTAAGGACAGATTAGTGAGTGTTCCAGGATGGACTGCATTAGAATGCTATGAGGGACAACTGTGCTAACTAGATTTCATGACATTTAGCATCTTTTTTTTTTTTAGTTCAAATAAAGAAAAAAAAATCACTACTATCCCTTTTATGATAAGATATATTATACACAAACATACATTACAAGTGTATATACAATTATAGAAAGTAAAGTCTATTCAGTTTCCAGTATAGGGTTCCTTGTACAGTTAATTAGTCCAATTGCTGAAAACAGACATCTTAGAGGCAAATGCAATTACAGCACTTTAATTGTGTTTTGGAAGATTTTGCAAGAGATTTTCCAGAATTACTGGAACTCACATAAAATTCACTTACAGGGTTCATTAGGATATTTTCAAATTACCCAAGCAGCTCAAATTGCATTGGACATTGCAAAATAAAGGTCACACGTATGACTTGTTAGAGAGGTGTATCGATAATATACTGTAGTGAACAAGCTGTAACAATGTTTTTACAAGAAAAAGGAAACATCCGGACAATGCTCATTAAAACCCAAATGTTCTGAATAAAATCTAGGGCATCAAAACAAAATATGATCAAAATTCCTACAGTTTTCTATTTAAAAGCAGCTATAACCCAAGAAAGACTGTCTGATACTATGAAGATGACCTGTCCGTTCACTTTCCTTGCCTCCACTCTTTTTTCCTTCCTTTTTTTATAGTTATTTGTTGATATCACTTGAACTCCTATATACTCTCAGAGTGAACCTGGGTGGCCAACCCATCGGTTAGGGAAAGCAAGATAGTGATCCAGAAATGGGATATCCACAGTCAACGTTTACTCGCCATGGACAATAGCCATTACTAAAAAACTAAATAAACATTTAACAGCGTCACTCTATATGGGTGGCCTTTTTGTTTCGATACAGTTGGATAACTATATTGTTTGAACACTTTATAAGCCTTACCTTGTCACATGCTTGCTCTATACAATGTAATGTCGGAATGCAAACATTTTTTTATTCATACTTTACTTTGTGAAACCTAAATTAAAATTTATTGAAGGAAAAAAAAAAGGACTGTCTGGTGGGAGCTCGGCTCTCTGTATAGAAGCAGCAGTCTCTCTGATAAGCTTCCACATAGTCCCTGCTAAGCCATAGCTGGAATTCTCCATTTAACAAGGAACATAAGCCTTGCTGATTGGAGAGTTCTAAATCAGAATAAATAGCAATCACTACACTTGCAGCTGAAAATACTGCAGTAGCAAAAACTTGAAAAATTATAGACACGATTCATAATAATCATTTAATCACTCATACACTTGTGTTTTTAGTAGAATGTCTGCAATAGCAAAACTTGCCTATGCTCACCAAGCCTATATGTACTTCACACAATCAAGCTGGCCTTGCATGTGTCTTTGTGTCATCAGCACTACCCTGAGAAAATCTAGTCATATGTTGGGATGAAGAGGCAGACAACAGGGCTGCTGATTAAATACTATAAAAATTAAAATGGATTAGGTTTCCCAAAAAATAATAATAAAAGTGTGCCTGTGTCGATTATTCATAATTATACAAAATTAGCTACAAACATTTGACCAATACATCAACATTAACTGTGGGATTTATTAACAACGAATTAGTCTTTGCAAAGTAAAGACTTCCACGATCCAACCAGGTTATGGTCGAATATATATATATATATATATATATATATATATATATATATATATATATATATTGGGCAAAACTATATGGCACAGAAAGAGTATTAACAAGGCATAGGCATAGTTATCCTTTGAATTCATCACTATTTTAATATTATGTTGTAAACTAAAAGTTCAGCAACCCACAGGAACAATACATTTATTGTTATCTACTTGATTTCTCTAGATAGCCAAGGCCAATAGGGTATTGCTTGGTATAAAGTAAGAAGAAGCTCTCTGCACCCTGGTATAACACATTCATGCCCCAGATCCAAAGCTCTGTCCTGGTGTTACATTTGAACCCTACAAGGTTTTGAATGATTCAGGAGGAAGATGCATCAGCAACATGCAACAAATTGCATTCTTGTGCTGCAAGTCTCCTCCAGTGAACATGCAATGCACTCCATATACGACGTATTTATTTCCTATTACATAAGGAAAGGATGACGCTGTTAACTGATCTGTGGCTGATCAAATGCAGACACAGCAGCAACAAAAAGCAGAAACCAGAATGGGAGAAGCACTGCAGATACGTACCGGGCTAACGTAGACTAAGCATTTATATAGTGAATTATGAGCAATGAAAAAAAAGTAAAACTATTTGAATAGAGGTTACCAGTGCTAACCTCACCTAAACATTAAAAGTTGTCTGGCTATAATGCTAATCCAGTAAAACAGTAGCCCAGCTCTGGGATATGTTATAGTACATGAGCCTGATTTATTAAAGCTTCCAAGCAAACGTGGAATGGATCTGAATTGAATAGGATAGGATTGAATAGATTCACCAACTAAAGGAATGTGGATTTTAAGGAATGCATTCCAGCTTTGTACAATCATTCAGGTTCTTTCATGATGATCTCCAGTCTTGGAGAGCTTTAATAAATCAGGTCCTATATGTTGAGTTCATACCCATCAAAACCAAAATACATTTAAGGAAGGCAACACAAAAAATTCTCACTATCCTACCAGAGGTCTAGACTGCTTATGGGATTGTTCTGGGCCACATAAACTCTGTGATGAATGCAGAATTACCTGGATGCCAGTTAAATGTTTATAAAAAGCTGCTCGGAGATAAGGCCTGTGCCCTGTATTTTACAGTATGGCATGGAATGCATGTTGCAGTAATGGTAACACTCAGTAACATAATACCTTTCATTGTTATGTACTGCTAAAAATAGTCACATATGTCCTCTGTTAGGGAGAAAACAATTGGGGTAGAAAACAAATGGGTTATGAAAGGGAAAAAACAGTCCCATCTTGTTGCAGAGTTAAAGTAAAACCCTTTTGTCAGGGTCAGATTTTTGAAAGAAATGTCACAAAAAAGGATTATGGAACAACAAAAATAGTAGGACATTATTTACTAGGAAAACTAAAAGCTAAAATCGAATACACATTTGATTGGCATCAATAATTATTAATATTAAAGCCCTATACAACGCCTAAAAAGAGTAGTAAAATAGTAAAAGGTCCCACACAATAAACCTTATGAATTTTGCAGCCACTCGGGATCTATCATAATGGATAAAAGGATCCTAAGTGGCTGGGAAATGCGTTGAGTATATCGGTATTGTATTCTAATCTATACCCACTGTAGGTTTTGCTAAGCATTCTGTTAAGTGTATTTACTGACTACACATCATAAAGTCAATAGGAAATATGTAAAAAAAAAAATAGGTTTTTGTTTTGGCATGCTTCACAGGGGTTTAGGGCAAAAAATATTTTATTTTGACGTGCATTTTAGGCTAAACTTAACCCTCTTGTCTCCATTTTTTATATACTAGGACAGCCATTATCAATAATGGTTCATTGGAACCTGACGTTTCCTCCTGGGGTTTCTTCCTCAACACCATTTCCTGGCATGAGGCTCACCATCACATGCGGGTATTCTGCATGGAGATAAAGTCTGTCCAGGAATGCTCGCACCTCCAGACTGACACTCCACTATAAAGACAGGGGAAAAGCTGTGGAGGGATTTGAAGGCAAAGCACAGAAGCTTAGGCAATTGTCAAAAAAACGATTGCCCCCTTTTGGAGATTTCTTTTCTGCACCCGATCTGGTTACAGCATTTTTGCACAGCACGCTTACTTTAATAAGCATTTAATACCTGCACAAATACAATGACAAATAAGGTAGTTTATACAACTAAAGTTTAGGAGTGACAGAACAATAAAACACAACATGATAATGCAGCAAGTGTAAAAAGCAGAAATAGATGGAAAAGTCAGTAAGTAAACTCCCACACCAAACTCTCAAAGACTTTATTGTGTGCTATCAGTTTAGCGTTCCTGATATAACAACATACTGCTGCGTTAAATAGAAATAAACCTGTTATGTCTTTCTTTTATCATAAGTAAATGCCAGACTTGTCCTCCCACAACAGTCTGTTATACGGGATTTGGCCACCCCACCAATAGGAAAACATTGCACGTTCCCAAAATGCTACAATATGTAAGTTTCATGCCAGTAAATGCTTCAGGGATACACATCATGCAGGATTATAGAAACTGTATCTTTGGCAGGATAAGCAAGATAATATCTTATAGGAAAATTATCACGTAGGTGTCTAAAATAAATCCTATACAATACACCAAAAGCAGGCTTTTTGGGTAAACTTTGCAGACTTGTCTGTAACAAGTTTATCAAGGGCAGACACTCAAATTCTTATGCCCAATAAAGAGTTGCAACCTGATCAGTTGTCACCACAAACAATACAGGACTGGTAGAAGGGGTCTTTTAAAAGAAACTCTTCTCCTCTCTCCAACCTCCTTAATACATTATCACGTGCAGCCCCTGCCAGTTCTTACTTACCGTCTCCAACAGCTGCAGCCATGTGCTTGGCCCGTAAAAATAAATGCCATGCTGCCTGAACACTAGGTATGGATAGGACACTGCTCCTCTAGTGTGGGTAAGGCAAATTCCAATCTATAGGGCATATATGTGAAGAAAAAGTTGCAAACCACATGGGGGGTCAATAATATTATTTTTTATCTATAAACCAATAAACTATAATGTAGCACTGCAAAAATAGGGGAGCAAAAAATAAAATTACTAGTTGGTCTATTTTTAAAGTAGTGAATCCGACATTCTGAAAAACATTCCCTGATGGAGAATTAGTTACAGCCATTGAAACCCATGGACCTACAGGATTCTCCACCCGGTAGGGCTTTATTAAATGTCGAATTTACTGCTTTAAATTACAAATTTTTTTTTTTTTTAAGCTGACCTTTAAACAATATAGTTCCACAGCAGCCCAAATGCTGTTACATAATGTGTTCTTGGTTTAAAATGACAGTAAATTCCAAGTTTTTAGCACAGTATATTAGCAAAGGTCACTATTATCGGTCGGATTCTTTCAACAATTTCTAAACGGGTGCTATTGTTATACACGATCCTCCGTCTGTATAGTTTGCTTGTGAACATTTTCCCATGCAAACTGGGCTGTGCAAACACTTAAGGAAAAAGCATGCACAGTCAAACAATAAATGGGGGGAGAGATTGTTCCAGAAGGGTAATTGTCTTCCTTTAATGTGGTTAAAAAGAAAAAAAGATGGCGGCCAGGATTCATGGTAAGCACACTTATCCTGCACTAACTACCAAATAAAACAAAAGCATTTTTTAAAGAATAAACTTTTGTTTAGGATAATTTACATTTATACTAAATTTGTATTAGAAAATAGGCTCAGTAAGAAAGTAATAATCTACCTAATTTCTATTGCAAATCTTAAACTGCCCTTAATCACTTCCACCACAGAAATGTGATGTCTTAGAGTTCCCTTGATAACCATTTTCTTAGAGCCTTCTTCCAGGTTTGGCCTCTTTGACCATCTTGATTGGCTGGCCCAGAAGTAAATACATCTCAAGCCTTACTAAAAATGTACACTAAGGGCTTGATTTATAAAACAGGGGCTAGGACATTCCCTCAAACATTCCCTGGTGGGAATCAATTACTGCCATATGGAGACATTGACCTGAAAGTTTGCCAGGAGAGAATATTTCAGGGAATGTCAGATTCCCAGTTTTATAAAAAGAGTCCTAAGGTGTCGCTATGCAGCTCAGTGTAGTAGAAGAAGAAAAAAAAAGACTCGCATCTTTTGCTCAAAGAGGCATGATAAAAGTAAAGGTAAAAGTGAAGGTTGCAAATACAAACCAATTGATTTGTGCCATCATTGGAGTGCTCAGATTTTCTCAAATGCATGCTTGTTTAACCTTTAGTAAATTGGTCAATTTACTGAAATTTGCTCACCATAATATGTAGGAACTAAGACTGGAAAAAAAAAAGGCACATGAATGTTACCATTTAAAGTAGGAATACCAAAAAACGGCTGCTCTGCTGTCAATGGGAAGATAGAAAACTGGTCATTGCTTTCATGGTATCCCATTCACCCTATACATCAGAGGTCAGCAAACTTTTTTGGCCACTAGGCCATTTCAGGGGTAGGCAGGAGCACACTAGGCTGGACACTCCCTCGAGTCCCCGCCCTAAAAGCTCCGCCCTCATGAGGAACGCCCCCTGAAGGGAAATCTCTCTCCTCCGCAATGCATATGGAGGAGAGGGAATGTTCCCCATTTACCCCGGAAAGGAGTCACAACACGGAGGCTCAAGAGCCGCATGCGGCCCTGGAGCTCTTGTAGTTTGTTCCAGCTCTGTCGTGGGTTGCCGGCCGGGATTGGCCCGGATCAGCCAGGGGGCATAAGGCCGGAACAAACTACTTGCTAGGCCGCACCTGGCCTAAAGGCTGGAGTTTGCTGACCTCTTTTTTACACTCTCAAAAATAATTTAGTTATAGAGATCCCGTAAGATCAATTATACCAATTACAAGCGTTGGTCAACAAGAGATAGAATGATGATCTTCTTGTACTGTGCAAATAATGGAATGTAAGGTCAGATGTGGTTTCCAGGAAATGCTTTATTACACAAATTACATTTTCTATTTTTACAAGTCTTGGGGGGGAAAGAATATTTTACAAGATCAGCATTTCCGAATAGACACATCAGCTACACTGCAGTCAAACAAGGAAAAATGAAAAAAACAAAAACAAAACTGTCCTTGAAGATCAGAGGGTTCCTTGCTTTAACTCTGTCCAATATTAGACAAAGAAAAGACTCGTAAGAGATAAAGGCTATCTAATAGTTAGAACCCACTTATTGTATCACACATGGTTACCCATGATAAAGTCCTGTAGTTCTAAAATATTTGTCACTGACGTTTGCTGGGAAAAAGCCTTTAAAAAAACCTTTTTCTGAAATTGCCAAACCCTGCACTTAGGCTACGTACACATGGCAGATGATTCTGAGAGTCCGGCGTGTGTACAGTGCTCGTCGTTCATGGAGCCGTCCTGGGGGATGCACAAACAATCCTAATTAAAGGAAAGGGGAGAGAGTGCAGCAGGGTTCTGCTCCATCGTTCTCCCTCTGTCGTATTTACAGTGCTCGTTCAGTCTTTTGTAGTTGGAAAGGATCGTGAAAAATTATTGCAATTGTGTATGCAGCCTAACACTGAAGTGCTCTTTGCTGGCATAGCTCCAAAACAGTCACATAGGTTTGTATTGTATAGAAGAAAGGTGTACCTGATCAGATCTATAAGTGCTGATTACAGTGATAACTGGGTCTAACATATTGAACTGCACTGTTATTAGCACAACTACTGTAGTAGCATATTTGGTTGTTGGTATAACCACTATCTGGCTATACACATATTTTCATGACTCTAATTGGGCTGTAAAGTGGAACTAAAGTCCGACTTGGAACACAGGCAATTCACGCAGGTGGTTATTGCAAAAAGAGACAGGTTATGTCCCTTCTGCAACAACTCTTCTTACCTACCTGAAGTTTGCGGAGCCTGGCCAATCAAGGAGACAGAAGATCATCTTCAGAAAGAAAAGAAGAAGGAATTTGGCTCCTCTCTGAAACGGGCATAGGCGGGTATTGAGTTAAGTCCTGCTTTAAAGAAGACCTATACGCTATGTTTATTTGTCATTTTTGGCAAGTTAGCAGAAACGTTTTAGACAAAAAAAGATATATTTTTTTTTTTCCTTAGAATGGAATAGAGTAATTTACAGTGAGGGAAAGAAGTATTTGATCCGATGCTGATTTTGTACGTTCGCCCTCTGTCAAAGAAATGACCAGTCTATAATTATAATAGTAGGTTTATTGTAGGTGTGAGAGATAGAGTAACAACAAAAGAACCCTCAAAAACCCAGTGCTCAAAAGTCAGAGCTTGATGTGCATTGTAATGAGTGAAATAAATTTGATTCCCTATTCACCAGCAAGATTTCAGGCTCCCAGGTGTCTTCCCTGTATGCAAGTAACAAGCTGAGATTAGGAGCACCCTCTGTAAGCGAGTGCTCCTATTCAAAGCTTGTTACAGTACCTGTATAAAAGACAACTGTCCACAGAAGCAATCAATCAGATTCCAAAATAGCACCATGGCCAAGACCAAAGAGCTGTCTAAGGATGTCAGGGACAAGATTGTAGACCTACACAAGGCTGGACTGGGCTACAAGACTATCGCCAAGCAGCTTGGTGACAACAGTTGGCGCGATAACTCGAAAATGGAAGAAACACAAAATAACTGTCAATCTCCCTCGGTCTGGAGCTCCATGCAAGATCTTCCCTCGTGGAGTTGCAATGATCATGAGAATGGTGACGAAGCAGCCCAGAACTACACGAGGGGAACTTGTCAATGATCTCAAGGCAGCTGTGACCATAGTCAACAAGAAAACAATTGGTAACACTGCACCATGAAGGCCTAAAATTTTGTAGAGCCTGCAAGGTCCCTCTGCTCAAAACAGCACATCTACAGGCCCGTCTGCAGTTTGCCAATGAACATCTGAATGATCCAGAGGAGAACTGGGTGAAAGTGTTGTGGTCAGATAAGACCAAAACTGAGCTCTTTTGCATCAACTCAACTGTTTGGAGAAGGAGGAATGCTGCCTATGACACCAGGGACACCATCTCCACCGTCAAACATGGAGGTGGACACATTATGCTTCGGGGGTGTTTTTCTGCTAAGGGGACAGGACACCTTCACCGCATCGAAGGGACAATGGACGGGGCCATGTACCATCAAATCTTGGGTGAGCACCTCCTTCCCTGGACCAGGGCATTGAAAATGGGTCCTGATTGGGTATTCTAGCATGACAATGACCCAAAACACACAGCCAAGGCAACAAAGGAGTGGCTCAAGAAGAAGCACATGAAGGTCCTGGAGTGGCCTATCCAGTCGCTATACATGTTGTTAGAGGAGAACAAACACTTATTACTCTCATTACAATGCACATTAAGCTCTGACTTTTGAGCACTGGGTTTTTGAGGGTTCTTTTGTTGTTACTCTCACACTTACAATAAACCTACCATTACAATTATAGACTGGTCGTTTTTTTGCCAGAGGGCAAACGTACAAAATCAGAAGGGGATCAAATACTTATTTCACTCATTGTATCTCCTTCCCTATGCTATTTAGAGCCAGTTGAAGGAAAGTGGAAGGACCAGTCATGGATTCCAGGAGATATTATACAGGTACACGAGTACAAGCCCTGAGCTCATCACCATTCTTCAGAGTTGCACAGTGAGGATCATTTCTGCCCTAACAACCCTAGGGAAAAAGAGCACCTCCCACAGTATTAATTATTAATAGGGCTCAATGGTTGTTAATATAT
>NC_092867.1:19387141-19419160 GCF_032062135.1 Pyxicephalus adspersus | reverse complement strand
GAACAGAAAATGTCAGGACTGGAGATGGTGGTAAAGGAGCTGGGGAGGACAAAAGAATGCTTTCTAAGACGTTGCTGAAAAAACATGAAAGGGTAAGGCTACGTACACATGCTCAATAATTCTCGTTGGAAAGGATCTTTAATGACTCTTTCCAACGACAAAAGACTGAACGAGCGCCGTACATACAGAGCAATTGTGCTCTATAGAGAGGGGAGGGTCGGGTGAACGATGGAGCGGCAGCCCGCTGCACTTGTATTACAATCACTCGTCATTCATTGATCCCCCAGGATGGATCCACAAATGACGTCAGACGAGCGCTGTACACACGTCAGAATATTGTCCGATACCAGCCCTGAGGCGATTATGGGATGAGACTTACCTGATGTGTGTATGTAGCCTGTAGTGTGTAAGTCATGACAAAAACAGTGGACTACACAGACACATCAGAAACCAGGGCTTGAAAGCAATCAGTACAGATCTTCGGGTGGGCAGGATTATTTTTAGTAAATGCGAAAATAAATAAAATGTAATGGATTTGCCTCTTACTGTCAGATTCAAGGTATACATTTTACTGCTCCCTATATAATCCTGTGTGTTTATTTGATTTGAGAATTAAAAAATTGTCAAGGAAAAGAGAAAACATATGATACAACATCTAACAACCTAACTGCTCAGAAAAAAAGGGGATCAAAATTTTTGTTATCAACCTTCAAATAAAAAAAAAAAAATATATATATATATATATATATATATATATATATATTACACACGGATAGGCGATAAAAAAATCTCACATTAAAAAAAAAGAAAAATAATAAGTCTCTGTAGATTTGATGGCTGACTTCACAGTGATCTAATCTACTGACCTAACACTGACTTTAATATTTTCAGACATTGTCAGATTCTGTCTCACCAAATGGAAAATAAATAGGAAACAAATATTTCCTTGAAACTTGTTCTTTTGCCATAAATTCAAAGCCAAAATAAAATACACTCAAACCACAAAAAGGAGATCAAAAACATGTTTTGCACACTCTCCGCGAGACAACAATGGAGCAGTGTCCACACTGCCCAGAGCTGTACGTTCTGCAGACGTGCACATTCTTAGCTACTCTTGTTTACAACTGTGTGAATCATAATTAATACCTCAGTGAAAACAATTACTTGTGTCCCGAAGCTAGAGCAAACTAATTACTAAATGAATGTACGTATTACTGGCAATATATTCACAAACCGATCAGCAGCTAGGAACACCTTATAACTTGGTGGAAACCAATGGTCAATACTGATGGGCGCCACCATTTTTTAAGGAAGGAAAAGATGTCCAATGATTCAATTCTTTATCTTGTATATCCTAGGAAGTCTAAACATACCACTTCCAACATTTTTACCAATTGCTCCTTATGGTAAACCAAACCTACTTCTCCCCTACATTCAATGCTTTGTAAAAGAATTGGAGCCAAATGTTACACTTTTATTACATTACACCTTTACATCTATTGGTATTTTTGCAATAAATGTTAAAAGGAAAATTGTCTTGTGTTTTATTTAGATATATCAACATTTTCCATATGCATTGTTTAAATGAAGGTGCCTGGGTAAATAACCTAAAGGAGGTAACGCCTTCCATACCTGAGTACATATTTTTACTGTAAAGTATAGCATGCAGCAGTCAGTAATATACAACTCATAATAAAATGCAACATAATGGGCCTGATTTATTAAAATTCTCTAAGGCTGGAGAGGATACACTTTCATCAGTGAAGCTGGGTGATCCAGAAAACCTGGAATGGATTTGGTTCAGGATTCAAAACATTTGCTAGCAAATGTCTAAAGAAATCCATTCCAGATTTGCTGGATCACCCAGTCTCCATGATGAATGTGTATTCTCTCCAGCCTTGGAAAGCTTTAATAAATCAGGACCAATGTCCTGACATTGCTGGTCGGAGGGAAGAAATCACTAGTGGTCGGTAGCAACTACCCCCCCCCCCCCCCCCAAAAAAAAAAAAAGCATTATTGGTGAGTGGATTCTTTCTCTTTATGAAACCCAAAGCATTAGCATTCATGCAAATCTTTTCCCTTGCTCCCCAAAGCATTAGTAGGAACTAAAATATTTATTTAAGCAAGAGATTCCTCACCCCTCTACCTGTGGGGTGACATCAATTCTACAACTGTTGGGCAAGAGACCACGACACCCAGCAATTGCAGATATAAAGATCTAAAACAGGGGGTAATAGAATTGCCATTACTGTAGACTAAAAAGCTTAACATTTGCTGTCAGCATAATAAATAGAAATTTGGTACCAAGGCCATACTATGGAAAGGCTGTAGACAAAGTATTTCCTCTCCCAAGGCCAAAATGTCTCAGAGCTGCAAACATAACTCAGATCACCAAACTAGAAGATATCATTTTGACCGATCGTATCTTTGATTGTTAGCTGTGCCACTAACACACAAGTGCTTTCGGTGTCATGTCTGAAAATATCAGCACCATATTGAATTGTAGCAATGAGTATGGCAGAACCACTGAGCTTACCACAACACCACATAGCAAAGCTAGAAGTGTGAGGAATGCTCCAAGTCTCAGCATGTGTTGTCTTTTTCCTGCCAGCAAATTCATAAGATTGCATGCCGGTGCATTAGATTGTAAAAATTACACTTACTGCAATGTAATTGCCACACTTATGATGTAGTCGGGAGCAGATCCCATCTGGTGCAAACCTTGCTCACCTCTGGAGAGAGTTACACACAATGGCTAATGGTCCACTACAGATAAGAACACTGTATCCTAGTAATTGTATAGGATATAATGGTTGAAATAAGCGTGATCAATATATACGTTTTTTATTTCACGTGCCTTTAATGCAAACTGTCCCCATGTTTTCATGCAGATCAAGCTGTGCAGCAAAAGTCCGAGTTACAGGGGTTGGAATAAACCAGATGATACTACCAGAATCCCCACAACAATCAGCTTCATATTCTGTAGTTCAAATATTTTTTGGAGTTTGGCTTTGAATGTTTGTAGATTAAAGTCCCTTTGAAGCTACTAGTAGGATGAACAAGTGATAGGGAGAAAAAGGAGTCTTCCCGTTTTGTTTACTTAGCAATGGGAAGCTTATGTCCCGCTTCCCATACATTAAAGCAAAGTGCATATCATAGCAGGGAGTGGAGTCCATCATGGGACCAATGCTGGGATATTGAATCTTATCTGTTCAACCATTTCAGGTACTTGGAACAGAAATCCTGATTTGATATCGGTGAGGCAACAGAAGAACGTTTGACCCTAATTCTGCCTTAACTGGTAACTGGACAGACAGGAATAGTCATGAAAGGGCCTCATTTCATAAACCATGCTCAAAAACAGACAACATACTAATTTCCTTTTAGAATACCCACAAAAAAACAAAGGTTGTGTTTACATTATGTTTTCCTGGATTACCATTTAGCAGCATGACAAAGAAGTACCAAAAGGCAAATAAAAATTTTGGAAAACACAAAAGAGAGAATAAAAAATAGTAGCAATTTCTAGTATGACTTGAGATTCTAAACCTATAAACTCACCGAATATTATTCCAAACAGAGCACATTTTATAATTTTATGGCATGTTGTTACCACGTGGCAAATTACTTCTTGTGAGGTTTTCTGGGGCCCAGAGGGAATTGTCAATAAATATTCTGAAAGCTTCCGCAGCTTGTTAATTGAGAAAAAGGAAGCACTTGGTTGCATGGTTTCTACATTCAGGAGGTGCCCAATTTGTTTAACCATCAATTTCTATGATTTATGAAGAGCTTAAAAAGTACCTAAACTCAGAATTTTTACTTTACATAAACGGGTGGACAACCCTTTTAAATAAAGTAAAAATTTTGTTTGTTAGTGTTTTTTTTTTTAAGTTTAACACCCTTTAAAAAAAAAAAAAAAAAAAAAAAAAAAGGAGGATGCAGCACTACCCCCTTAATTCTTTGGGAGTGCAGAGTCTCCCGGGATACCTACGTCACTCATCTCGGGAGGTTCTAGGCTGCTCGTTTTGCACATGACTGAGCATCTCATAGCCTTTTCATCAATAGGGAAAAAAATTGCCCATCTCGCATGTTTTTTTCCAATCTACGTCACCCGATCTCACACCTGCGCAGTGTGAGATCGGGTGACGTAAGAAGAAGAATGCGGGAGAGAGGAGAAGATGTTGTCGCCTGTGCCGGTCGGAAGACAGATACCGGGAAGACGCAGGACCTGATGGAAGAAACCTCTCGACTGATAGACTGATCTGCGGGATTAAATGTATGATTTTTTTGTTTTGGGTTTACTTCTGCTTGAAGTAATATTGAACCACACTAGGCAGCAACGTGATATTGATATTAACTCATGTTGTACACTAGCCCTTTTTTGCATTGCGTTTACCGATTCTCTAATGCTTCAGCTGAATAAGGTTTCCATCTGTGTGTTGTGCTAAACGCATGTACAATAGGGTATATTGGTGGTGCTTTGTGATGCCATTCAAAGAAGCACTGCAATTCCATTGCTAACCATGTGGAGCAAACCCAAATCTGATGCTCTCTATTTCTTTCTATCAGTGTAAGAAACATCCTAACACTAATTAGAATATGACATTTAAAGTACAAAGTGCAGAGTAAGCAAACCAGAAGGGGACAAACCTAAAATGAAAACATTAAAATTTAGTAGCACTGACTATGCATAGGTCCTATTAGGAGAAAACATTTGTGCTCTGTAGTAATAAATGGAAGATTTGAGATGTGAGTTGATTTGGCTTGGCATCAAGAAATTGCAGTCCCAGTAGGACTGAGCCCAGACTAGTATAGAGAGAACCAGAATAAGATACCGGTCAGTTGTGCAATATAGAGGTCCTAGCCATAAACAAGGTACAAAACAAATGATACTTCAGCAAGGAAAATCATCATCACTACCTTTGTAAAACCATTTATGAGTACTTTGGATTGATTAACGTTTATACCATACAATACCAGAAGCTGGCAACATGGTAACCCAATTCCATACTTATAAGTCATCCAAGACACCTCTCCAATGATTCATTCTCAAAAAACATGTTTATTAGCTGTTCACACACACAATACAGAATGTCCTCATCCTTTTATATTCTCTCAGGGACATTCACCTGCAATATCTGGCTTATACTCGAGCTGGACTGGTTATTTCAATGATTCTGATGGGAAGCTGCATTTATGTGTAGTGGGATCTAGGCCATGTACATACAGAGTGCACAGAATATGGCTGCTCCCACCCAGGAAGAATGTGTTCTGGTAAAAACAGCTGCAGTAGTACACAAGTCACCACAAACAGAGACTGAGGCCACGTACACACGTGCAAATCTTTCATGATCCTTTCCAACGACTAATGACGGAACGATGCATGAACGAGCGCTGTACATACAGCACCGCTTCGCTCTATGGAGAGGGGAGGGGGGGAGCGACGGAGAGGCACCCTGCTGCACTCTCTCCCTTCACTTCCATTACGATAGTTCTTCGACCATTGTTCGTGGATCCGCCGGAATGGTTGTTCGGACGATGTATGAAGAGTGCTGTACACCCGTAAGATTCTTGTCTGAGCCGATTATCGGACAAGAACAATTGCACGTGTGTACCTAGGCTAGGTCATGACCAAAAACAGTGGACTTGACAGAGACATGGGAAACGAGGGCTGGAAAGCAATCAGTACAGATCTTAGGGTTGGGTGGGGATGTATTTTTTTCCTGCACATAAAACTGTATGGTTAACCTTGGTTCTTCATAAAGAAGACAGAACCTAAGTAAGAAAAACCACCAGAAGAACTCTCCAGCTCTGGACCTATACATTCTGTCTGCAAAATAAAAGTAATCCCTTGTCATACATAACCAAAGCAGGTTAGCAGAATTGGAAACCAAGTGCAGAAAACATTTCACCAAGTTGGCAGTCAATATTAGTTACATGCAGCATCCTTCATATTGGCATCTAAGATCTAATTACAGAATACAATTCACTGCACATAAACATAGTTTGAAATCTACAGTCCATTTTCTCAATAGTTGAGATAGAGAAGACAATCTTTGACAGACTTGTTCTTTACTCCTATTTTCACCAGTCTACAAATGAGGAGTGCAGGTTCTGTAAGAGGCAGAGACACTAACAAGTTGTCTCTGCCAGAGTTCAACAAACTCATTCATCACTCTCATTTCTAAAAAGTAATGTGGATCAGGGGGTACTGCATAGAGAATGATCTCTTGTGGGGGTCAGTTAGTGCGGCTGCCTCCCCAAAAAAACCTGGTAGGCATGTAGAAGTTGAGGGGAAGCAGTGGCCAGACAGAGGGCATCTCTAAGTTAGTACTGACTTTATTGGCCATTATGGAAGGTTTTCTCGCAAGTGTAAGTGAAGACAACTAGTAACAAGTAAATTAGTTCAGGGATCCTTCACAATTGTCAATATCAGCATTATTTGGAATTTGCAGCTAATGACAGAATAATATTTTTTGTTTCAAAAAAAAGAATAAAAAACTGGAGCAGCTCTGGCCTATGAGCATAATCTTGCCAAACACATTGTGTATAGAGCACAGAAAACACTACTCACCAAACAGCATTAGAGGTTAGAAAATAACCATTATCAACAATTCTACAGAATGTTGAATGTCAGCTGAGGTGAACCAAAGACAAAACATATGAATTGCTATTTATGTTCCTTAATCGGGGCACTCATGCCCTGCATGTCCATTTTGGGAGGCAAATAGAATCTTCACCGCAAGCATTCCATTTTTCATGTTTTTATGTTGTTTATCTTATATGTGGTTCAGTGTCTGACTTTTAAATAGCTTTTTTTGATTGAAACAGCACTGGCAACAACAAGAAGGGAAAAACAACTAGAAGGAAAGGTGAAAACACAGAATTCTGGAAAAGTTCTCTTCAGTTTTTAATAAACATAATTGCACTTACAATCACATGTAATGCAAACTTATAGGGACAAAAATTTAGAAGTTTTCATTGTAAACTTTTTTATTGCTCTAGGACGGTCATACTGACCTATTAGCTAGGGCGTCACCTAAAAACAACATGAAGCTACCAAATTTTAAACTATAGAGCTTTGCCACATTCAGGTCTATGGCTCACCAGGTAATGAAGAATAGATTACATAAAGCCCCCTTTTAAAGCAGGTCAGCATTGCATGCGCCTAACAGGTCAAACCATCAATGCTCAAACGTGAATAAAACACAATAAATGAAACCGATGTAATGTTCCTGTTTCTGGATGTGCTGTATATTTTCTATACAACCTCCAGTTCTAAAAACTGTACAGAGCTCCAAGGAATTGGCTCCTCATTTCTCTCGTCAAATCAAATAAAAGGTGGATGGTGCATTACGTTAAAAAAAAAACAAAAAAGAAACATGCAGTTAGTTTAACTTATACCTATTTTAATTTTAACATATTACATATGTGAGTTGTGCTAAAGCATCTGATCTGGCTGAGGTACAACTGTATTGTGAATTTGCCATAACGGAACACTTAAAGACCATAAGGGCGGATGTCATTTTTTCCTTTTTTATTGTCTTACAAAGAACATAACACAAGCCCACTTAACGCACAGACTAAAAACTCTGGAAACTTTTCAAGCTGCAACCAA
Source organism: Pyxicephalus adspersus (assembly GCF_032062135.1). Classification (NCBI taxonomy): domain Eukaryota; kingdom Metazoa; phylum Chordata; class Amphibia; order Anura; family Pyxicephalidae; genus Pyxicephalus; species Pyxicephalus adspersus. Next base: position 19,411,542 of record NC_092867.1, on the reverse strand, counting down.
CAACATGCAGCACAAGAGGCAATGCTCCACACACCAGAAACCACCACAAGTAACTCTACACATCCAACCTTTAATACAACACAGTGATCAATGTGGATCAGCCATTCTTTTAACGAATAACTAAAAGTACTGCTAGCGGCACAATAGTATGAAGAGTGTGTTTATAGAAGAAAATAAAATAGGAAAAGGAACCTATGGATGTATTTCTTTCGTTCTCTGATTCCCCTGCCCATGTTTTTTTTTTCGTTTTTGTTTTGTACGCCATTTTATGAATATTGCTGTGTTGTTTTACACTTTATAGTTGAGACTTATTTTTTCCTTTTTTTGTATACAGAATAAATTGTTTGTATTTTATTTTTAAAAAATGTCAATAAAAATAGGTATAGTCATAAAAGAATAAGGAAAGTGGCATACTTAGTGTTTATTTAACACATGAGGCGGTTATATGTGGCAAATTTAGAAACATTAACGACAAGAAAATAAACCATGTAAATGTTACCATTACGGCACTTTGGTAATCAAAGGAGACGAGACCTTTACATTGGCAACCTTTCGAGAACCCCAATGCAAAAGGATGATGTGATGAAACTAAAATAATATCATGGTTTTTATCTATCCATTGCACCAACCTGCTCCACCTATTATGTGAACATATTTAACCCCAACATTTGCACATTTGTTAGCTTCCAAGCTTAAAAAAAAATTAGAATGATCTAAATTAGAACTAGAGAACATGGAAAGACATTGCAATTGTCAGTGTCGGAATCTGGCAATTTTTAGAGATAATTTAGAATGGGTGTGAAAGCGTAGGGCGAATGATGGGAAGTGTAATTACACCACAAGAAGGCTTTTCCCCCATAATATTTTCTACAAAAACCAGTAGGCACAAGCACAAACATGGAGGAATCCAGCTCCTCCGCATGTGATGCCACGTGCGATGAATTCCTTTTGAACCTTTGAATCTCATGTGATCACTAACATTTTGCAATGTTTAGAAGATTACTAATGAATGATCTACATAGAAAAGAAAAGAAAATGACATGCAGGTAATCTGGAAAAAAATAGGGATAAGTTTCCAATGAGGAAATGTAGTACAGGACATCTTTATTTCCATCCTGTTTCAATTTCCAGGTTAGCAGCTAAGCAAACAGTTAAGTCAGATTTTTCTTTTGCAAACTGAAAGGGTGCAGAAAATGATGTACTGCTTATATCAGACGGAAGACTTTTTCACATGCATGAACACTGACCTGTGGCCACTGTATAGGACCCCTAAAACCCAAAGTGTGCTTTAACACTAATAAGGAACTGGTCTTCCTGTTTGGAGGATCTGGGTTTTACCAAATAAGCCGACTGACGGTAATGTTACTTTATTGAGAATGGGCTGGATGAGCACTACCAACCAGGGAGCTAAATATGTTATCTTCAGTATAAACAGTTTGGTGGTCCCAAGGTGGTCTACAGCATTATCATCTTCTCTACCTAACAAACCCAGGTTTACTTCAAGGAAAAAGCAATGGAAACAGACCGTAAAAGAGCCCAAGTAGTATTCTGTCTCTGCTCTCCATAATTCTGTAGCTATATAGAGGAATGCCATTTAGAGATGCCAGCTAAAGGCACAGGTGGCACAATGATTAAATTAAACACACAGCATATGAGGAGGATACTTTTCAACTCACTTTTTTGGTCTTTGCCCACAAGCTGTGAGCTGTCACAGGAGGTCCACATTTATAAAACATATGCATCCTAAACACAGAGGGTGCAGGATTAAATATTAATGTCTTCATCCATGATTTATTTACTGTTCCAGAGTTTCCTTTCCATAAGCGGAGGGATATATGATTATTTTGTTACACAATAGGAACGCCAGTCACATGCAAATCATACACAAAAATGTATTTTTTTTTACAACATTTTATTATTAATTTACAAGATGAAAATTTTACATCTCTACATTCAGAGAGCACAAAGGATACTTAATAGAGAATTTCAATGAGCTCCCTAGTAAATTAAAAAGAAATATGTGCAAGTTTTGATCTCAGGTTAGCAATTTCAGTATACAGCAAACAATGAGATAAGCAAGAAGGTGGCATTCTACTGTTATAAATTCGGAAGATGTGTGATCCAACCAGAAGATGTGTGATCCAACCAGAAGATGTGTGATCCAACCAGCTTTTTCTGCAGTGACTATTTGGGTGAAATCTGATTGCAACATCATAGAATTGCTAACCCCCACCCAAACTTGGACAGCTATACTCTCTTTGCGTTTATCAAAAAATAATAGTACAGAAAAAAACAGTAATCAGCAGGTCTGAGACAAAAAACACACAGACCAGAAAGAAAGTCCAAAACAGTAACAGAACAGGATAGCATCTAAGAATACAAAATAAGTCAAACCTTGCCAAGAACAGCTCCAGCAAAAGAAGACCATACCAGGTTTCAATACTACCAACTAAAAAAAGTAGGAATGTAATTGCTGCATCTGTAGGAGCAGTTTGTTATGTACCAATGTTCTCCTGGCCCCTTTTAGCTGGGTGTACCACCCGGAACTTCTCAGTAACCACCGTCTGTTTTTGGGTGGTTAGTGAAGAGTTGGCTCACAATACAAGGGATGTCACCCACCTATAATTTCTTCCCACCAGGCTTAAAAAAAAAGCCTGGGTTTCACACCGTGTACGTTTTCCATACTTGAAAATATATATAGTTTCAGTAACTATGCTGTAAAAGCTGGTTTTAGGTTGGGTATCCCTTAGTGATGCTGAAAACTAAAAAAAAAAAATTAGGAAGCTTTTCCCAGCACTCTATATATACATAATTACTATTATACTTTATTTCTAAATGACAGACAAAATAGAAACACTGACAGAGGAGAAGGGGAGGATCCTGCCCAAAAGAGCTTGCACTTGAAGACATATTGGTACAACTTGTACATCCACAAACCCAATGATTCCGTAGATATTCTGGAGGGGTATTGACAATGCTATGGGCAACTTATTTTTTTTAAAGTACAGACCCCTCTAGAGAATTCATGTATTTCTTGCCCTTATTGGTTTAGGAAAAAAATACACCTTTGAAGTCCAAGTGACGTAATCAATCTTCTGGTACAGAGGAAGGGCTTCAGGGCCACATCACATAGGACATGCCCACAGAACTAAAGGTTACAGACTGGTCACTAACACAAATATTGCAGCTAGGGTGATCAGTCGCTACAGGATATGCTAAAAAAACGGATACATCAAGAAATGAATGGAGCCAGTGGTCCCCACAATATAGAAGTGGGGAATCACTTCTACTATATACTTGGCAGCAAAAAGATAAACTTCAGGCTGCTGTGAACACTCAACCCACCAGTATACCATCAACTTATGGGATATCAATTTGTCCCATTAGGAAGTGTGATTGTGATTCAACTGCAACTACTTTGCTGCAAAGAATAGCAACAGCAAGCCAACCCTCAAAAAGATTGAAATGGTCTGGGGTAAAACCACTCTCCCTACTCTTCCCGACTGATTTTTTTTTTTTTTAATCAGTCTTGAATTTTGGTAGTGTCCTGGTCACTGCAGGCACAGTACAGTGGCAAGGGCATTGCAGAGTTAAGTCCACATCCTCCAAGATGGCACATCCATACCTGCCATCACACAAAAGTTTGCTTTGTCTCCCAGCACAGATTTAGGAAGAGCCTAGAGGTGATACCAAAAATGGGCCTTTACAAAAGGAGAGCTGGACAGGACCATAGAAGGGCAACAACCAAGCAGCACGATCGATATCTGTGTATTTATAACAGGAGAACTGCCAGAGCTGACCAGAAGTCCTTGAGCAAGCTACTAGCCTGTAACCAAACTGACAGAAACAGATCCCATAGGGGTAGCATGTAGGCCAACATTCTGTAGTGGTACCTGTGCTCGTACCCAATACTACAAAAATGCAAGTTAGGGAAAGCCTTGGTAAACAATTTGCTGCTGGCAATATCATTGAGGACAAGCCGTTTGGCAGTGGGTCAGTGATGGTCTAAGGGGCATATTCTTGGAGGGCCGTACTGACCTCCATGTGCTAGCTGATGGTACAGATTGCTGTTAGGTACTAGAATGAAAGCTACAATCCTACGGTGACACCTTATGGTGGTGTAGTGGGGACTGGACAACGGCCACTTTATATAGCAGAGTGCGTAGGCAGCTCCTGAATGATGAAGACAGAGCCATTGGCTGGTCCTCCATTACCCAGACTTAGATCCAAGAGCAACATCACCACGGACCGTCCAGGAGCGCATTGGTGTCCTGATCCAGATCTGGGAGGGGATCTCCCAAAGCACTATCCACGGTCTCATTAGAAGTCTGCCCAGACATTGTAATGAATGCATACAGGCATGTGGGAGCAATACTCACTACTGACATCATGAGTTATTGTGATGAAGTTCAAATAACCTGTGATTTCATGTGATTTCAGTTTTTTATTTTGCCTTTCAGTGTGGTTTTGAATCAAGCCATAAGTGGGTCAAAGATTTTGGTTTCCATTAAGTGCTAATATGCCATTTTGTTCCAAATAAATTTCATATACACAAGTATATCAAAGATTTTCAACTTGAATCGAGATCAGATATGTGATTCCATAGTTGCCTAAAATTTTGTGTGTATTGTGTAATTGTTATTATTGCTGTAATGTGCAGTTTTTAGCAAAAAAAAAAGGTATTTAAATCAGGACAAAACTTACTTTGTGAGAAGGTGGGTTATTTATTGAAGAAGAGACAGGCAATGTCCCTTCTGCAATATAATAATTTACCTGCCTGATGACAATTTTTTTTAATTACAATCACTTGTCCTAGCCCTGTCACAAGCCTCGACATCTTCATCAGGTCCTCTTTCGGATCTTCTGTAATCTTAATAGGCCAGGCTGGAAAGATGCAACTCTCAAACATGTGCATAGGAGATCATTCACTTCTAGGTGCCAGGGGGTATGCTAGGTATCCTGGCATAGTACAACAAGCTACTCATGTGCAGCTCAGTGTTCATCGAAGCAATGTGTGTGTATCTTATTGTATTGCAGAATAGACATTGCCTGACCCTTCTCAAATACAGAACCTGACTGTTATCATTTGTTTCCTACCTTTATTATTTATTTCTGCTTTATTTAAACTTGTTAGATTTGTTACCTGACTAGATTCACATCAAGCTGCAACATTTACTGGATTTGGCCAGAACAACTAAGTATTTCAGGTCTATGAAAGTGAGGTTAAAAAAATGCTTATCAGGCATGTTTAAAAAAAAAAAAAAAAACCTGTTCCAACCCGTTTACTGTCTGGGACCAATACCAGCTGCATCTGCTTGTGATGTCCGGCGTTCTTCCACAATATGAATTAACAAGAAAATAGATAAGGATCAGCTTCTGCCCCCAATGTAAGGACCTTAACACAAGATGTCACTTTGCCAATTCAAGGTCTTGTTCAGCACCCTGGCCCTGTGCAAGCTCTGTGTTAGATGGTATTATTGCTTACACAGGTTTAATATTATCATCCCCCCTTTCCCGATTAGGTGGCAGGGTTCAGGCCTGGTGATCGGCCACGTAGCCCTTTAAGGTAAGGGAACATGCTTCCCAATACACAGAAGCTCCAGGTAAGATAGCTCTGCTAAAACGGCAATGAGCCAGTAAGACAGGGGGGCCCATTTATCAAAGCTCCCCAAGACCATAGCAGATAGAAAATCATGGAAGAACATAGGTGATCCAGCAAACCTCGAATGGATTTCTTAAAAACACTTGCTATTAGATGATACACGTTTCCAAATCTAGCTTAGCTCCATTCTGGTTTTGCTCAATCACCCAGGTTCTCCCATGATAGTCTATATCCTCCAGCCTTGGATAGCATGCCCAATGTACACAAAACTAGCCTTCCAATAAAATGTAGGGCACATTCCTGTTTTTGAAAAGGGATCATTTACTAAATAAAGATACTAGATAAAAATAAAAGTTTAAAGTGGGGGCAGGAATATGCTATGTGACAAAAAAAAGTATTTCCATTCTAACAACGAGTAAACACTGCTACAGATGACACTAATGTGACTTAACTTCAACTCTATGCGGGTCCCAAAGATATTTGATATCTGGAGATCTTGAAAAGGAAAATCTGATGCTGGTTGCTATAGGCAGCATAACTTTGCGTTTATGATCATACATCATACAGTACAAGCCTGCAGAAAAGTAGGTAATCTTCTGCTCAATCTAACACAACTGTGTACAAGGCCAGAAAAGAGACAACTCAGCATATTCACCAGACCTGATTCTACCAAGGGAGGAGCATGTAAAACATGTCGTAATTTTTATGTTAGTCCAATAAAAATACATGCAATGATAAAAAGGTGATAGAGCAAATGTATACCAACAGGTACAAAGAAGTACATTTAAAAACTAATTAGGTAAAGTGTGATAAAGATATGTGGTATGTATGTACTGGACCATTGGAGCCCTGCAAGTACAAAACTATTTGTAGGTTTGTTCTTCTGCTGTTATTTATAGACAGTACCCATCGTACATTGTACTACCTCAGGGGACAATTTATTTGTATTAAAGACAACTTTTAAAAATGTAAAAAAAGCAATTTATATGCGATAATCAAAATACAGCAAGAAAAGGCTTTGGTGGTGCAGCCAATAAGCATAGAAAAGAGGAGGCTTAATACAGGCCATTTGCAGGGTAAGACCTCCAAAATATTAAAACATTTGGGGAAAACTGCAACTCTGAATACACAGGCATACTCTGTAAAAAAAAAATAAAAAATAAATAAATAAATAAATAAAAAAAAAAGTGTTTATTATATTCCTAGAAGCTTGTGGCAGTCTAAATCCCAATGGTACCCTACCTTTTTCAAGCAGATATACCAATTAGATATACCATTAGATGTCTATCTATATGTAAAGGTTTGAGAATTTTACTTATGTTCTTTTATATTTTTATATCTGAGAAAACAAACTACTTTTTGTTTATTGATACTGATCCTGATCTGACCAACGAGTTTCCCAATAGTGAACCAAACTCTAGCTATCTTATAGATCAAGGTGGTACGTTATTAAACACTGACCTTTAACTAAGGAAGCCTCTTCTTTTAGAATAGGTCAACACTGCATGGAAGTTATTGCATTTACCACCACATAATACCACACACATACCGGGTGTTCCCATCTGCTGTAGTTGAACACACCACACAAAGGGCCATTCTTACAAGTTATGCACATTTTATTGCATGCTAGTCCAAGGCATAAGTTTGAAAGGGCCCTAAAGATTTGACCCTTGCTGTTACAACGCCCTCCTAACATACTGATTTTCTGCTGCCCACCTTCAAAGAGAAAAACCTGGTTGTTTCAGGTGTGTATGGCCCCATACTTACCCGTTGACCAACGTCTGATCTCTGAAGATGGGTCTCAAGCTTAATACCATCTTAATCAAACACACTCACCACATGCCGACTACACAGAGTTGTTACTAATATGCAAACCTTGACTTTGGCATAAATCAAAACCTGAGTACCTGTTTTGTTCGTTTCCTCTGGTCACTTATTTTTGCCTATTTCAGAAATCAGGGATAGAGGACTGACAGATGTGTCTATGACAATTAGTATGTGACTGGGTTTCACCTTCTCTGTTCTGTGCAAGACACAATATATTGATAGAATTTGGCTTTTGGGAAGAGGCTGGAGATCAGTTGACCATGTTTGACAGTGGACAGAAAACATCAGCTAAAGAAGTTCTGTTGCATTAAGGCTGGGTCTACATGGACGTTTTGTAAAAAGGCATGTAAACGTTCCTACTGCGTTTATAGGCGTTTTTATGCATTTATTTTAACGTTTTAAAACTTTTTTTAAAATGCTGGAAAAAGCTGAAAACGTCTATGCCGCGTTTATCCGCGTTTTACCGCGATTATACAAGCGTTTTATCACTTGGTAGAAGTGATTTCTGCAAATACAGGAAGTACATACATCCCTGCATACATGTGATAATGTGATCATGCAACAGTACAGTGACAAATGTAACAGTATACACAGAACAGAGTGAAAAGAGTGCAAAGTGAAGCACAGGTAAAGACAATGACTACACACAAGTGATAATGAATGACATCATTTGCAGGTGTGAAAAGCACCAAAAGCAAACACAATGGCAGACAATCTTCACACGTGCCAGGCATAGGTGTTAATTTTTAACAGCATAGTACATGTAATTAATCATGCATGACACATGGGATAGTGACACAGGACACAGGCTATTGTTAAAACGTTTGTAAAAGCCTCCATTGAAATCAATGGAAGCTTTTTTATTGACAATTTCTAGCATGCATAAACGCAGGAAAACGCTCCCATTAAAATCAATGGACGCGTTTTCCCCCGATCTACCAGCGTTTTAATTTTTTAAACGTTGCAAGCAACGTTTAAAATAAAGCTCAAAAACGTGCCTGAAGGAAACGTCCTGGTGTAGATTAGCCCATTGGAATGCATGGGGACTTCAAACATGGGCTTTAAAAGCCTCAGGTTAAACGCTGGGGAAACAGTCCGTGTAGACTAAGCCTTAAAGAAATAGAAAGTGAAATGTAACCAATAGCTCCATGGAACTTCCAACCCCGCTTAGTCTCTTTCACAATGAACAGCATTTGAAGAGAATTTGTAATACATAGAGGGGTGACCATGACTGGTGAATACAAAAATTGGTTTCAGAATTTGATTTACACATGAGTTCCACACAATGTAATTTTAGACTTCAGCGGAGGTGAAAAAACAGCACGTAAAATGTCACACATTAACAATTAATAAAGTGAATTTGAGATCTGTCAATTTTAAAAGGTACAGACTGGTTATTAAAAATGTATAAAATGCTTAATGACAGCATAAAGTCCTCATGTAGGAGTATAATTAATGCCATAACACCTTGAGATCTTTCACAATGTTTATAAAGAAAGCTATAAAAGAACTAAAAAAAATAATTTAACAGGCTGAATGAATGTATGACCTTTTATTTATTTATAAGCTGCCAATTAATTGTATGTAATTGGACATCAGAGCTGGGCTTGTTTCTTTGGATGGACTAAAGTAAGAGTGAGAACTTCTCATGTTTTTCATGCTTTGTAATATACATGGTACAGCTTGTGAGTGGTGGGAAGGTTTACGGTGGCTTGACCCATGGAGGGTTTTTCTCGTAGTGAATCAGGTGTGTGAAATAATAAGTTAGGCAGCCAAACTCCAACATAAACCTTTGGAAACTCCAGCCCTTTGCAGAACAATCACTTTTTTGGTGGATGGAAGAAGCATTGCCAACACATTTTAGTGGACTGGGGAAGCCTCTTCTTCAGAACCTTGGTAGTGTCAGATCTGGGGGGTCTTGAGGAGTCCAGTCATGATATAATATCAGTGTTCCAGGGGGCTAAAAGTGCCTGCAAAGGCAACACACCCAACACTACCAAAGCCATAAGATGGCAGGAAATAATGGTGAACTTTCTTGACTTTTTTTTAATTAAAAAACAAAAGGTTCTAAGCCTTCCCCACTTACACAAGGTTTGGGGTTTTACTTCTGTGGCATCTTTCTTTTTGCTTCTCTTCTAAAAACAGTATATACAGGTAGTCCCCAGGTTAAGGACATCAGGCATACAGACGCTTGGTGGGGGCGGTTTGCATGACTTGAAGAAGACATCTTTTGCTAAACACAGCTGAGGTTGTGGGTGATCTTAGGGGGTGAGCTCTTTCTGCAGCCTCTTGTAACTCTTTAATGACCAAGACAAATGCTGCAGTTGTTTCTTTTTGCATATTAAAGCACAGAAGTTAATAAACCACTAGGCTCCATAAAGACTTGTTTTTGTTTTGTTTGTAATTAGCTCAGTGAGGATTTTATACAGTAACTTACATCACACTGCCTAATATTATGTTGAGACAAACATCTGTCCTAATTGCATTTATTAAAATAATGTACCTGTTCCAACTTACATACAAATTCAACTTAGGAACAAACCTACAGTCTGTATCTCGTTTGTAACCTGGGGACTACCTGTAATAAAAATCACAGCAACATACACATAAATAGTTTTGTTACGCAAGAAATAAAAGTAAAGGTTGAAAATCGAAAATCTGGCAACCTCCGGGCCTGAGGTGCGCCAGATTCTTAAAAAAAAAAAAAAAAATGGGGTTTTTAATACTTACCTCCACACACAGGCCAGTCTTTCTCTTGCAGCACCGCAGACATCTGGCACAGTTCTAGGGAGCAGGCAGCAGGGACATCTCAACGTATATTTAGTTTAGCAAGCAAGACCTAACAGCTGTTTCTGCAGAAGAGCGCCATGAAAACATTAGTGGCCAAACAGTGTACTGCAGTCCCTGTATTGAAAATGCAATCCGAAACTCATGCCGGGAAACAGATGGATCAGGATTATCGATGGCCGGATTTTCGACTGTCAACTTGTACTCGGTTTCTAGCCAGCAATAACCAAAGGTATGCCATCAATTAGTAGACAAGCACAACGATTTCAATAACCATTTACATTTTTGCTTAAATTGAAGCTAAAAAAAAAAAAAGGTTGTAATTATCAAGCACTAGGCACAGTTAGCATGCATTGAGACAGACAGTTTATGTAGGGATTAGGTGTCAATAGTCCACTCACAAGCCAGCCTGAGGGGTAATAGAGCAAAGTCAACAGTTTAAGATACCTTACAGTCTACACAATGCAGGAATGCTGGTTGTACAATCTACTGAATTTTACCTGGTTCATATTCTCCCTTAGCTTCTCCCTCCCATCAACCTGTTCTTTGTATCAGTTGCTTTAACATCTTAAAAGCTTTTCAGGAAATGCTAGTTGCCTGGCTGTCAATTGATTCAATATCTCAATAATGTTAGTGACCCAGAACAAGCATGATCAAATCCGGAGTTCTGTCTCCAATCTGATGTTATGCCCATGCATGTTTTGGATCGATGACAACGTTTTAAAGAGACGTTTTAAAGTTTTAAATCTTTAACTAAAATATTTTCAGAAATAGACAATTCCAGGAATGTTGAAGCTCCTGGTCTGCCATTGTTCTTGGCGTTTCCTCCAGCAAACAACCCCATCACAGCAGCAAAGTGAACAGCTAAAAAAGGAGGTTTCTGTGGTTCAGCAAGATTTGGAATCCAGACCGTTATGGAATCAAAGAAGTGAAGGTGGCTTTTAGGTAGATTTTATTTTAAAGACTTAAAATATTTAGTGCTACTGATACAAGTTTTCTAGTAATCTGGAGCTTTAATAAATTGAAAAGCAGACCAAACAGCTCTATACAAAGAGGACAAACAAAGGCTGAGGGAAGGTGAGGAAGGTTTGCAAAGCTGGGAGTAGACTGAGGACAGGTTAAACAGGGTGCAGAAAGTACACCATGCAGACAGATTCCAAAAATACCACAGTAAACCTACTTTAAGATTTCACCTAGTTTTAAAAAAGAATTCGGATAGAGATGCTTACAGGGGAACTGTACCCCATCAGTAGAAAAAAAAAAGTTTTAGGAACTCAAGTGAATAAATCTACAAATTGTAGTAGTTACTGAATGGTAAAAATAAGTTTAATCGAACCAAACACAGGGCACCAACATGTAAATGTAGACTTTGGCACAGAAAGTCCCCGACGCACATATATTCCTTAATGTTGGGCCTACACTATGATTTTCTCATTTGATCATCAATATATTGGTATACAAGTCAATCATTTGCAGTCTACTACAATTGTTTGTCGTACCTTTCATTTCTCTTAAAATTAGTGTATTGCTGTATTACGAAGGTTCAAAACTATGTAAATCAAGAAAAATGCCTTGCCGGATAGGTTTGTGCCTGCAAACTGAACAAAAATTACCAATAGAAAAGTACTTCTAGCTTGTTTTTTGATCTAATTGACATTTATGTCAGATCGATCTTAAATCAAAAATATCACATGGTGTATTTAGAGAGTATGGCATTAGAGTGACGGGTGCTTTTACGGAGTATTTGAACACTAAAGGGTCATTGTTATAACAGACACCTGTAGATGTCCTATAATTCTGATGTCATGTGCATGTCTATTACCAGTCAACAGTCATGCAAGTTTCTTCTACCCTCCCCTATCTCTCCCAAGGTTTTCAGCAATAACTAAAACCGTTCACAATCAAATAGACCATCCAACAAATGAAATCCCTTTTCAAACTTGGTGGAAAACCGCACTTTTAGCGGTTCCCTGGCCGGCAAACTGCTGCTGTGCACGCGGGTGCAGAATAATTGCACTGCTGGTAAATGACTGTGCACAGTTACAGCGTGCTTTAAATGAGTTAAGCAATTGTGCAGCCAAAAGGAATTTGTGGCTCTCTGTAACTCTCCGGTGATCCACTGAAGCAAAACATGATTCCCATCCGCTCCCATTTGCTTGAATTGGAGTGTTAGGACCATAGTTGAGCTTGTGGCAAAATGCTGTGGTCAAGCTCCAATTGCTGGTCGTTTTTAGGGTTTCTTAAATCCTATGAGCAGCTTTCCTACAGCCAAACACAGAGGAGCGTATCTATAAAGCATTTGTGGATTTGAAACTGAAAATGACACTTATGTTAATCTCTGGGGTCACCTGTAGTTCTTACTTCTTTCTTCTTCTCGCCTCCACATCACTTATGAATGCCGAACTGTGTCAATGTAAACATGATCACCCTACAGAGGCAAATCCTTGAGTTTTACAGCAAAAGATAGAAAGGTATGTTCACATTAGATAAAATTGTCAGGTGTCCTTACAAATGATGGGCAGCATCTTCTCAAATATTGTCCTGCTTGCAAAATAGGCAAAAGGGGTACACGTTAAAGAAAAACAAAGTTTTCCTGTGGTCGAAGCCAATAATCAAAGCTTTACTTTCTCAATGCTCTGCAAAATGCAGACACTTAATAGAGAATCAATAGAAGTTTGCTTCTAGGATATAACATTAAGTGTTCTTCCTGTGGTTCAAACCGCTGCCTTCTAAAAACTGCTTAGTGCGTCCCTAAACCACATCCAGTAAAGCACTTATGTCATAAAATCTCCGATATCAGCAGTTTAAATAGTGATGAACAAATGAAACGATGGTCTGAAAACTACAGGTTAAAGGGGAGGTCTACTTGGGAAGTCTTCATATTTTAGTAGGTAATACCGTGCACAATTCTAAGTGACTTTTTACAATTTAGTGATTACCACATATCTATTACAACACATTAGGGAAAACATGGACGCTCCAGAAGCCAATACTTCTTAACTTGTCATCAAACAACAGTCAGTTTTTATTCTTGATAAGGATCAGTCTCCCATCAGACTGATTATCGAACATGCCAGTTGGCATTCTATAGCTAGCCTTAGACGTCCACCAATATGTTCTCCCACAGCTCCTCTGCCAGAGAATCCACAACTATCATCAATTCATCCTCCATTACCCAATTTAGACTTAAAATGAGTAAAAATTAGTGTAAGAACCCTGGTAATGGCTGTAGTAGGTGGGAGGATCTAGGAGATGTAAAGATAGCGCAGTTTTCCTGTGTCAAAGATAAATATTAACTTGAGGTTGACTTGACCTTTAAGCAGGTCATTCAGATCAAACTTTATTCAACTTCTAAATGATTGTTGACTGGCTAAAACACACACAGGATCACAAGAGTTATCAACGGTAGAACACGGAACTCCTAGACAGAAATCTCACCTTATGCATGTCCAAGATATGACAGTTCCCTGGGCCCAATTTAAAGTGGAGTTCCATGGGAGTGATTTACTAAGGAGTGACGGGAGGTAAAGTGAAATAAAGGGAATCCCAGACAGATTTATTATTGTGCGTGTCTTCCGGTGGCTGTCGGATACTCAATAAATGATTTTAGTATCACTCACTGCTGGCCGCCATCTAATCTCCAAACACTGCTTCTTTAAGAACCAGTGGTGTGGTGCAGGAAACTCGCCAGATTCAACCTGTCAGGAGCTACGCAGGAAAGCTTGCGGGCACCATTGGTCTGAACCTGCCCATAAGGGCAATTTATAAGGCAGAAACCCACTTGTAAAAGTGGAAAACAGCTGACCAGATCGTCGTTTATAAATGAGCACCAAGGCTAGCTCTATATTACATGCTGACACCTCTAATGCACAGTGAGATGCTTGGCATGTGCAGTAAAATCAGAGTAAGCAATTCCGATACAGGAGGGGAGCCTATAGAACTGTGCAAGACTGTAGGGAAGGATGGAGATCAGCTTTAAAGTTTTGAAAGGGCCAGATTGCTCTGGAGTGTTTAGAGTGGCTTTGTGATTAGGCACTAAGAGGTGACCCACACAAATCCTCATAGTTATGTACTCTGCTAGCCAAAACAGAATGGATGTAATCACTGAATGGTGTAGGAATGCAGCAGCCTTGCTTTCCCGGCAATACAGAAAGATTCAGGGTAGTGGGTCTGCACAAGTCTTTGATCTAACACATGCTTGAGCATGCTAAATTAGCAATTATTATAGCAGACTCTGCTGCAGAAGTTTTATTTTTCTGCACAGACTTATACTATTTATTGTCCAACTCGGCTTTTATTATAAATCCTGGGACAATGGCACTTACAGGGATTCCATTCACATAAAGACTGGTCACGAGAGATAAGTGCATTTAATAAAATGTTTCAAATGATTTGTTTAATGAATGAATCTGGTTTTCAATTCAAATGCAAGCAAAGAAATATAAGATGCTGCTCACAGCAAACAAGAATCAAATGGCCACTTTCTCATGCAAAATAGGAAACAAAAGCATTATACACCTAAAATAGATCTGGTGACATGGGAACTCCACTTATGATGAAGAAGAGGAATTCACAAGCACTCCCATTGCAAACTCCTACAAAACCCGATTTATTATATATAGCAATGATAGTAAAGGTTTCTACAGATTTAAATGTGCCTTTGAAGTTTGAAAGCGATGAAGTTGATGAAACAGCAAGCAGATAGGAAAACTACATTGCATGTGTTTCAGAAAGTACTCTGAATTTTAGCAATAACTTTTTAAAAGAGATTAGATCAACTGGATTAACTTGCTGATTTTAGCAAAGGGACAATTTTTGCTGGATAGCAGTAGCACGTGACTGACTTGATGCACTTGTTGCCTAGAATTGATTATTTGCCATGTTGTGATGTTCCCCATAGTTTTTCCCTATTTCCAGAATACCAATTACCAAAATGTCAAATGGGCAAGCCAGGTCCTAACTCCATCCATTTTAGGCTGTCTAATAAAAACAATAGAAGGGATGTGCAGCACAGGATCATGAAATAAATACTAATTAATGTTGAACCTTTATTTCTGTGCCCCGCCAAGATGATCTCCCACAACTTCATATGTAAGCAGCAAAGAGAATGTTCCCCATATGTCAGAAGTCTATTTTATATTCCTTGAAAGTAAGAAAATGGCTTCTCTTTGGTCTACCATCTAACCTAACTTTTTTGTGATTTAGGTTTGCAGACTCCATCACATAAAGCTAGAAGAATAGTTAGTAGGATAAGTGCAAACAAGTGTAAATTACAGTCAATGCTAACCCAACTGGCACGAAGACAAGAATAATATTACAACCTGGCACAGATCCCCACAGATCCCATTAATACAAATACTACGGTAGTGTAAGTTACTTACAATCAATTGTTAATCACATCCACTTCATAGCACCAAGGAAGAAAGGCCAAGACTTCTCTAGCAATATATTATGATTCTGACCAACATTTTCCTATTACCCCATAACCCCCTAATTTTACAAGTTGAGCATACACAGTTCAGAAGGGGAGACAGCCAACTAACTGGCTGAAGGCCATGGTCAATACAAACTTTTGTTGCCCACATTTTGGTATGGAAGTGGTTGGAGTCGCAGAACTGAACCTCAAATGTACTTTCAGTAGTGGCGTGGACCTCCACCAACCTAGCAGAGCTGATTAACTACATTAATAAAAGATAAACTTTTTGTCCTCCCTTGACACAACCCAATTAATTCTGCCCCTCTAAAAAATTGATTCTTACCAAAATATGTCACAGCTTTTATGGGCATTTAGGTACATATGGTAAGTGTTTTCCGAAGCCCCTATTAGCCGGGCACACCACCGGCACTTTTCAGTAACCCCACCGGTTTTCAGGTGGTTACTGAGAATTTGGATCACAATACAGGGGCTACCACCCACCTACAATTTCATCCCTCCCAGCTTAAAAAAAGTTTGGGTTGAACCCTGTAGGGGGAATCTAAACTAGCATTTAAATATACCATTTATTTAAGCCACCAAACACAGGATAAGGAAATCCATCAGCACTCTAGCAGGAGAACCTAGGAAAACCCTCCTAAAGTCTGCAGTCTTCATTACACTGCAGGTATGTTCTTCTATACACATGGCATAGTTTGTGTTCAGCAAGTGAGCATTATCAAAACCTGAATAATTAGACATTGAAACTATTTGCCCCAAATTCGCAGCTGATGGACTGAACTGTGCTACAAACTAACTGGGATATAAGCTTCTTAATTACATAACCAGGCAAACCATGCAAGCTTTGTTTGTGCCTTTCTTATGACTATTCCCATCCGCCGTGCCAGTTCTATATCAGAGAAACATAATGAATGACTCCAAGTTCAGAGGTATTTAGAAGTACACTGCTTATCAGGAACTGATATGATCTGGTACAAAGGGAAGACCGCACCGCATTATCTCGAGAAGATATTTACGATAGAAACTTTGAACAACAAAGTTGCATTTTTAACGGAAAACTCACTTTTCCCATTTATAGAAAGGTCAGTAAATCTAACGGCTGTAAACATATGGCAAACGAACAACAGGTTTACTCAGCACTCAATGTTCTTCAGACTAGCCAGTGTTGGGAATACCAAAATTTAGTGGAAGCAATTAGAAACAGTGTCAGTAAAGCCAAAGCCATGCCTGGAGCTCCAGGATCATTTCAGATAACTATCTGTGCTCTTCTTTTATTTAGAATAACTTGGAATCGATTCTAAAGACTTGGTGATCCCACCAGTTAGCAGCTCTTCCTTGTTCAGGGAATACAATAAAAATTAGTTTTCTGTCTTCTGCATTGCCACCCTGTCTGAGCATGTTCTTTGTTTTATCTATAGATAAACATGGCTTCCTGTATTGTCCTCCAGCAACCTCTTCCCCCCATATGACTGACCATATTGCCTTGTGGTGCAGCTCCATCTGCCTACACATGGACGGTTTAACATATCTTGAAGTGTACAGGTTCCTGGATAAGGTTTTACATGATTCCTCTGAACAACTTGCCAGTTGAGTGGTTGTTCCAAGGAGCCCCACCACTACATCCTATACTAGAAGGAAGCAGGCATACAAGCTGCATAAAAGCCTGCTCATACATAAAGAAAAAAAGTAAAGTTTTTAGTACAGGGTGGAAATTTTAATAAAATTATTGCCAATAAGTGCTGGGATTTTGTGGAACCCCAGGGTTCCTTGAACGGTGGCCGACTCACCTCTCATTTGATTACTCCTGCATAGTTCTGGGAACAACATTTCATCAATAAAAGGGTGCTCTGTGGGTAAAAAGGTGGAGAAGGGCTGGTGTATACAGCCTGTAACTTTCGCAAACCAGACTTCTTTCTAAGAACATGGGAAGCAATGCTATATAAAAGTATCAATGAACAAAGAAATGAAACATTTTAACATACTGAATGCTGGTTTACAACTATGTGGTCTGAAAACTTGCCTGGTCGGATAAAACAGTAAAGACTGTACAGTCAGAATGTACGATATCTCAAGACTTATACATAGTAAAGCCTTACTTAGAAAATCCATTTACTTTATCATTCTTAAGAGAAATCTGCAACTTTAACAGAAAGAGAATGATTTTAGAGAATGAAAGAAAACTACATGGTATCTCCTTAGCAATAATATTCTTGGTCCCATTTACATATTTCTGGTCAATGAACTAAGAATCAAACCTGGAAGTTTGAAATGGATATTTTTTTACCTATATTGCTGGACCCAAATACCATTGTAACCCCCATAGACTGTAGAAGAATTAAAAACAAACTGTAGCGATCGCTGGCTAACCAAACAAATTTCAGAGTT
The DNA here is from genome assembly GCF_032062135.1 of Pyxicephalus adspersus. NCBI lineage: Eukaryota > Metazoa > Chordata > Amphibia > Anura > Pyxicephalidae > Pyxicephalus > Pyxicephalus adspersus. The sequence goes on along the minus strand of NC_092867.1, from coordinate 19,393,507 downwards.
TAAGCTTTAGGGATCCTGGTACCGCTTCTTCATATGTGGCGTCATTCCACACACAAAGGAACTATTGGGGGTCCCTGTGTCCCCAACACTAATGTAACCCCCCCCACCACCACCACCACATTTTTTTCTTGAGGCATTGATGTCCAAATTCATTATTGCCCCTTGTAAAAAAGGATGGGTGGGTACGAGTATGGAAGCCAGCAGACTTAGGAATGGCAAGCCATCTCTGAGAAAGGAGTAAATAGTGTTTTAGCATCATGAACACTTATTTTACTACCCCGTGTCACACCTATTTATGTTCCTGTATTACACACCTCATGCATGTTGCACATTTTCCAGGAAATCTCCAGGACTCCTTCTGACCTAGAGTAATAAATCTGACTCTGCATAATACAGTCTATAATATGCCTGCAATAGCATCATGCTCCTGAAAGGAAACCCACCATAGAAGTGCACATTTTATGCCCCGGTAAACCTGTCATAAGAAGTGCAGAGCCTTCAATTGTTGACCTTTTTGAAAATGCAGGAGGCCTGGTGAGAATTCTGACTCTCTACCTTTAAATAAATCCTAATGGCAGTTCGGCTATGGCAGCCAATTTCCCCTCCCCTCTTGCTGTGCTATCAATTTAAAATCTGGGATTTCTCATTTACAAGTAAATAGACTTTTCAAAGACAATGGCCCCGATTTATTAAAGCTCTGCAAGGCTGGAGAGGATACACTTTCATCAGTGAAGCTGGGTGGTCCAGGAAAACATTTGCTAGCAACTAGGAAATGATTTTGAAGAAATGTATTCCAGGTTTGATGGATCACTCAACTTCACTGATGAAAGTATATCCTCTCCAGACTTGGAGAGCTTTAATAAATCAGGCCCAACTGGAATGTTTCATGTTACTTACAGCAACCAAACATTATGTCTTGTTATTTCTGTACAATACAGCATTTGGATCACTTACACTAATGCCATGCATCAATGTAGTAATAACATGTATTACAATACACAGGCATTACATCAATGATAATCTAAACTCTAGCAAATGCAACCAAAGCACTACAAGTCCCATAAGTTAGAGAATCACTACTGTCGTCATTTTTACCGTTACCTTTCATTTCTTGCTGCAGAAATGCAACAGGAAGAGAGAACAAATCTCTACAAAGTGAAAACAAATCTTTACAAACGGAGAATTCTTTCTGAAGCCATCATTGAACCATGTGTCTCCATTGAAAGATATACCCTCACCTCTTCATATGAAAACTTAGAGAAAGACCTTCTCATTGCTTTGTTTGGCAATTGTCATCGAGACAAAAAGTGATTTTACCTAATGCTAGACATACACTATACAGTTTACTTATTATGCAATACTTTGGGCAATTTGCCAAGAACGTAGAACAGTATTTCTCGACCTTTATAACACAGGGGATCCCTCGAAATAACTGAGATCTTTAGGGAACCCCAGCTATATCTACTAAATCTGCAGCTCACAGTATATTAGCATGTAAGTCAGTAGGAAGAATACCTCTTACATTGTTGGCCAGTGGGAAGAATGCCATCTTTACAGATGGCCATTGGTTTTAGCTAAACAGACCTGAGAAGCACAAATTGCTCAAGGATGCCCAGGAAACCTCTGGAGGAACCCTGGCTGGCTTTGAGGATGACGCAGAGAGTAACAAAAATATAACAGTGGGTCTACTCCTGCAATACTTAACTAAAAATAAAAAAAGTTTGCCTATGCATTCTATTTTTGTAAAGGCAATTTTAAAAAGGAACTGAAGTCTGCAAGATCTGACTTCTCTTCCTGCCATGCAGCATCTAACTCCTCTGCTCTTCTAGGTTTGGTGTCACTCATCTTGACTTTGGATGATGTAACGCACATATGTGCACAGGAATTATTCACCCTGGCACTCATGGCATGCTGAAAATGTACACAGTGCTGCTCAGTATACATTTAGGATCTGGCAGGCAGAGGAGACTAACATATTCTCAAAGTAAAGCCCAGCAAGTCCTCACATTTACTATATATCTGTTACTAGATGAGAACCAGAAACTGGTCACAATAAGTGACACCCCAGTTTTATTCCAATCACCAGCAGATATTAAACTAATCCCTGCAACCAGAGATCCTGGACAGGACAGCATATAGAGAGAAGCAGCTGAGTGCTGAAGCTGAGTTTTTCAATTCTGAAGACTATAGAGCGGTGCTGGACAGCGCTAAAGAGCCTTGACATGCAGATCAGCTCATCCGGCACTCACAGCGCACTGCCGGACACCTCCATCTCCAAATGTCAAGAATGCCAAGTAAAGCCGTCTGCTCAAACCCCCAGGCTGCATTGCACCTCATTAGTAATGCAAACTCCTATGGCATGCTGCTTAAGGCGATTGTAATAATATGGGTCACTAACTAACAAGGTCGCTGCAAGTACCTGGAAAGAGTGTACTGCGCGCGACTTACTGCAGGCACTGCAGCTCTTGGGGGTGACCCACCATCGTGGACCAAATATACATGCAACACAATAATATGGGTCACTAACTAACAAGGTCCCTGCAAGTACCTGGTAAGAGTGTACTGCGCGCTACTTACTGCAGACACTGCAGCTCTTGGGGGTGACCCACCATCATAGACCAAATATACATGCAACACAATAATATGGGTCACTAACTAACAAGGTCCCTGCAAGTACCTGGTAAGAGTGTACTGCGCGCAACTTACTGCAGGCACTGCAGCTCTTGGGGGTGACCCACCATCATAGACCAAATATACATGCAACACAATAATATGGGTCACTAACTAACAAGGTCCCTGCAAGTAAGAGTGTATTACGCGCTACTTACTGCAGGCACTGCAGCTCTTGGGGATAACCCACCATTGTAGACCAAATAAACATGCAACACACCTTTTTTGAACTCTTCCAGCATGGCGTCCAACTTGGTGTCATTGAAGACAAAGTGAAGGGGGTGGTTGTAGAACTTGGTGATGGTCTTCAGAGGCGTGCAGTCATCAGGGTCCACAAAGGCCAGGTCCTTGACAAATAGCAGGTCAACAATGTTGGACCGGTCGCCCTCATAGACGGGGATACGGGTGTAGCCACTCTCCATGATCTCAGACATGGTGTTAAAGTCCAAGGTGGCATCCCCCGCCATCATAAAGCAGTCCCGCAGAGGGGTCATCACATCCTCCACCGTCTTCGTGCGGAGCTCCAGGGCACCCTGGATGATGTTCAGCTCTTCCTTCACCAGATCATTGTAGGGGTCAGTAACCCGTAACATCTCCAGCAGCTTCTCCCGGTTGTAGACCGTGCCTATTTCCTGACCCAGCACACAATCCAGCAGCTTACTGACCGGATAGGAAGCCGGAAACGTCATCATCATGAAGAACTTGGTCAAGAAGATGGTGTTGGCGCCGACCGCCAGGCCGTGACGGGAGCAAATGGCCTGAGGGACGATCTCGCCAAAGATGACGATGCCAATGGTGGAGACGACCACGGCCACCAGCCCCGAGCCGGCGATATCGTCCAGTAGGATGGTGAGGGTGGTGTTGACCAGAACGTTGCCAAGCAGTAATGAACAGAGCAGGTAGTTGCCTTGGCGACGGACCGGCTCGATCCTCTTGGCGTAGTTCTTCTCTTTATCGGTTCCGCAGTTCTGGACGATCCGGAGCTCCATGGGGTCCAGTGCCATCAGGCCGAGGTTTAGTCCGCTGAACATACCGGAGAGGCAGAGGAGGAGGGCGATGAAGATGACCTGAAGCCAGAAGGGTAAAAGGAACTTCTTCTCCTCCACCACAATGACCCGGGTGTCATCCCCAGCATGGTACACCCAGGTGGTCTCGGTCCAGGGCTGCGGGTGGGCGGCTCCGCCGGGGCTGGGCGGCGGGGAGGACACAGATGTGCACAGGTAATACGCTTTGCTCTTCTCCGTCTTCCGCAGAGGTTTGATATCAATCTGCACGATACCGGAGCTGCTGCGGCTCAGCTCGATGTGCGGTAACACGAGGATGTCAGAGGTGCGGATGCCGCACGGGTGGAAGCCCTCCGGGGACGATTCCTGCGCTCCGCTCCATGGCGGCGGGTGCTCGGTGAAGGCGATCTTAGACCAGGTCTCGTTGTCGATGTTTTGCCCGTACACCCGCAGCTTGACCCGGGTCCTCTCGCTCACCCGCAGCGCCCCGCCGTCCATAAACGACACATCGTCCGTGTCTTCCAGGCGCAGACCTATAATCACCGTCTCCGCTTCGTCCTCTTCCCCGGTTGCAAGTCCGAGCAACATCACCAGCATCACGGCAACCAGGACCCGGCCGTGACTGCGCGCCGCCATGTTGAAAATGGGCAGTGTGATGGGGCTGCCCGCCATCTTTAGTCCGGGTGAGTGCGGAGAAGAGGAGGGGGGAGACTGATAAGGGACAGAGGAGGGGGGCTCACACCCAGTCACGCATCCCGAGCACCGGACCGGCGGCAGCCCCTACCTAACCCGACACCCTTCTGACAGAAAGCGCACAGCGCGTCCCGAGGTGAACCACTCCGCACTGAGCGACATCCTAGCCGGCCAATCACAACATCAGACTCCTTCCCATGGGCGGGGAAAATTGACAGCTGGAAGGGGGCGTGGAGCGTTTACTATTTCCTAGTGGAGCTTGGAGGATTTTCCCACATCGTGTGGGCGTGGTTGCGGCTGGAGGGGGCGTATCTTACCAGCACAAGTGACATGTGCTTATCTCCAGCTGTCAAACTGGATTTTCTGTGTTCCTCGCCTGCGGCGAAATATTCGCACCACCGGGAAAACATGAGTCCAGGGCTCACATAAACCTTCAGCATTTCTTAAATATGTCTCTATTTACCCTGAATGTAGTAACCATGAAACCTCTTCCATTCAAATACAAAATCAGCAGCACAATATTTCCTATTTTCACCTAATTTGAGTTCCTAAAGCAGCAATTCTTTCATTTTTCTATGCCAGGGCTGAGAATGTGTTACCCAAAAATATCAGGCATAATAAGAAAATGGAGCTGTCATCATGATGGGGCGCTGATGATGGTGTCAGGCGTTGGACAACATTTCAGCTTCATCCTGATCACAAGGAAAGAGAAACAAATGATTTCTAAAAATATTTTATTTCCTATGTCATCCAAATGCAAAGTTTAGGACAAAACTGATTCCTTGTTTCTTGCAATTTAGCAAAGTTCATTTCTGCTCATTAAGTACATTTAATTGCCATTCATTTTAAATGGCAGCGCAGAACCACAGCACACCTAAATACGACATGTACAGCAGTTGGTAGATGTGAATGGGCCCCTCAAAGTTACCTTGTGGTATAGTAAAGCTGTCCCTGATCATGGAACGACCAATCAGCTGTGACTGCTGTGCACTACTATACCAATAATGCCCCCTGTTCAGAAATAAATTATTTCTGTTTTTTGGAAGAGAATCAGTAAATACCCAGTCTTTTTTTTTTTTTTTTTTGAAGTCTGCGATACGTGCTTCTGTAACGGAATCCCCAGAGAACAAAAAAAAAGTACAAAAACACCAACACAAAAAAGTGCAGTAGGGTGCTTTGGTCCTTGTCCCTGACCCCCCAAGGTGTAATGCTCCAGACTTGATCCACCTAGCCAAAGCCAGGCAGATCCTGTTCCTCCTGGGCCGGCCATAACTAGCCCACCTAGTACTAGGTTTGGGAGCTCCCCCAAAGGGGGACTCCCACTAATGAAGGGCAACCAACTATAAGGCTAGGAAGCTGTCCAATGACTGTCAGGTACCAGGCCCTGAAGGTACCAGCACCCTCAATGTAAACACAATAGTGACAAAGCTTTACAGATCAGTGCTGAATACAAGAGGTGATTGTGCCAGGTGCACAGAAAATCTAGAGGGGCAGCACACACGTACTGATTATTTGGTGCCCCTGGATCGCCACTTCCTGGGGTGTAAAACACGGTAGTTTTAGTGCTTCCCTGGTCAGATTACCAGGTTCTCCCTCCTTACCAGCAGGATTTGGGTCCATCCAGGTGCTCCTTTTAGGGTGTTCCCTGGCCTCTTCTGTCCCCTCCTTCCAAAGGAGTTAAGCCAGGGTCCATCACACCTACGGATCCTCCCATCTGCCACTGAGTACTGAGCCACCACTATCACCGTGGTTCAATGGTGGTAGTCTGAGAATGGCAGAAGGAGCAGCTTAACTGGGTAACTGGAACCAGAGAAAAGGAAGATTGTGGGATTTTGGATTAAGATTGGTAATACTATATGCCATGTGCTGGCAAAAAACAAGCTGTAGATTGATATTGAGGTATTGCGTGTCATGGAGGAAGATTACGGGATGGTGGAGAATGGGATAGATCAGGGGTCAGCAACCTTTACTTTCAAAAGAGCCATTTTGCCTCCTCTTC
>NC_092867.1:19377276-19385938 GCF_032062135.1 Pyxicephalus adspersus | reverse complement strand
GAGCCGCAGGTTGCAGACCCCTGGGATAGATTAATATATTTTGGGTTGTAAGCAACACATCTAAGTCACTTTAATGACCTGTGAAGCAACAGATTATTTTTTTATTTTTTATAACATATCTGTTTAATTCTTTTAGCATGTTCCTGCACTGTACATTAAAGACACTCCTCTCCTATATTGGAATTGAGGAATTGCTAGAAGAGTTTGCTGACTAGTTGGAAACTTGTGATTGTGTGAATGAGCTTTAAAAGCTGGAAACAAAACAAGTCATAAAAGTAAACTACTTAAAGCTGTTTGAACTTCAGCAATTCCTGTTCCAGTCGGAAGGCAGTTGTAACAGGATATTGTAACAGATCTAGTTTGAAACTCAACTCCGTGTTATTAGGGTTTCATGTGTGCGTAGCTCTTTTAGGAACATTCACAGCCTGCGGGCATTTTATTGCAAAAATTTTGCATGAGAAGTATAAAAAATGTCATGGGGGTCATAGAAAATTTGGCTCAGTGGAATTTTCGGTGGGCTATCAATTACAACAGATGGCACAGCATTTCTTAGCATGGCATCCACAGAGAGTGTAATACTAAAGGAGTGCAGGAAACTCATTCTTTAAGATATACAAAATGAAAGCAAATTTTGTTTCTGGATTTAAATGCAGCAAAATATATCTGAAAAATATATTAAATATTTGAAGGTGATTCTTGATTAGAACATTAATAAATGGACAAAATTTAATATTTTATATTAGTAACATTATTAAAAATCACATTATTTTAATAATACATAAAAGGTGTTTTTTTATATGTTTGCCTAGTATCTCTAATAGTAAAACTTTAAAGTCACACTTGTTAGGATCTGGCTGCCCAACCTAATTTGTAGTGTGCTGTATGTCCAAATCGTTTACATCTAAATGATCAAATCTCAGAGACTGCAGCTGTGTTGTCACCATATACATGGAAAATGTTTCCAATTCATCGCCAGGTATCCTATTTCAATCATTTATTGTCTAAATTACATGGATCGGTAATTAACTAATGCATAGGTATTTTAAAGCCCTCATCTCATACATTTTTAATGTTGCTTGGTGGTGGTGCACATAGGTTTTCTGTGTGCTGGATAGAGGTGCTATTCAAACATAAAGGAACAATTATAGCAACTCTGTGTTCAATACAAATTCTTAAATGTACTTGTATCCCTGTACAGAGGATCTTAGAGAGTGCTCAGGGAAGAAGCAGCACAAGGGGCAAGTGTACAATTATTATATGGGGTGGGGTGGTCAGTAGGAAGAATTCCTCTTACATTGCTGGCCAGTGGGATGAATGTCAGCCTTACAGATAGCCAAAAAGATCATTGATGTCACGTAAACTGACCAGAGAAGCACAAATAGCTAATTGCTCAAGGAACCCCCAGCAACCTCTGCAGGGATCCTAGTTAGGAACTCTGGTCTAGCCACTGGTGGTGGAGGGGGTGAGAAAATAGCACAGAAACATTAGGCCAGTGTGGGGGAGTTTTGTAAATCTAAGAACTAGATGAACAGAAAAATGAATCCTTTATTTAGTTATTTTATCTGCATATTTAGGGATTTTCCTGGACTTCAGCCTAAATGATGTCAGGTTGCATGCACCGACTGTTTTGTATTTTGACTGTTAGCTATAGCAATACCTGAATAGCAGGAATTACAATTTACATATCAGCACCCACAGCTTACAGGTACTTTTCTATAATCTATGAAGATGGGGTCACTCACCCAACCACATTGTGTGTAAGGGTTAGGCCGGTGTTGGAAACCTGCAGAACAGTCATAGTGTGCAAAAGTACCGGAATATCACGAAATAATTTTATCTGCAGGAAATGCACGAGCTAGCAAACATGTCGTATTCACCAAGTGATATCATCTAGAGAGAGCTACAAATCATTGATGATGTTCTGAAGAAGCAAATTGCAGAGTAAAACTGCCAAATGTTCTGTATGTCTAGGTACGAAAGGATGGAACAAGCTATAGGAGTTGGAAGATGACATTTAAACATATTATGATCTTCACAGGGAAATAAAAAGCTGTTTATTCAGCACTATGATAGCAGAGAGCATTGTTAAAATTATGAATTCATTAAAATTTCAGAGGAGACGAGGACATCATTTAAGACTGTGCCTGGGACTGCCGCTGTGCTTAGATTTACTGGTGCCTTCTGACATTTCGTCTTCCTATTCAACAGATACATTAATGTAATATTAATAGAGAAGTGGAAGTATAAAGCCTCGCAGGGTGTAATTTCCAACAGTTTTTAAATATCATGCAAAGCTGATCTCAGGGAACAATGAGGGAACCCTGTGTGCTTCACTGTTGGCATTTCAGGAACGGAGAATTCAAAGCTAGAGGGCACATTCACATTTTATCATCCTTGGGTAATCCATTAATGCATGCTGCATCAGATGCATTGTTTTTAAGAACAGTGCCAAAAAAAAGATGCCATCCTGGGACATTTTGAGTCCTTTTGGTGCCACAAGCCTCCTTAACCCTAGCGACTACAGAGGTGGCAAAGGGCCAGGCAGGCCGCCATATTTAACAGGCAAGCCAGGGGTTTCTTCAAGACAGTTTGCTCAAAAGCCTCATGGGCCACAGAATTCAATTTTAAAGGCCATTGGACAGCTTGGGTTTATTTTAACTTCTGTGCAGGAATGCTAAAGGGTGATGCCTATATTATTTATGTCTTGATTGGCCCTGGTGCCATCCTCCTAGAGAGAAAAGCACAAGAAGACCAATGTCAGATATAGCCAACAGTGGGCCCATGTGCAGAATTTAATCCCCCCCCCCCAAACAGACTTGGGGTCTTGCGGGGGCCCCTGTTGGTTGAGAAAGGTCTGCCGGGTCCTCCCTATGTTCGTCTCTAATGAAATTTTGTCATTGGGAGTCCTGAGAGCATGCGGCATTATGAGATCCGCAGTTTCTTTTACTTGCTCCTTTTGATGGCCCCTTCAAGGGTATTTCCAAAAATGAATAACTGGCAGCACGTGAAGCAGGAAATTGCCTAATTTAGGTCTCCTGATGGCAAACCTAACCAGCAAGTTTCAGTGGTGGGTGTTGCATGATCCTCTGGATAGCATTAGCACCTCACTGATTGATTTTACTTGTAGTCTGCAGCTGTTTTAGGGGGGTAGATTTTGTTTTGGTAATGCCTAATCTTTTTAAAGAATATAGAAGGCTCTGTATTTTTTATAAGGGCACGTGGGTACAAAAGCCATAAAGTACAACCTTAAGAATATCATCAAGGAGGGTTTACTTTGAAACTGCTTTCCCATCAATTCTTTGAACAGACCGAGCAATAAACAGATTTCACTCTTGTGTTATAAGTAGAAAGGTGACTGACTGCTGGAACTGGAAGCTGTACAACCCTAGGGCAAGTGACCTCTTGTTCTGTAACCTCTCAGCAGGTAGAGTAGGCTTGTCACATCTTAGCTACAACTGCTATCTAATTTTTAAAGACAAACTATAATTGTTTTTTTGTTATAAGAAATAAAAACCTTTTCAGTTACCAGTGTGAAAGAGATCAATGTGTTAAAAAATGTTGAAAACCTTGTTTCTCTGTATACATGTTCCATGGGGAAGCTATATGTGATTATTACATATGCAGGTAAAACCATTCTGCAGTTCCTCGTTTCTCACATCAATACTACACAGGGTTGGTCTGCATCCTTTAATGACATAAAACAGCCAGGGAGGTGAGATAGCGCAAGCTAGGGTGGGAACAATGGAGGGGACCCAACAGACATGAAGTGGGTCATGTGCAGTGGTTTAGGAAGTTTATTGGTGGGTGTCAAGAGTATGTAAAGTATTGAGAGTGAGGTCGGATGATTGGGCTGAGGGTGTGGACAGGTATGGCAGGATTTGGATATTAGAAGAATTAATTACTTGCACAGTGGATGAGATTTATTGCATGTAGAGTAGCAGAATATTTATTTAAGCAGCTAAATATAACAATATGTATCAGAATATTTCATATTGATCACTTTTTTGAGCCCTAATATTACAATGCTGTACATGCAAAAACACAGCTAAACAAATGAACAGTTGTAACCCCTTTAGTTCCCCCCCTTTTCTTCCCTTTATCCACCCACACATAATGCACCTGAATTTGTAAATGTCTTTGCAACGTCTTCAAGCCCAAAATGTGAAGGGTCTTAACAGCCCTAATAAACGATCCCAGCTACTATATGCACAGCACAAGTCCACAACATGGAACAACAAAATCCCAATCCTATGCAATAGGTAATATACCACCTGATACCATAGCTACAATCCTGATGCCAAAACTAAAGGACTATCTGTTGCATTCCACAAATCTCTCCCAATTCAGGTTGTTGACTCTCTCAGCCATGTCCAGATATCCATTTATATCCATATCCTACCATATCCATGGTAGATATCCATTTATTAAGGTAACCATTTGGGGTAAGATGTACACAATAGCCTCTTTTTACTCACCCAACTACGTTTTCCATCAAATATTTAGATGCTCTTAAGAGATTTGCAGATGGAACTATTGTTGTAGGGGGCAACCTTAACTTTGTCCTCGATCCTAGTATAGACAGCTCATCAGGTAAAAACTCCTATATCTTACTCCAAGCTGAACTCATTTCATGCTAAACTATGTGAACTCAGATTACTAGATGTATGGCAAACTATGCATCCTACAACTAAGGATTATACCTTTTTCTCTAATCCACACCGGGTGTACTCAGGCATAGATTATTTGTTAGTTATCCACCCTGCACTAGATTGGCACCCCCTCTCCATCAACAATTGTTGTCCCTGGTCATATCATGCATCTGTCACTGTCACTTTTCACCTCCCCCAGGTAGCTTCCTGCAATGATTCTTTATTTAAAGATCCCATTAGGGTCAGGGTGGTGGTTGATACTATCACTAACTTTTTACAAGATCATTCCTCAGACTCAACTCCTCTCCCCGTACAATGAGAGGCAATGAAGTTCTTCGGGGGGGGGGGGCCTCATTCAGCAGGGCTTATAGCTTAAAAAGATCAGGTCGCAGGACATACAAAACACATTGATTAAAATCCAAAACTTGGAGGTTCTACATAAACGAACTCTGTCCTCTGATACATTTTTAGAACCAACCGCAGTCAGGACCCACCTCATAGAGCTATATGATTTGGCACATCAATGTTACAAAGAGACTGTTTTTGTAAAATGATATATGAATATTGCGGGAGACTTATCCAGAGGACTTCATCCTTTCGCACCTATTACCTATGTCCCATCAATTCGTGTGGCACAGGGAGACTTAACATTTATCCCCCAAGATATACTGCAAATATTCCATAAATACTATGCAGATCTATATCAACTCCAACCGAACCCGGTCACACCCCTTGCTCTTCAAAAAAAGCCCTGGCCCAGATGGGTTCACCCCAAAGTCCTACAAACTTCACATTCCTAATCTACTTTTTTGACAAAGGTTTTCTCCTCTATTTCTGACGATATCTGCTTTCCAGCCCAAAGCTTAGAAGCCCATATTGCTATTCTTCCTAAGCCTGGGAAGGATCACACATTATGCTCCAATTATAGGTCCATCTTCCTTATTAACGTTGATGCTAAATAGACTCACTACACATATGCCCTTTTTAATACATAAAGACCAGGTAGGATTCATCCATGGGTGAGAGGCAAGGGATAACACCCTCAAAACCATTCTCCTAATCCAGCATGCCAAGGCGTCCAAGGTTCCCATGTGCCTTTTCTCAGTTGACGCCGAAAAGGCGTTTGATACGGTTAATTGGTCTTTTATGCATGCAGCTCTTCGTTAGGTGGGCCTAGAATCTGACATGAATTCAAGGATAGCAGCTTTATATTTGTCACCATCAGCTAGGGTAAGGATTAATGGTTCTTTGATTCTTTTCGGATATTAAACGGTACCAGGCGGGTTGCCCTTTATCACCCTTGTAATATGCCCTGGTTATGAAACATCTGGCTGTAGATTCACCGAATAATCCGGATATTAGAGGGGTTCAAACGGGTGACTGTCACTATAAATTATCTGTAATACGCTGATGACCTTTTGTTGTATATCACCTACCCGCATATCACCATCCCTTCTGTATTGAAAGAATTTGAGTAATTTAGTGCCTTCAATAATTTTAGGTAATTTTTCTAAATCTGAGGTACTCAATGTCTCTTTGAATAGCGCACAGGAAGCTTACATTAGTGCAAACACTTCTTTTAGAATCCGTAAAGAAGCAATTAGGTACCTAGGTATTTTTGTTACCTCAGACCCCTCCAAACTGCTTTCCTATATTCACACTCCGTTGTGCAGTAAATTGCATTCCCATATTACAGAAATATAATTCCCTCCCATTTCTTGGTTTGCGAGGATTAATACGTTGAAAATGGATGTCCTGTCCCATACACATTCCAATCTGTACCCATTTTCCTACCCGCTACATATCTATAGAAAATACATTCTCTTTTCAGGTCCTTTTTATGGAAAGCTAGGCGTCCTCGCTTAGCTTATTGCATTTTAGCGAAACATAAGCAGATGGGTGGGGTAGGGGCCTCAGACATAATGCTGTACTATAGGGCATCAGTACTGGTCTGATTGGTTGTTTCTACACCAAGGAAAGGAAGAGTTGGGTCCTTCTGGAGGAATCCCTTTCCCCGGTAGATTTAAGGTCCCGCCCATGAATAGATCCCCAACTCCTTGGCACAAATACATCTACACCCGGTCTTATGTCCGATCTTTTTCAACTTTGGGACAATTTCATCAGGAGGGGTAACATCTCTACATGCCCAGGCCCCATGACGCCACTTTTTGACAACCCGGCCTTCCCCCCAACAATGCATAAAGCAGGTTTTCTAACCTGGCCAGCCTTGGAACATCGCTACCTAGGTGACATTCTTCATAATGGCCGTGTTCCACCTCTGTCCTCCCTCTACCCTCAGATAGGTAGTAGAATGTCTTCTTGGTTTGCATATAGGCAAATACACTCATACATTTCCTTGTTCTCAGACGTCCCTGTTTTATAGGCCTGATTGGGTTTGAGGCATTGTTGAGGTCGCCCACTCCTCCCACTTATGGCATTTCCATACTTTATGAACTGCACAATGAGGACACTACTGCAGGTATCCCCACATATACACGTTACTGGGAATCTGAATTGGGCACACCAGTGACAGCAGATGATTAGGAGAAATCCTTTACTCTTACGCAAACACCTGCAGAGCTCAAGATACTAATTACAAGATCTTGTCCCAGTGGTAACTTTTCCCTGTTGAGCACCACCGTATTTACCCAGCACACTCAGACAGATGTTGGCGTTGCCTCACTCAGAGAGGTTCTGTGTTACATGTATGGTCGGAGTGTTCGGCCATCTGCCATTTCTGGGAGACTATTGTTAAGTTGTATAATGATTGTACGGGCTCTGATGTTGGCAATAGTTCAAGAGTGACTCTTCTGTCTATGATCTCAGGTTCCATTAAATCCACCAAGCTCAATGTGCTTCGTCACTTTCTTACCGCTACCAGAGTCTTTATACCTAAAGAAGCAAGTGATGATTCTGTGTATTAAGGACTGGTTCACGGAAGTTGAAAAAATCCACCACATGGAACAATTAGTCGCAGAAGATGATGACATGTTGGAACAGTTTAAGATGACTTGGATGGCATGGGATCGGTTGAGGAATCCCCTACAATTTTGTACTTACCTTGTACACTGTTGCATTCAAAAGCTATTCTACTTCCCCTTTATGTCTTTATTTTTTTATTATTTCTCTTTAAGGCTTAGTAATATAGTTGTGGAAGTAGAAGTTTGATTTGCCTTCCTGTGTTTGTGCAATTTTATTGGGGAGATACTTCAGTTTAAGCCAGAAACTAAATCTGTTCTATATAGCTTGAAAAAAGAAATTTCCCCATCCGATTCAATTAATAAAAAAATTATTAAATAATTAAAAAACTGCATTTACAGAACCTAAATCCACAGTGGCTTAATGTACATGTAGTATAAAATGATGAAGAGACAGAGAAAGCCGGGTTTTTTTTGTGGCAAACTAAATATATTCAATAATAAAGATTGTCATATACAAGGTACAAGTGATGAATCACCAGCATTTTTATATAGCATTGAAGGTCATTCCCACATGTATAAAAGTGGGGAATTTGACCTTTTTACTAGACAGAGTATCCCTGATATTTTATGTTATGAAGTAGGATTACACGGTATTAACGTCTCATACCCGACGCGTTTTGCCAAAATGGCTTCCTCAGGGGATTCGCAGAGAACGTTTAAGGGAGATGTACATAGAAATAACAAATAAGACTTTGCAATTGCTATATGTTGAAAAAGAGCATAACATGCAAACATAATAAGCATAAAAAGAGGGCATAATTGTAATACTTAAAGTCAAACATATGTAAGTGGCACCTATTTGTGAAACACTTTGTAGCGGATTGGGTAGTACATTGATTATAGCAAGGAGAAGAATTTTGTATCCAATGAACATGTATCAACAAATCATTTATGTGTCATACATGTGTACATATATGTAATAGGAATATTGTATGAAGTTCAGCATGGATGATCTATGCAAGCTTTTGTACAATACCATTTGTCAGCAGTATATTCAGACAGAGAATGCAAACAAATAAAAAATTATCTTAT
>NC_092867.1:19374594-19376030 GCF_032062135.1 Pyxicephalus adspersus | reverse complement strand
ATATTGGAACAGTTTGGGTTTTTGGCAAACAGTACACAACCTACTTGGTTCTTTGCTGAACAGACCCATGATTTGGGATCCTTGGTGTGCTCTTCTACACCTTCCAAATTTGGCACTCTCTCAGCCCTCTAGAAATCTGGAAACCTTGGTTTTTATGGCGGCTCAACAAGCAATAGCCCCGGCTTGGAGGACTGAGGAGGAGAGAGTTATCTTCAGTGAAGTTAAGTCTAGAGGACCTGACCAGCATTTTGACTATCACCCACGATAGTTTTTTGGAGGTGTGGGACCCCTGGATTGTTTACGGTCATCCTACTCTCCAGGGCTTCACGGCCCACTAAAACCTTGCTGGCTTTAGTACTTATTTTGTATTCTGTTTTCAGTGGTATTCTGGAAGATCTGCAGGCTTCAGGCACAGACTCCCCCCCCCCCCCCCCTCCTTTCATTATTTTATTATTTACTGTGTTTTTGGTATTCTGTACTGTCTTGGTATTTTTTAATATCTTGTGTCCTTTTTTGTACTTATGTGACTTTTTGTATTTGAATTTTTGCTACTATTCCTCAATAAAAAACAAAAATTTTGGACAGTTTGACAAAGGACATATGGCCCATGGGTTTTCATCTCTTAGAGAATGGTCCTTAGCAATGATCTTGCTATTGCCATCTATTGCATGGTTATGACTTGCAGCAACTGTTAGAATCACTGGCCTGACCAGACTCTGCAAACTCGAATGGATCTTGGATAAGGTCCTGCAAGAAAAGATACCAAATTTCAATGAGATAGTTATTTAAAGTAGTTATTTTGCAAATGCTAGTTTCCTGGTTGTCATGCTGTTCTTCTGGCATTGTATTTCAGTCATTAACCTAAAACAAGAATTTGGATAAGAATATCTGACTTCACTTTTCTGCACACTTCTTCCAGGTCTGTAAAAGAAGTATGCAGAAAAAGCACATAGCTGCAACTTTTCCTTCTGCCTATCAGAAGATTCTTCAGAAGAATCTGAAGAGTATTCAGAATTCAAGACAGATAGCAGTAAGAATTTTAGAGATAGTAGAATTTAGAGAGGCTGAAAGCAATTTTCTGGGTTGATGAAGCAGATTACCCTCATTTCTTGTATGCTGAAATTTTTCTCACAAAGACAAAAACAATGAGGAAATCCTAGATAAAAACTAAAAAACAATGAGAGGATCATGCATGTTCCAACTCTCTTCAAAACTGGAAAAAAAAGTGTCTTGGCATACACAAGCAAGATTTTTGTGACTGCGGCTTATTATTCTCCTTGCTGGAGCCTCTAAATCGAGGAAGCAATACTCTGCCTTCACCATGATTGGGTTTCCATATTGCTTCCAATGTAAAGGCACATGTAAAGCAAAGATTCTCCATTGAATAAAAGATTGGGGAGGGAACCTGCACTGTGCTTTATGGAACTAGACTCAAC
>NC_092867.1:19369896-19373706 GCF_032062135.1 Pyxicephalus adspersus | reverse complement strand
ACTTATCAGCCCAGTGACCGTGGGAACTGAACTGCAGATGAACTCTCAATGGAGAAACTCCATTAGGAGTTCTTCTGCAGTTCCACTGCGATCCCCGGGCACTAGAAGTTAATTAACCTCTAGTGCCCCGGGATCGCAGTGGATTCTTGGGGCTGCAATTATTCTTGCAGCCCGGGGAATCCTGTTTGCAATCCCAGGCACTAGAGGGTAAAGGTGGACAAGTCTCCGCATTCAAAACCTCTAGTGCTCCCTGATTGGCTGAGGAAAGCTCTCCCCATATAACCTCTAGTGCCGGAGATCGCACACTGAGCTGATCAATAAATGCTTATCAATGCTGATCAATGAAAATATTTTTTTTAATTCGAGCTCGATCGGCAAATTTACACCGGCCACTCTTACTTACAAATTCGGTAAGCGAAAACGGCCAAATTTGCTGCGAGATTGAGTTTTAAAAACTCACTTGCTCATCCCTACTAGTAACATGACTATGGACTTTGTACAGCGCTGCGTAATATGTCAACGCTATATAAATACTGTGTAAAAATAATTATCAAAATAATAAAAAATGTTACATATTGCAATATAAAAACTGACCTGTCTCTACCTACTGCAATATTTACTGCTGTAAAAAGGTACCGTGACTTTTGTATTCTAATTACAGCTTTTTTTTATTGTTACGCTGTTACATCATTTTATGTAATCATTTGTTGAGCAGAGAACACAACAGTCACATAATGTGACCAGGTAAAACTAGTATTCATTAACTTGTTCCAAATTAAAATTCAGGCATGAACTAGACTCAAGAGGTGCAACTGTGTTAGAGTGTGAATGTGTGCTGCAGCATTCTTCAGGAGGTGCAGGTTTCCCTATCAATCGCCAGAAATGACTCCATCTCTGGTTTAAACTAGTACTTTTACTAGTAAACAGCTAGGAGTTGTAAGCAAACTAAAGATTGTTTTAATTGATATTTGCTGTTACACCAGATAACATCTGAAATTCTTAAACGTTGTGAAATGCCAGTTTGTACCAGATTCATTTCCTTTAAGAACATTCAGAGATATTTCCACAATGATCAGTTGGGTCCAGCTAATTTTATTTAGGAAGCAATATAGTGAAAGTTGTCACCAACAATGTGACTTTGCCTTAAAGGCATGGCAATGTGGTAATGGTTTTATGTAGTAATGGTGGCAGACATCCCTTTTTTTTAAAGGGAACAAGGTTTTAACCTAGTGTTAACAAGGGCACATTAAAGAAAAAAAAGTTGTAATTCTACCTTGTATTATATATGAGTATAATTCTGCTTTAAATGACCAATTTATAAAGAAAATGACACGCATAACAAATAACACCATAACAAATGTTTAAAATACCTGGTTGTTCCATAAAATCTGTTTCCAAATTAATGAAATGATTTCATGGTGCATCCTGCACATATAAAGAATAGGGGAGGCAATGGGAACTGGACTATTTAGACTGGTAAGTTGTCTCCAGGAGATCATCAGATCCTCATTCTTCCACATTATTTCATAATTATTTCTAAACCATTGTTTTCTACCCTCAATCATCATTTATTATTACATCTCTAAGATCTGAGCTTAGTTCTTGCTGATATCTTTCTTTAGAAAAATGGTAATTGTTTTTGAACTCTCAAAATTGATGCACTCTCGGCTCACTTTTGCATTTGTTATAAAATTGAAAAATAAATAATCAAGCATGGTAACAAAATAATAAACTGTGGAAATGTAACTTACTTTCTTAAAATCAGATATTCTTTTAAGTGGCTCAAATGAAAAATAATGAGCAAAGCGAGAATTTCTCAGAATTCCACATAGCTCTTTATCCACTTCCACAGCTTGCCCTTCCTGATGAAAGAAAAGTTTGGTAAATATTCGATTTCTGGGGAATTTTTTTTTTTTTAAGTACATCGGACAAAAATATTTGAATAAATTAGTACCATGAATGTGTAGTTTGCATCAAAGTTGATTTGTGTGTCATAACCAGTAATTCCCCCTGTGTAAGTCACCAGATTCTTCTCTTTGACAACTTCCTTCGGCAGTCTGAACAGGCGGTAGGTAGCAGAGACAAACTCTTGGGGAACCCCTGCTATAATTACTATATCCACAGCTGTGGTGGTCAGTGGGAAGAATTCCTCCTACATTGCTGGCCAGTGGGTAGAATGTCATCCTTACAAATAGCAAAAACAATCATTGATAGGTAAGATAGCGGAGATGGAAAAATTGATTAATTCCTCAAAAGATGTTATGACACAATTCTATTCCACATGGGCATATTGGTCACATTTCAGTAACACACATACATACCAACATATTTTCTCTGATACTTTATCCAAATGAATGCTAGAAAATTGCTGGTCAAGACATCACTCAATAAGAGGCTCTTTATTTCTGCGCCCTTCCTTCCCTGACACCCCCCCCCAAATATCCTTTTCTTACTAATAGTTGGATTTGACCAATACCATACCCAGGACTTGAAGTGCAACTACCTTGCATACATATTTTTTTTTCACACAAAGTCTAATTTACTCAGGTTCCATTGAGATGTTTGTTTATTTATTTTCTGTAATGCTTTTCATGTTCTCTGTTAACTAAGCAAACATTATTTATAACTTTCATAGTTTGTTTCTATATCTATATCTTTGTTATCTTTGTTATAAATGTTTTGAAGAGGAGAAGATTCTCTATCTTTTTGATGTATAATATTTAATTATTGTACCTCTTTCCACATGCTACATTGTAATTGTCTATCAATAAAACTAAATTTCTTTTTGGAAAAAAAAGTGTTACTTAAACTGATCTGAGAGGCAAAACTGCTCATTGCTCAAGGAACCCCCAGCAAGCTCCAGAGGAACCCTGGTTGGGAATAGGAGATCTAGAATCTGTACATAGCTTAGGTCCGTGATAGATAAGGTTCAGTGAATAATCTACCTTTCTTCATTTTAAAACAAACACTAGTCAACTTACCGACAATATCTCTGAGCTCCTGGTTAATGGTGAGATACCTGGAGGTGACTAGCCGAGGGGGACTAAATCCAATCTCTTCAGCCAGCTGAAAGAGGTCTTTCCACAATAATGCTCCAGCAATGCCCTCTCCTGAAAATAAAAGGAACAATCTGTCATTTATAGGAAACACATACAGTGTAATGAATTTGCTTAACATGGAAAACATAAAACATGATCCTAAAAAGATTATCATTGCAAGTAGTGATTGCACGTTATGTTAGACATTAGAACTGAATCTGCTTTTATATTGGCTTTATTAAATCCTGATCTCCCCTTTAATCAACATGATAAAGCTTTTTTTCATTGCATACTATATTGTAGACCAGTGATGTCAACATTAGGCCTCTGTGTTTCTCAATGGACTGCTGACAGATCAAGGCTGATGTTAAGGGGGTGAGGGGTGAAGATTTGAAGAGAAGCTCTTAATGTTAGGAGTAAATCTCCTAAACTCCTAGATTGTAAGCTCTTCGGGGCAGGGTCCTCCCATCCTCCTGTGTCACTGTCTGTATCTGTCTGTCACTTACAACCCTATTTATGTACAGCTCTGCCTACTATGTTGGTGCTATATAAATCCTGTTTAATAATGATAATAATAAAACTGATGTAAAGTGTAGCTCCTGCTGTGTTCTAAATGGTAAGTCCCTGTTAAAAAAAGGATCATTGGGGCCCATAACCTTACAGCTAGAAAACCATCAGTAGCAGTGCAGAATCCCAGATCCCAGGATAACGCCCCATAGGTCTGTAGCTACACATTAGCAATTAGCTGAAAATGAATGTAATTTCCTAATTA
>NC_092867.1:19222430-19367055 GCF_032062135.1 Pyxicephalus adspersus | reverse complement strand
GGGTTCAAATCTGGTGGCAGAGAGGTTGCAGTCTCTTGCTGGTACCCTTGGGGTCAGGCATTAGTGGAACATGGGTAGCATTACTTACAATTACTGGAACCCATTGACGAAACAACATAACCTTCATGAAATGTTTTATTAAAAATGTGCAGCAAATCCTAAAATATCTCTATGAAAGTGTTTAAAAAAGTTCTGAATACTAATTACAATTTATTGTTACTTACATGACAACATCAAAAGTCTCATCTGCTATATTTGCTGCTTTCAGATCTTCAATGTGCCCTTTGACAAATTCCACATTGGGCTGTTCATATCCAAACTTCTGCATGTGATATTTAATGTACTTCCTGGACAGCTCCAACTGTAGTATAATAACTGTATTTAATACACATAAAACAATTGTTCAATTGGGATCAATGCATCTTTTGGGCATTATGGTCTGAAGAAGGGAATACATATTGTGAAACGCGTCGCCATCTGTGGATACCAGCCCATGTATATTGACACTGGTAATGCTATGGAATTATTATTTGCATTGTGGTGTTTGACAATGTAACTTGTTGTTTGAAAACAATTGTTATATGTAATTTTTTTTTTAAAAAGGCTCCTTCTTAAACTTGCTTGCTTGTATGGGAATAAATGAAATAAAACAATTGATCCATGTAAACTAGAACTATTTCTTAACCCATAAATAGATGTAAAGAATAAAACATTTAGCCGCTATGAACACTTGCGCATGTAATTGTGCACTTTTTATGTTCCAATGTGTATTGGGGTGTGCCTGTTCATTTTTTTTATCATATCAGGGGGAGGTGTCAGAGGGAAAAGACTTTTGAGCAACTTGTTACACCCACGAAGATCTAATGTAGGGTCTGCAAATGGTAATTATTATATGGTGTAAAATTATTTACCATTTACAAGCAGCAGGTAGCAAACAGGTGTTTCTATTCTAATAATATTCTATGATATAAATGGATATAATTATCAGGATATTGAATAACATTCACAGCTAACAGAGTGAGTAGGGACATGCTCCTTCCTTCTTAGGACCTATCTGGTTAAACAGTTTGCAATTACAAGTACTGATGAGCTTTAATATAAGGGATAAATGTACAATGGCTACATCTTGTCAAGTTCATTTGTAAAAGAAAGATTTTAAATAAATAATGAAAACACAGTATAAAATATCATTTTAACAAAATATAAACTTTCAAACACAAAACATACATAAAACTGACTTTCTGTTTAAAGTATAATGGCACTTTCAAAAAAGTGTAATTATCATTAGGGATGAGCAAGCAAGTTTTTCGATCTCACGGAGAATTCAGCCGTTCCCGCTTACTGAAATTAAAAAGATTAAATGGTGTAAATGGTGTAATTTCGCCGATCAAGCTCATAATTTTTTTAAAAATGCATTCATTGATCAGCTCAGTGTGCAATCCCCGGCACTAGAGGTTAAATGGAGACAAGTCTCCCCATTCAAAACCTCTAGTACTCTTTGATTGGCTGAGGAAAGCTCATCCCTAATTATGCCCTAATTATGCCCCCTTCCCCTGACTTAAAGTAACGCACCTTTACCCTCCCCAGAACCATATTTATTAGGGTCCAACACCCAGCAGTTTTCCTCTTTTTAATACAGCACCACAAAAGATGGCCCCATAGAAGCAGAAGAAAGTAGAGACAGTCCTATAGAAGTCAATGGGACTGTAATGCACGGACACATATACTGTGCCCCTGGATTTTGGCTAGTGTTGATCTGTGGAGGAGGAGGGTGAGATACTTTAGGTTATGGGAAGGGGACATATATGATAACTGCTCCTTAGTTATCATTTTTTTTAATTCAATGGGCCTGATTTATTAAAGCTCTCCATAACTGGAGAAGATAGACTATCATGAGTGAACCTGGTTGATTCAGCTATGAGAGTGGCTGATCCAGGAGTAATCATGTAATGAGTTTTATTAATGAGTACTTTCTGCTTTCATATATGTGAGTACCTGCTCATCAGTCATATCCACACCAGTAACATATCCCTGCTGTCCAACCAATTTACTCAGCATGTAACAATCCCTTCCACTCCCACTGCCCAGGTCCAGGATCCGGCAGTTCTCCAGACATTCAGGAACTGTAAGACCACATCCATAGTATCTGTGCAGAGAAATTACAAATTCGGTTAATTCATACTCACAAATGTAGTATTTTAAAAAAAAACTTTGCAAAGCATTTGCAGCCCTTTTAGCAAGCTTTGTGGAGGCCTTTTGAGTATCACTGAGCTCCAGTTTGGAAGGATTAAACATAGATCCCCCAAAAAGAGACGTTTTTTTAAACTAGCAGTGGCTAGCAAGTTTTACTAAGTTTTAGCACTAACTGAATTGGAGAATAGTTGGAATACTGATTCTAGAGCATCAAATCTGGCAAGAAGCAGTTCAAACTTTGCAGTGAACCCCAATAAAGTCTTGGTGGTGGTGGGAACTTGGTATTTATTTCTGGTCATTTTTAGGCTAATAAGAATGGAAAGCTGGGAAAAGAAAAGAAAGGAAAGCTGGGACCCTAACATGGACCAATGACAAAATATAAAAAAAAAATGAAATAGAGACAGGGTTTTTTTATGTGGTATTAACAGTGAAATATTAATACACAAATCCATTAAATACCGATCATGAAGATGCCTATGTGGGGTCATGTTTATTGATTTAGGCACGTCTGTCATTGTATATATTTTGAAGAGGAATTAGGCACGTGCTGCTATCAAAAGGCAACCCCAAAAAGAGATGGTAAGTAACAAATAAATGATACACCTTCCTCGGATTTTAAAAGGCCATATCAACATGCAATGAAAAGCAATATACAAATTTTCAAAAAGAAAAAAACAGATATATATCTGATCACAATCCATTCTTGCTGACCCTCTCCCTTTCACTATTCAGCCCCGATGACCCCCCGCCCCCCTTCCAACATCCATTCGCACAGTTTACCCTATGCTATGATTTTTGTATTTTTTTCCACAATCTAGTCTCACCGCACCTACCCCAAATATACTCATACATTCTGATCTTGCTGATTCTTGGTACCCCTAATGTTTGTTTTAATATGACACCAACCTTTTACCATGGTCATCAACCCCAATAAGTATCACCCAATTTTTGAGAGGGGGTCTTTCAATGGCATGACATTTCCAGGTGGTTGACTTTGTACTCAATGCCAAAACGTGCAGCCCTGTCACATCCACAGTAAGAAATTGTTTATTCACCTCCTAGTTATCAAGAATGTTTCAACCAAACCATTGTAAAAAAAATCACAACAAAATTACTAAAAATAGGAATTGTTATGGCAGCTCTGAGATGTGTAATATGTTGCATCATTAAAGTGTTTATCTGTTATACATAAAAAAATAAAAGACCCAATCCTGGAATTTCATACCGTGAGGAAATGTCTTCATGAATCTCACTCAACGTATCTTTTATATGTTTCGGTAATGATCTAGAAAAAACGGCACAGGCTGAGGTTTTCAGATCCTCTGTATTGGTCAACTGCTTCCCATAATAGTCCTGGTATAGAAATAGTGCAATGATAAAAGGTGATCAGTATAAGTTAACAGGGAATAAAAGATTATATAAAATTATATCAAAATATTGTTGCCTGCATTCTGTGGGTGATTGGTGAATAGGCAACTAGCAACACAAGAGCAAAGGAAATAGGAGTACAGGTAGTCCCTGGGTTACATACGAGATAGGGAACGTAGGTTTGTTCTTAAGTTGAATTTGTATGTAAGTCAGTACAGGTACATTATTTTAATAAATGCAATTAGGACAGATGTTTGTCTCAACATATTATTAGGCAGCGTGGTGTCAGTTACTGTATAACAAAGCAAAAAAAAGAAGTTGCAGAAGTCATGCGAACAGCCCTGTTCCCCCCTACCAAGCCTCTGTCCTGCACACAAATGAGCAGGGAATCCCGTTCGTAACTAGGAGTCATCTGTATGTCGGATGTCCTTATCTCGGGTACTACCTGTATATGTGGTAAAGGAAGGGGGCAACAAAGCTAATTTATTGCATACCCTAAATTTGCTGAATTTTAGGTTTTCTACAAAGAGTTACTGTGAGTTTACTTTCAAAAGCCTTCAAACTTTTTCTTGTATCACTAACTATAATAAAAGTTTTAAGGAGAGGCTGAACCTGATTGGTTGCTTTAGAAAACATTTTAATGCTGACTTTTTTTTTTATGAAAGTATAAAAACATTAAGTAATCTACATTTGGTGTGTTTGGGGATTTTTTCACCACAAGCAATGGTTCTCAGATCACCAGATCAAAAAAGAAGATTCCTAGGACAAGTTCACTACAGTGATTTGGAGAATGTTCTCAACCAAAAATGGATATCAGTTTTATTCAGGTATATATTTTCTCATGATAGAACAACTCCATTGTAAATTAAAGTGCAGAAAAAAAAAACAAGTAGGTTAATTGTTATCCCCCTAAATTGTCTTTAGAGTAGGTGAGGGACATTAGATTGTGAGCCCCTCTGAAGGACAATAAGTGATTATGAACCTGTACAGCGCTGTGTAATATATCAGCAGCATATAAATACAAAATAATAACTTCTTGTGGAAATACTGTATTTGTATTATTACTTTTGCAACCTGTCAAATACTGTACCTTGACATCATCATATGTTTGTACATAACTGGCATCAGGATCTGTTCCGCTAAACAGAAAAAAGAAAATATCATTTGTAATGCTTTATCATAATCAATTTATTTAGACATATTATATATGTAAACTATAAAACCCCAGGTATAAGTCTTATTCACTTTATCTGAACAGAAAAAGAATACTTCTATTGTTTTCTGAGGGTTCGTGCACCAGGGGCATCACTTTGCTTTGCTAGTTGTTGAGGAACTGACCCAGAACAAGTGTTGGTATAGCTTCTAAAGCAATGAGCAGATGTTCCAAAGTAGTTAAAGAAGATTGAGGGGGAAAACATAAAAACAGGTTCACTTTTTATCTTTATAAATATTGGAATTGGTGTTTAAAATTTGTTTTATTACATGTAAAGATCTTTGTTTAACATATAAACAATTCTTCCATGACAAAGGATCCCCAGAACACTGTGGGGTAGCTAAAGAGAGAGCACAGCAGCAGTCTGCCTCAAGGTATGCTTAGAGAAAAGTGATGAGCCACTGCAATGATTCCTCATCATTTGTGTGAATATTCCAGCTTTAGCTATTGAGTAAAGAACATACAAATTGTGTTTTGAGCTGCACATTTTTTAACGTGCTGAGCAATGAAACCAGAAGGGTGCTTGTAAGTGACACCAACAGATGGCATTGTATAGGATTAAGATTATGTAGCAAAGAGCCACAAACATTACAATACATTCACTTATTGTTCACATTACAATACATTCATTAATTTAATAGTTAAGTCTTTATGTAATGAATTGTAATATTTTTTTTTACTTTCAAAGATTGTAGAAGTTACTGTATATAAGTAGTCAATTATTGCCATTATTCAAAAGTGAACTTTGTCCCCACACAATCCATCCTATAGTTTACTTTGGTTAAAGGATAACCACATCTTGAGCATTAGCTACAGCATATTAGTTATCTTTAAAATATATAGGTGATATATATATATATATATATATATATATAAAAGCATTGGTAGCATAAAAGAATGTTTATAGTTTTCTGACATTTCAGAAGTTATTTAATTCACATGTAAGTACACCCTAAGTAAACAAGGCAAACTGTATTAAAAAAGTTGTAAAGTCCTGTACATTACATTTTATTATAGGTGACATGTTCTAGAAAGGTATTTTTGCCTCTGCTCTGAGCCCTAACTAATGTTTGCAGACAGCTTTTTGTTTTATTGTTTTTTTCTTTCATTGGACCAGCCTCCATGGCCTCTGCTCTAATTTTGTTAGGAGACCCCTCCAAGAGCTTTCTGCCTTTGCTATGGGACCTAAATATTTTTTTTAATAGGACCTTTTTGCTTTTACTATCAATCTATTTTAAGAAGACTAATTCAAATATATTTTGTCTCTGTTTTGGGAACTGGGTATTTTTTTTTTGGTAGCAAGGGCCCTCTGCCTTACCATTTAGGCTTTTTTAAGGCCAGGCCTTTTGAAACATAGTCCAGTGGATTAGTGAATTAAAGACATAGTTGTTTGGCCAAAGTAACTGTATATTTTTGGCGCAACCTGAAGACAGCAATTTGAATAAATGGGTTAAATGACCAAAAAAAAAAAAAGAAATGAAGTGTTATAGACGGGCCCAGTCAAAGACCTAATTTGAATCCCAATAAAATGCTGTGGGTGAATTTGAAAAAGGCAGTTCATGTAAAAATAAAATTACACCTGAATAATTTTGCACAGAGGAAATGGTCAAACAATTCATGAAATTTTTTTTTTACTGCCTGTAATGTAATGCAATGTTTGATGGTTCAAAAAGTTAGATCAAAGAGATTCTGTTATTCTTTCAGAAAAGCACTAGTTAGTCTTTACATTTTAAATACTGTGCAATGATCTGAAGCAAACACTTCAGGTGCCTTAAAACTGATGTATACACACATGTTCTAGGTCAGTAACTCACCAAGTCAGCAGTCAGAGAAAATTCTAATATATATATATAATATATCTAATATACTAATAATATATATCAGTGCTAACAATATTTGCACAGCCTTATTCTAGAAAAAATGCACCAACATGGGGAAAACATTTAGGCTGCTTGTATATAGCTAGTGGGTACTAGTTTCAGGTTTTTAAATGTTTTAAAGTTATGTTTTTAAAGTTATGTTGTATCCAATGTTGCAACAAAAAACATCCTAAAGTTTTAATTCTATCTTTAATTTTAAAATGCTATTCATCATGGAGTAACCAGACCTATATTTTTCTGATCTATGTCAGTAAAAGATTGGTAATTAGTGTATTCAGTTCTGTGAATATTGGTAATAATTTAACATGATAAAAAGCAATAACTTACAACAGTACACTAAAATGCTAACAGAAAGAAGTCTTACCTGAAATTTGCCATTTCCAATTGGTTAACAACTGTGGCAGCTGCTCCTCTCCTTCAAATCCTTTATATGGCTTTGCAGAAAGTCACTTTTCTGGAAAGAATGACTGGTTCTTCCACTGACATTCACAAAACACAAAGAAAATGTGGACTCTAAGCTTGAGGCATTTGTGTACTTTCATTCTTTGTAAAAGGAGCTTATAACTGTGTCAAAGTAACCCTCAGATAGGTGGGTTATGTGAAGTGAACTCTAACCCATTCCACAGCGTGAGCTGAAAGTAATTAATGTACACACTTGCACGGCATGACCTTCCCATTATCGTACATGTAGCACACAATACTACATGAAATGTAAGCACGCTTTGTTACCAGTAAAGGTATTATTATGATACACTTAGCCTACCTATGTAGAAAGGTTTCTGGTTAATTAGCAAAGACCAGACCCCAAATGCATCATCATGCATTTGCATGATCCAGTTCCCTGTGTTCCTTGTTGGTCAGAGATGGAAACCATGCTACTAAATGCATTCAAAACACCAGGTTTTGGGTGTGGGGAATTTTATGCTATAGGTAGATACATTTTTGACGTTCGATGTGCAGCTGCCTGGTTTCAGAGTGTCGTAGGGAGTGTCTTGCCCAGATGCCAAGGATGTGGAATCAGTGAAGGAAAAGTTGTGTATTGGGCCAGAGTGACAATCACATCTTACTCATGTAAAGCCTTGGATTGGGAGTGTTCTGTATATAGTTTGTTAAGCAAGTCTAAGGTGGGATTGTTCTATGTTATTGTAGATCAAAAAGGGAAACCACCCCCATACATACTTTTTTAGAAATCAAAGCCTGGGATGAAATCCAAACATAGCATAGCTTTCCGGAGATGAAGAGTGGTGCACAAGTACCTTTTGTATTTGGTTGTCCAAAAAGAAACAAACTACCTAGTGACAGAAGATCTCTATTACAAGCCTCTTTTTTTTTTCCAATAGGCAAAATAATATATAGATTATTTAGGAATTTGTGTGACTCGGACACCAGAATCTCTGTTTATTTCTAATTATACACCACTTTTCCAACAAATTAAGTCAATGTTGCAGTCTTGGAGTACATACTCCATATCATGGATAGGTAGAATAAATTCAATTAAATTGGCTGTTTTACCTAAGCTGTTATATTATTTTCGTACCCTCCCCGTACTGATCTCTTCAGTGGTGTTTCCGCATTGATTTGGGCTAACAAAAATGGCGAGCATTTCTCGTAAGACTCTATTCGCACATAAGAAGCAGGGTGGTCTGGGAGTTCCGAATATACTTAAATATTATCAGGCCGCCCAGATTGCTCCTATTGTCAGTGTATATGCGGGCAAAGCCACTCTACTGTGGGTCCAAATTGAGTCTTGTTTTTGTGCTCCGGTGGATCTCAAGATAGTCCCGTGGCTCCCCCCCCCAATTCCAGACCTCAGTTGATTTCCCATTTTAGAGAGATTTTAAAAGTATGGGACGGATTCAAATATTCTAGAGGTCCATTATCCCCGCACTTGCCTTTGTTGTCAGTACAACATAATCCTCGGGTGGGCTGCTCATTTTTTTACCACGGTGCATTCCTTTTTGGGGAAAACAGGTATTTTGGGCTGGAAAACCATTCGTAGTACATACTCAGCCCCCAACTCCGAACCGTTGAAACACTGGATTTCCTCTTTAATATCGATACTGGGACATGTCCGTCTTAGAACCCCGTTGACCCCAAAACTGATTTCCATCCTATACACTGAACTAAACAAGGTCACAAGCCCTAATATGCATTTCTACAAAGTACAATGGGAGAAAGATTTAAAAGGTACCAAACCAGATACAGAATGGCTAATTATGTGGACAAGGTAACAATTTGTTTACTGAACATTACTACAATGGAATTCACTGATGAGGTTGTATATGGTCCCAGCTAGACTACAACATATATCCAGACCTCAGTCCAGCCTTTGCTTCAGAGGATGCAGAGAATTGGGCACAGAGCTGCATGTATGGTGGACGTGTCCATTTATCATTGGATTTTGGGGTAGGATATTCAAACTCTTAAGTACAGTGTTCCAGAAAACCATTTCTAGAGATCCCTGGTTAGCACTGCTCCACTTTAAACGCTCAACTTTAACAACAACCCACTTCAAATTATGTTCCTTCATACTACTTGCAGCAAAACAGACTATGGCTAAACACTGGAAACAACAACTAGTTCCATTCCATGAAGTACTATTGCGAGTTGATAATACATTTATCAATGAGAAATTATCCAGTATCCAGTTGGTAAAATATGGGAACTCTGGCTTCATTACTCTCTATCTGACATGACCATGTCATCCCTAACACATTTGTGGTAAATGTTAATTATTTGAATTCGATTTATGCGTGATATTTTACAACTGTCTTATTGGACCGTAGATTTTGCACCACTGCACCTCCCCCCCATTATTTTTTCCTCCTTGTGATATTCCCCTCTCCCCAAAACTCCTTTATTTTCCATAATCTGTTTTCTATTTGTTGAGAACATTACTGTTGACTGATGTAAAAATGTTTTCATGCTATTAGTATGTTTTATGTATACCCTGTAAAGCAGATGAATGCTTTATTTTTGTTGTCTATGTTTATTGTTTGCAGTGCCCGATTTGATTATATTTCTATTTTTTATAAACATTTTCAAAAAACAAAACAAAAAGTAAAACAAACGAGTGCCTTTTCAAATACTTCATTTTTATGCTTTCTGCTTCATGGAGTCCAGGTTAGGGGTAGGAGCAATAAATGTGGACAAAACAAAAAGCAAACCCTGCATACCTTAACAAAGACCAGCACCAGTGTTGGGAGTACTCTGTGTTATTGGACCTTTATCTACATTCCTAAAGTCCAAGGTTGAAGGTATGAGCACTCTATGTTTATTAGTCGCAAAAAACAAAAAATGATCCATGCACCTTCTAGAGATTACGGATGGGTGTTGGATTACTCTATAATTGTTAAAAGAGTTCCACATTTGTTGTGGCCCTCCAGAGACAAGGGTTAGGGATGGAGGCATGTTTTTAACTGGCAAAGATAGCAAAGTATTCTTCCAGTGTTATTCCCAGAGACAAGGGTTGGGTGAAGGAGAACAAGGTTGGTAGGTGTCTGTGTGGAAAATATAACCACTGTGCACCTAACTTATTATTAGAGTTGGGGTTGGAATGTGTGCTGTTTGATGGATATATACAAATATCGACCATATTTTTTTGTCAGATAGTTATCCAGTGAAATCAGAGATCAAGTAGGCACAAACATAATGTAAATCTGATACCAATCAAAAAACTAAGAATGTAAAATGTCACCAGTACTAATAAGTGTTCACAGACATAGTGTTTTTTTTCAAACATTTATTACTAAATACATTAAATTACATTGCATACAGTTAGGATAAGATCAACTGAGGTATGTATACATGGCATGTCAACTCTGTTAAAATTATTTTAACTAATATTTATTTTTACTAGTTAATTTTAGGATAAAAATTTGGGATCTACTATTGCTGACTTGTTTTTGATGATGGGCTGTGAACCCTCATATTGCGTTATTACTTAGTGGGCCGGTGACCTGGAATGGCCTGACACCGGATGTGCTTGTTAGTACCTCACCAAGTAAGTCATGCTAACATTCATATTTCCATCCTGAGAGGTTTCCTGAAGAATCAAAAGTTAAGTGTAGTGTCCTACAAGTGAGCATTACCTACCATGACATGATTTCATAGCTCCTATATACATACCATGTGTTGTATTTTTGGCAGTTATATAAAATCACAATGGTTTGAGGTAAATAGAAATCCAACTTGTAAAATCCATATAACACAAATTTCAGTATCATCAAATTACAAATTAGCTTGTGTAACATATCTATGTTATATAATCAGATAACAGAGGTAGAGTTACCATTTCAGATTTTTTTTTTATAAATTATAATAAGAACCTTGTATATCTTTAGCAGCATCCTTTTGGTCCACAGCAGCTACCATTGCTAGGAGGCTGAGGAAGTTTGGTCTTCTCTTCAGCTAGCTGAAATGGATTTCTGATGATTTCCTTTATAAAAATAGGAGAGATCATAAAAAAGAAATTTTTATTTTTTAGAAATATATTTGCTTATGAAAGTGCTAAAATGAAAACAGATTTAAACAGAACATGACCCCTCACCCTCCCTAAAATCACCCTGATTATGCACTTTTCCCCATTATTTTATGTCCGCATGTGTAACAAGTTGGAAGTGTTTGTGGGACTACAAGTGTCAGGAATGGTTAAAGAACGACACAAAACACTTAGGCACTGCTTAAAATTAATAAGTTAGTACTTATTTTTATTAGATGTGTACAATTGTCCAATGGCGTTTTGTGTTGTTTTTTAACCCTTCCTGACACTTGTAGTCCCACAAACACTTGCAACTTGTTACAGCATGTCTGTCAAGATACATTTTAAAAATAAACTTTAGTGACCTTTGCATCTGGAGGAAAAAAAAGTTTAAGCTTTGGATAAGGAAGGGATTCTTCACTGTAAGGTCTGTGAAAATGTGGAATCAGCTCCCTCAGGAAGTAGTTTCAGCAACTGCTATTGATTGCTTTAAGAAAAAGCTGGATGCTTTTCTAGAAGCACAGAATATAACTGAATATTAAGGCTTTAAAGTAAAGATAACAGAGACTGTTGATCCAGGGAACATCCAATTGCCTTAAAGAATCAGGAACATTTTTTTTCCCCTGTTGGAACAAATTGTACATCAACTGTCCATAGGGTTTTATATTTGGGATATGTTTATTTCTCTAGTGTTTAAACTTGATGGACTTTTGTCTTTTTTCAGCCTGACTTACTATGTAACTATGTAATAAAAGCAAAAATACCTTGTCAAAAAGTTTGGTCACCTGGTGACCTGGTTTTACAAATTCCTTTGGAATTAAAAAACGAATTAGGATTCCTAATTTAACTAGCTTCTACATTACAGTAGCGTCTAACACTGTCTCTTGATGGGCAAAAGTTGGTTGAAGGCGAGTTCCTAACATGGCACATACATATATTTAGAAGTAGTAATAGAAAATACAATAATGCATACCTTTAAAGAGGAACTAAACTAAAAACTGCCAAAAAAAACAAAAAAAAAAAAACACCTTCAATCCCACAGACAGTCCGATCCATCCGGGGGTGTCTTGCATCTGGCCCGGCGTCGTCCTGGCATCCGTCCTGGAGCCGGAGCTCCGGACGCCACCATCTTCGTCCCTTTTTTTGGGTTCTTCATCATACGTCAGCCATCCCAGACACGGGATCGGTTGATGAAGGATGAAAAAAAAATTTGCCGATTTCACTGCACATGCGTGAGATCGGCATTTTTGTTTTCCCTATGAAAAGGCTCCTTCTAAAGTAGATATCCCGGGAGGCTTTGCACTCCCAATTAGGGGGTGATGCTGCCCTTTTTTTTTTTAATTTTTTTTAAATTAAAAATTTTAAATAAACCCTGTCATCTTACCCTTTCTGGGATGAAAAGAGTCTCTTAAACACTCTTTTTACACTCTCTACAGAGCTTCATTGTGGTGCCATCATCAATTGTAGCTGCTGCAAAATACCAAGTGTCAGTGCTTAGTGTAATTGTTTTCCAGGTCCAAGCACTGTGAGGAAGTCACCAGGTAATTTGCAGTGACTGTTTCAGAAGAAGGAGCAACGTGAGGGCGGAGAGTGTAAAGGTAAGTATAACCAGGCCAAGGTTATTGGCCAAGGTGTCAAAGTCTCTTCAATGCAGTTTTCCCATTAAAGCGGACCTATCAGCAGAATTTTTATTTTTAAATAAAAGGGTAGACAGCTACGGAGGGAGACAGAATGGGGCCGCAGAGCCTCCAGCCATACCTACGTAGGCTTCTGACTGCTCCTTCTGCACATGACCGATCTTGGGCATGTGTAGAAGGAGCCTTTTCTTTAGTGGGGAAAGAAATGCGGATCTCATACACATGCAGTGCGGATACAGAAGCAGATGCACTCTTTTTTTCTTCATTTACAACAGGCTACATCACCTGATCTCTCACCTGTGCAGTACGAGATCAGGCGGCATAGGCGGAAGCTAGAAGACGAAGAATAATGGGTGCCTTTCAAATAGCCTTCCCTTTCCTAACGAGTTCTGCTTTAAATCATAATGATATTGTGTAATTGTGTTTTTCTTTTTAGCTTTATTATTGCCTTTATATGTTATGAAATTGGCATACAATGTCCTTTAGAGGCTCAGTTTCTATCGTCAAGGTCAGAATAACAGGACAATTCTGCAATTGTAGACAGAACATTCTCTTCTAATATAGTTCGTACAGAAGGTTCTGTCTATCAGAGGGTTTAGAGAGAAGTATTTTTATCTTATCATTGCACTAACTTTAAAGATAAAAAATGCATAATTCTAAATTTAAAAAAGACGGCAAGTTTACATGAATAACCATTTCTCTTTGTATTTTTTATGTGGGAAAAATGAACACTTTTGGATAAATATATATACATTATGTCACATATTATATCAACAGTATCATTTTAAAAATATAATTAAAAATACTTCCTGAGCCCTAGTAACATTTTCTTGGCTAAAAGGATAATATCAGAATACTAAAGGCACAAGGAAGTAAGTTTGTAGTCTCCTCACCCCTAGTGATCACTATAAATACATTGTAACTTTGTAGAATGTTATATTATAAAAGCAGCAGGGTTTGATCTTTTAAGATTCCTGCGAACACAGCAATAAACTGCACAGGCACTGGAATATAGATTCTGACCCTGTGCAATTCCTGAACAAAGGTGTTCTTGTTCCTCTGATAACTTCAGTGTCTGTGTGAGCTGCAATATATTATTTTTTTTTTGCATTTGGGTTTAGATATGGTGGCTGCCATTGCAAATCTGTTATCTGCTGCCTGGATGTCCCTGGCTTCAATATTGTCAGAACATCTGACCTGGGAAAAAGCATTCAGACAGTTAAGTTGGAACTCTTGATCTGTATACTTGCTGTGAATGTGAACCCCGAAGATACTTAAGATTCAGGATAAGTTTGTAAAGTTTATTAAGTAGTCTACTATTGTCAGAAGGAAGAGGTTAATAATGGCAGCCAATATATTATTTAGCAGAGCTTCTGTTGAATTCAGTCAAAGTATTATCTCCAAACTGTAAGCGATAATTGCTCGTTTTGGCTAGAGGATAATAAATATGGTGATATACATACCTAATTCTTTCTTTCAAGAGCCTTTCCCCTCTTTATGTGGCCAATTTCCTAAAGCAGCAGATATAGCTCCTTGAAGTCAACCCATACATTGCAGGACCAGCAGCCCTGCATTGTACGGGAGGACAGAGAAGGCTCACCTGCAACCCAGCACATCAGATCATGGAAGTGTGTGCCAGTTGCTGGGGGAAAAGGTAACAATATCACCTTATTCTTCATCACCAGCAGTTGACACTTGCAGTGGGAAGGAGGGCAAACTGCAAGGCTAAATATTTTATATCCAAGAAGTTTAGTTTTAGATTGACAAAACATGTTGCTGTTTCTATAGTGTATCTAAACCCAGCATTTAACGGACATTGTCTGCATTTTTTCTTTTTTTGAATGGTTATTATGCCAGTAATATGTCGCCTGACCTTAAGTTCAATACTCATTTAGCTTTTTATTATAGAGGGAAGAATTTGTGGTCTTAACACATTTTCCTATAACAGTGCTGGAAATAAAGAATATTTTATTGTAGAACAAACCTTTTTCTTCTGGCAAGAATTTGCCCCTCCAGCATTCTGAAATAGAAATTCATCTGAAAATCGCGAACTTTTCAGAATGGTCCACAATTCTTCATCAACTTCTACAACTTCACCTTCCTTTACAGGACAAGAAAAAAGTGAAGATTTATAGCTACAATAGTATTTCTAATTAGTATCAGTGTTCTCCCCAGCTTCTTTTAGCTGGGCACACCACCCGGCACTTTTCAGTAACCACCCAGCTGTTTTTGGGTGCTTACTGAAAAATTGGTTCACAATATAGGGACTGCCACCCGCCTACAATTTCTTCCCACCCAGCTTAAAATAATTTCCGTGTTGAACACTGAGTATTATACGTTGGGCACTATTTATTAAACAAGGAATCTGACTTTCCCTGGCGTGAATCTTCCAGGTCATTGTGTTTTAATGGCAGTGATTGATTCCCACCAGGAAATGCTTGAGGGACTGTCAGACTCCCTGTTTGACATAGTCCATTGCTATCTATCTATATATTATATATATATATATATATGCTTTTCTATTTTGATTTGTTTGAAACAGAACTACCCACAAGGTTCCTTAAACTATATAAATAACTAAAAAAAGACAAAAACAAGCTAAATCAGAAGTATATAGTTATACTAAACTTTCGTTATTTCGATGAAGGCATTTTGTCTCCTTAGGACAAGGTTTCAGAGCCCTTTTATTATTACTCAACAGGGCCTCATGGTGGAAGCCTAATGGGTTTCCTATGGGTGATAGAATTAATTAAGTCAGACCTTTAGACAGGCATAGACAGACCATAGATGGAGTATTGTGTCTTCCTGTCCTCATCCTAAGAATAAATCGGCAGTGGCACTTACGAATTAACTTGTAGAAGTAGTACCGGCTTTTGCAAGTGGCTCTCAGAGGCGGACCCAGTGATTTTGATAAACATTTGAAGCAAATTTTGCTAACTGTTGCCATTCTTACAAGTCAAGTAGGTAGGGCTATATCTATCTTCTTGTCTTCTGTGTGGGTGGACTCAATTGACCAAGCAGCACCAGTAACAAACACAAATAGCATATACTAACTCCATAGGGGTATTGGTCAGTATCATATCTAGGACCCCAGTACAGCAAGGTAAAGGAGAAAATTCCTTAGTCACTGCTTTTTCCAATTCTGGTCATGCCAATTTCCAATTCAGCAAGTAAGAGGGACCTAAAAGGGGGGGGGGGAGTATTTCTCTTCCCTTTGAGGTTGTCTATATAGTATTCACTGAAAACAATGGATCAGCATACAGGCACATAAAATGGCTATAGAATGTTGTATATACAAAAATTAAGGGAGAGGCAGGTGAACAGCAAATTTGAAGATGGCTCTGGGTGCCATTGCACCATAATAATAATGATCAAAAAAAATATATACTTCTATATTGAGTTACCTTGAAAGTAACATTTGCATCAAACTGTATTTCAGTCTCACAGCTTGTGACTCCTCCGTTATAAATAACCCTACCCTTTTCTTTCACAGATTTCTCTGGGAGCTTGAAAAGGCGAAATGTAGCAGAGACAAATTTGTAGTCACCTAAAACATAGTAATAAGACAAAATGAGACTACATACAAAATATTCACATTTACATTAGAAATGTACATAGATACAGAAATGTACGTATGTATGTGATTGCCATGGTCTGTTAGTTTAGCCACATGAGAAGCAGCTACTGGCACTACAGATAATGATCAGAATTCTCTCTGTATGTCATTCTCAGGCAAGCCTAAACCCCCATTCCAATATTTCTGTTTTTGTAGTAAGCCTAGAATGGTGTGTGTGCTCTTTTCACAATACACCCAGTGTACATATCAATGTAAAGCCCTACAAATACCAGGGCCAGCATTCCCTTTAGCACAAAAAATCCACCGTGTGCCTGAAGAAATCTGCAGGGCTTACATACAATCTAAAGCTTCAGCTCTGGCAGAAGAGCCTGGCTCAGTACAGCACCAAACTCTGCCCACCTACCTATCTGTACAATACCACAGAACCAGCAGTAAAAAGAAACCTTCAAAGATGCTCGCTGGTACCAAAGTGGTTGTTGAATTGTGATTATATGTATGACGCAGACATGAGTATAAGAAAGTAATGTAGTGCTTACTGTATGTTTGTGTGTAATGTACAGAATGTGTTTATGGATGTAATGAAGTTCTGTGCGCATGTTGGTGTGTAATGTGCAGATCGTGTGTATGTTTAAGGGGACAGAGAAGAGCTATGTGAATGTCTGCATGTATATAATGTGACAACTACACAAATGAAAAAATGATACAAAAAGACAGGGCTTATACACACCAAAACTTTTTAGGGTTTGTTTTTACAACCAGTCACTAGGCAGCTATTAAGTGGTACAGTTTACGCTTCAAGACTGCAGCCACCTTTTGGAAACTACAACCAGCCAACTACCAGTCCAAACAAACCTTCTTGCAGAAATTAATGAGAAATTATCCCAAAATGATGAGCTTAGTCAACTGTTACCAAAAACAATTAAAGCCAATCTTTAGGCACAAAAATAATTCCAACATACTGCCTAGGACAGAGACATGTTTTCTCTCACGGTTGCTCTTCTAACCTTGGTGGCCATTCTTCTCCCATCTCCCTACATTGACATTACTCCTCTTCTAAATTGTTACAAGATGCCTTCATTGGATATCCAAAACATTAGCCAGGAAGTAGAAAGAAGGGGAAGTAAAACATTGTTTTAGGTTTTTTTTTAGCCAGCAGTAAATTTGAGAGGTGGGAGGAAGATGTAGGATGAAGTCATAATCATCCTGGAGATATGATTTAAAATATGTTCTCAAAGACTACAATGTTACCGGAGACTGTCTATTAGGAATGATATGTTATGAAAGTGTGCACCCAGGAAGGAAAAAGATTCTAGTTTCTGGCCTGGCAGTTCCTGTAGAAATACGTTCCTGGATATCAAGCAGCTGAAGACTCCCAAATTCATGATCCATCATCCAATAAAAGTGTGTAGTGTGTAGGGTATCAACCCTTTGCCTTTGGCATTGTTTTGCCCTTCTCCCCCCCCCTCCCCCCAGCTACCTATGCCAGTGTATGGTTTCTATAATACACCATTCTACTTGTGGCCTGGTATGATAAGAACACAAACATCTGCAATAGATTTCATTTCCATGGCCACATTCCCCCCATGCAAAGTTACTGAATTATGTAACAATTTGATGTTTCAAGGCTGAGCATTGTTTTTTTTTAAGAAAGCAATTACTTGTATTTTCCCACCGCCTTCAAGTCTGATAAACTCAAGGCCTCTGTAAAACTCTTTATAAATGCTTAGAATATAAACAATCAAAGCAATAGAAGACCATGGTCTGCATGGGGGCAGAGATTTTATGAGCTGCTAAGACCTAATAATAAAATATGACCACTGATAGAGAGCTATGGGGAACCAACTAATGGTAAAACAGCTGTTATGGGCCAAGTTACTGGATGGCACAAAAAGTGATTCAAACCAATTGGACCCACTGAAAACCATGATATCTAGATATACTTGGTCATCAGAGTGAAAAAAATGGTATATATGATAAATGACAAGGTAATATAAATATGTGTAATTGTGAAAAATCTGAAGACAATTTAAAAGTAATACACAGGTAGTCCCCGAGTTAAGGACAACTCCCAGATACGAATGGGGCTTCCCTGCTCGCTTGTGTGCAGGACAAAGGCCTGATAGGGGGGCGGATTGCATGACTTGCAGAAGAAATCTTTTGCTAAACACAGCTGTGCTACATCTTGTAACTCTTCAATGGTCAAGACAAATTCTGCAGTTGTTTCTTTTTGCATATATAAGCATACCTTGCTCCAGAAGTTCATGTCTAGGATTTTCTTGCGTTTTTTTTTTTTTTTGCTTTGTTTGTGATTAACTCACAGTGAGGATTTTATAAAGTAAATGACACCTCGCTGCCTAATATTATGTTGAAACAAACATCTGTCCTAACTGCATTTAATAAAATAATGTACCAGTTCTGACTTACATACAAATTCAACTTAGTAACAAACCTACAGTCCCTATCTTGTATGTTACCTGTACATAACATAAATCACTCACCAAGAATTTCTTCAAGATCTTTGTTATTCACTGTGATATAACTGGAGGTGACTAGACGTGGGGGGCTGAATCCAATTTCTTCAGCAATCTGATAGAGTTCTTCCCAGCAGAGTGCACCACTAATGCATTCTCCTGTAAAAAGAAAAAGGCTAGTAACGTTGTGGTCAATTAAAAGGAACTAGAAAGACAAACATAGGAAAATGAGTAGAAAATGTTAAGACTTTGCATAGACCAATGCTGCCCTAATAAATTCATTTATTACCGTATTTTTCGGCGTATAAGACGCACTTTTTCTTCCCCAAAACTGGGGGGAAAAGTGGGTGCGTCTTATATGCCGGAGCGTCTTATACGCCGAAAAATACGGTAATAGTATCTGTAGGTGTAAAGCATTACAAGAAAACAAAATAGACAATTTAGCAGGATGTTGACAAAAAGGAAAACTTCTCCCTTAAACAAGTTTCCTTATGGGTTGAAAGGGAAAGTATATTCGTTTTTAGTCTGGATCAGCACACCTCAGCCAGGGTTCTATGAAACCTTTGAGCAATCAATGCCTCAGATCAATTACCACCTATGCCAATTACCTTTTGGTTATCTTTAGAGGGGGAAATATTCCTAGTGATTAAAGTTTAGAATTCTAGAAAATTAGTATTTTCCTCACTGACAACCAATGTAAGGGACATTCTTGCCACCAACCATTAATGTAAGAGACATTCCTCCTATTGAACACTATTGTATGGGAGCTCTTCTGCCAATAGTAATAACCTAAAAGGGTCCCACTTCAACTGACCACCAGTTTATGGGGGCCCTTGAGATACTTTCAATCCTGGACCAGATTTATTCTGGAAAACTGGATCACCCAGGTTCTCCCATGATAGCCTTTCTTCTCCAGTCCTGGAGAGCTTTATTAAATCAGGCCCAGTGCTGTAATCTGATTTTTTTTGGCCATTTAGGCTCTATTTTATAACAACTTTGGATCAATAGAAAGAGTTCTGCTTGGAGCATTCCATTCCAAGTGGTAAATGTAAACAATCCATATACTATATTATCCTATGTTTAAAAAAATATTTATTTTGCTTTATTGAACATAGAAAGAAAATAAACTACAAACACAGCTGTAGAAGTTATTAAATGTTTCATTTCAAAGATTTCATAAGCAAAGCCAGTGAAGGGCAGACGATTGTAGATAACTGTATGAGACAACATACAACAATGATGTGATAACAGCAGAGACTGTGTGATCCTCCTCCATTCTATAAAGAATGGAAATTCCTAAACAAGTTACAACTGTGATTGTTACATCAAAACTGGATACAGACCAAACACATGTCTTCCACTAGATATAACAATAGGAGACATGCAGCACATTGTGCACCAATACATAGATTGATGATAGAATGTTAATATTTGGGTATGTGTCATTAGGGGTTGGGATTGTGTAGGTGATCAATTTGAAAATCTTAAATTGTTCAGAATTAAATGACAGGTGCATATGACCTGCATTTGGCGTTGTTTTCCTAGTTTTAAACCCATTTTTTCTCTGTAGAAAAATTAGGACTTAATGCAAACAGTAAACTAAGGAAAACTGCTAAGTGGATGCTGTAACAATATCTATGTTCTCATTCCACTGGCATGGAAAGCAAATAAATTGCAATGGCAAATGTTATGGTAAATGGTAAATGTTTGTAAAATGCATAAACTTCCAGTCCCCAATGCAGCCCCATGCTCCACTGTATGTGTAATTTTAAGTTTCTTGACATTTTGGGTCTCAAGGGCTACACTTTTATCAGTAAAGCTGGGTGATCCAGCAAACCTGGAATGGATTTCTTTAAAGTAATTTGCTATTTGCTAGCAAATGTTCTGAATGCTGGACCAGATCCATTCCAGGTTTGCTGGATTACCCAACTTCACTGATAAAAGTGTATCCTCTCCAGGCTAGGGGAGCTTTCATAAATCATGCCCTTTGTTTCTTTTACCCTGCATTTAAGACTTCATTCCCCAACATGCACAGAGCATTGACTGGTCTATGCCCGTTAAATAAATCCATGGTAGCATTTACTTCTCTGACTATCGGAGTCATTCCGAGCTCTTTCCAGTTTGCACTGTGTGTCATTTAAAATGATCTGTGGAAACACCATGCTCCAATTTGGTGGCCATAATTTACTGTTGTCAATGGCCTGCAGAGAAGGATCTTTTATTAGAAATGTATGAGTGTGTCAGCCCCTAAAAAGGCAAGTAGTATAAATAGACCCAGAAAACAATAATACATTTGAAAATTTTGTTGTGTAGTGGAATTTTCCTGTGTGATGGAATTGTACTTTAATGTATTCATAGACTAGAGTTGATAAAAGCTTTTTTTTAAACTAGAATTTTTAAAATGGAAAGCCATTTTACCCAACAAAAATAATAATAATATTGTGATTTACTAATGCTAGAATGTGTCTACATATTTAAATGTGAAAATAGGCGACATTTTAAGAAAAATGCAGTTGGGTACTGTGGTAATTGGTTATTGTATACATTTTCTATAATTAATTTTGTGCACTTACCCCACAAAACTTTGTTTTGCTTTAATTCACTAGGAATTGGCTTGTCGGAATAAACATCACTAAAGTACATTTCTCCACCATCCTGAAAAACACAATGTTCTTTTTAAGTGCTGTGACATTGAATACTGAAGATAAAGTGATTACTGTCTCTGTTTGGGATGTGAAAGATGATCAGAAGTGGAGTATGCTTCATCCACAACAACAAGAATGTATCTGTTTATTTTCAGCATACTACGACCGCATCATTCCAGGTTATTGGATTGTCCAAAATGGAAGGCCTAACATTAGCAAAACCGGAAAAACATTGGCATTGTCCACACTGGGGTCACTGTTGTTTTTAACAAATTCAGAAGCAAATTGGGCTACCTGTCATTTGGTATGCAGCAGTTGTCATGTTTAGTTTTGACTCCAGCACCTATAATACTGGGAAACAGACAGATTTGTTAAAGTCTACAACAAATTAACTACTTAAAGCGGACCTAAACTAAAAAAAAAAAAAAAAAGAGTACATCACCTCCCCTTTCTGCCCCGGCGATCAAGACAGAATGAGAGCACAAAGCCTCCTGGGATAACTACGTCACGCATCCCGGGAGGCTCTTGGCTGCTTCTTCTGTGAAAGCCCAAGATCCTTTTTTCCCCATCTACATCACCCAATCTCACACCTGCGCAGTGTAAGATTGGGTGACCAAGAAGAAGAACCCGGAAGAAGAGAGAAGAAGATGTCAGCGCCTGGTGCTTTCTCTGTGCTGGGCCGAAGACGAATGAAGACACGGGACCTAAACGAAGAAACCTCCCAACGGATGAACGTGTTTTTTGGGTTTAGTTCTAATTTAAGATGAAACAGCAGACATTTTCATCCAATCCATCACCCAATCAATTGAAAATATTGCACAGCGTTTGGGTACCATCATTGAAACTTCATCAGGAGCTCTACTGGCTGGAAAGGGGAATGTTCCACCTCTGACTCCTCAAGCCATTGGCTCCTGAAAAGTTGATTTAGCCTTTAAAAAGGTAGCAAGATGGAGGTGAATTGATTTATCTGAATCAGTTGCTGTGTTCCAATAAAAAACCAAAAATATTCATATTTCCTATTTATCCAACTAAATATTTTTTAGTTCTTCAGAACATTACTATACTGCATGCCATATTGCTGTACTGCCTTGCAGTTTGATACCTTTAATGAGAGGCAGTTGGGCTGTAAGCCAATCATTTGTTTATTGTAATGGCTACTCGTCTTGTGATTATGGTTCATGGTATAGATCATGGATTACCTTGAGCACTCGATAGGCTTCTCTTAGCACAGCCTTCTTGTCCGGAGACAGGTTTATGACACAATTGGATCTATCATAAAGAATAAATAAATCTGTAAGATAATCGAGCTAAAGATCTCCCGTGTTTTAGCATGAGCAGCTCTTCAAGCCAGGTTTTGTTTACCACACCACCACCCCCATCCAGAATAATAGCCTAAAGAAAAACTCAATAATATCAAATCAATGTTATATATTGAGGGTACTCAATAACCTTCATCTTGTCTTGGAGAAC
This sequence comes from Pyxicephalus adspersus, assembly GCF_032062135.1. Lineage (NCBI taxonomy): Eukaryota > Metazoa > Chordata > Amphibia > Anura > Pyxicephalidae > Pyxicephalus > Pyxicephalus adspersus. The sequence goes on along the minus strand of NC_092867.1, from coordinate 19,344,121 downwards.
TCTTTGGTGCAATGTTTCTGCAGTGGATTTATTGTGGTTTATTCTTTCACCACAAAGTTATAGAGAAAGCGTTACTATCTGACGTTGGACTCTTCATTTGTTTATTTCACCATAACAAGAACAAATCTGAAAATTATTGTACTGGGCAGCACAGTGGGTCAGAGACACTAAGGCTTTTGAATCGCTAGGTTGCAAGTTTGAGTCTCTACTATCTGCATAGAGCGTGCAGGTTGTCCCTGTGCTTGCGTAGGTTTCCCCATTTCTGGTTTAAGTTTATTCCCACATTTCAAAAAACAAAAACAAAAAAACATGCCGTTAAGATTATTTGGCTTTCCCACAAAATTTACCTTGGACTGTATTAAAGACATATGACTATGTTAGGGACATTAGACTGTGAGTCCCTTTGAGGGACTATGTAAAGCTCTGCGTAATATATGGCGCTATATAAATACTCGCTAATAATAAAAATATTATTATTGTAGGATTACATGCTTTGAATAAGGGAAGACCTTTTATATTCTCAGTCACTCAGAACACAATGGAGCACTTTGTAACTCACCAAAATGGATTCATTGTAATTTTGCACTATAGATCTTATTTTCTGTGAACAGTAATGTTCACCGAGAAGGCGATCTGCTTAACATACCGGAAATCATACTTACATTATGATATCATAGCTTTGGTCCTCTATGCCAGCACCTTTCAGATCTTCAATGTAGCCATTGACAAAGTTAATATTGGGCTGCTGGTGGCCAAATTTTTTCATATGATAGGCAATGTACTTTCTGGCAACTTCCACCTAGATCAATGAGAACGAAATTTTGTTTAAACATCCCATGGTCCAAATATGAGAAGCTTATTGTTAAGGTTAACAAACCCTTTAGGTAATATAATTAACTTTATTTAATGAAATTCTTTGTTACGTGAGAAAGTTAATTAACTGTATTACCTCGTATTACATACGAACAATAAGAACAGAAATACTGCTGAGAAACCAACAGGTAAAGGTAAATGAGTGAGAAGATTTAGTAGTAGAGTAGTGGATCCATGCAATGGGGCAACCTGTATGCCCTGTAACTACAGTTCAGAAAGTAATGGCCATGGCCTGTGTTGACAGATGAATATTAGACCTTGATGTGGACCACTCAGTCAGTTATCTTTAACCTTGACACATCACACTATAGTGAAGGGTTGTTTCTGTCAATTTGCTGTCTGAGGTGTGAAGGAGATAGTACCTTATACAATGGCGACCTGGTTTATTAAAGCTCCCCAAGACTGGTAAGGATAGACTGGTATGGGTGAACCTGGATGATCCACCAAACCTAAAATAAATCCGGTCCAGGATTAAAAACATTTGCCAAATAATAGCAAAGTGATTTTAAGAACTTCACTCCTTATTCCCTGACTTAGTAGGTGAGAATGAGCCTGATTCATAAAAGCTCTCCAAGGCAAGAGAAGGATCATTATTGACCAGATCTATTCTAGGATCACCCAGGTTAACAATTGAAAAATCTTTTTCAGCCATGTAGAGCTTTACCAAATCAGGTCTAAATGATAAAGAGTGTGTTTCTTACTCCAAAACTAACCAGTTAGTGCTAGTTAGACATGGATGGCAGTAAACATTACATTATGTATGGCGAGCTTAGGACACATAGTATGTTGGCCACTAAACCCTGAAGGGTTTTCTAGTGGTCAGGTTTACCTGTTCATCGGTCATGTCCACTCCAGTGACGTAGCCCTTCTGCCCAACCAGTTTACTTAGCATGTAACAGTCCCTTCCACTTCCACTGCCCAGATCCAGGATCCGGCAGTTCTCCAGACATTCTGGTACCACAAGTCCACAGCCATAATACCTAACAAAGCATACACCAATTATAGCCACCCAAGAAAGGAAAGGAAAAGAAGACATCTGCCAAATCATGTGGTTCTTTAGGACCAATCTGAGAATGAATTAGGAGTAGAAATAAAATAAAGCCTAAGGCTGCATACACACGTGTAATAACTGTTGTTGGAAAGGATCTTTCATGATCCCTTCCAACGACTAACGACTGCACGAAGCATGAACGAGTGCTGTACATACAGCACCAATCTGCTCTATGGAGAGGGAAGGGGGAGAACGACGGAGCGGCGACCCTCTGCATGCTCTCCCACTTCACTTCCATTAAGATAGTTCGTTGTCCATCATCTGTTGATCCGCCAGGACGGTCGTTTGGACAATAGACGACAGGAGCTGAACACACGTCAGATTCTCGTTCGATATCGGCCCTGAGCCGATTATCGGACGAGAACCATTGCAAGTGTGTACGTAGCCTTTGTATGACTGCAAAGCCCTTTGTGATAAGGTCTAATTGTGTGATAATTGGGGCACAATTTACATATATATATAAATATAGTGACAAGATGAAATATAAGATGCCATTTGCAGCCATTTATTTTGGACCCAGGCCCGGAGTGTCTTGGAAAGGATTGGGATGGGCAAGCACTTCCCCCTGTTTCCAGGGGACACATTGGCTCTGGAGCACCTAGCCATGATAAAAATGAACTAGGGGAAGTTGCAGCCCAAGGCCAGGTGTGGCTTCGCGAGAAATGCTGTGTGGAGCCTGTGAGTGGGAGAAGGACTCCGAAAGTTGAGGCCTGGAAGACCAAAGGCATGAGGCTAAAATTAAATTTTTCTTAATTGTCATGTAGTATTGAGTTTGATCCCCTTCAAGGGAAAAGCCTGGGATACTCTGCAGTGAGTGTGTTTGGTGCTAATCCTTATATATATATATATATATATATATACATACATATACATACACACACATACTCATACTCTCTTCTAGGATTTGGTGATAACACTGGGGCATAAGTTACCAATATACATCTATTACAACTTTCGAAAGATAAATAATTTCATACCTTGAAGTGACTTCACTGTGAACCTCTTTCAGGGCATCTAGGATGTATCTGGGAATTGGCTTGCTTGGGGTTACACATGCATTGGTTTTCAAATCTTTTGAGTTCTTCAAGTATTTACCATAATATTCCTAAAAAACACAATGTAACACACATTGCTAATGCAAAGACCAAGTGACCGTGTATGATAAATAAAATTATATACTCCTTTACCATGCAAACAGAACTTTATCAAAAACCATCACTGTTAAGCATTTAATCCACAATTACTTTGTAATGTTGGCCATCACTTTATTCTAAAGCCTCATCCTAAATTGAGGATGTTTTCTTACACTTCAGCTGCTCTGGTGAAGTTAAGACCAGGAGAGAAAGTGAAAAGTATAAGAAAATAGCTACAACACCAGTAATTAATTACAGATTATCCTTGACTATGCTATGACTGCTAACCAACATCCAAGAGTTACAACTTTTTATCTATTGATTCTAGTAGTAACTGTGTAGAGACATCTGCTGAATAGGATTTAAGAAAGCACATGTAATAAATCCTTGGATCATGGTGGCAATACCTTGACATCATCGTGTGTTTGAAGACCTTGAGAGCAGCAGCTGGATGTAGGAGAGCTAGACAAATCAACAAGCAAGAACAAAACATTTAGGCATTTTCAAGGCTTTCTGTACTCTTGTAAACTTGAACATTCTAAACTCTAAATAAAATTGCACACCTACGCACACGATATATTATTTCAGTCAAAAAGAATCATAAAATTCTATCAAACCAGAATGAAAAAAAGTTTTTACATCACTTATACATGTAATTCAGTAACATGGCAACTTTTTACATAGCTCAACCATCGGTTTTAAGAAAAGATTCCTATACTGGCCTTTTTTGGGTGGACTAAAGTTGGTTTCCTTAGTAGTCTCTTTTGCCTTCAGACTTTGGACCTTCTCCACCAAACAAGCTGAATTTCCTTCATAGCAGTCTGTTTTGGTCTGACATTTCTGCTATTACCCCATATAAAGCCAATAGACTTTGTCACCCTGCAGGCCATACACACAGACACCTCATTGTGTACACATATCTTGGGATTTTGGCAGATGGTACACTTATCCTCGCCCCGCAGGACACATTGACAAAAACATTAAGGTTTATTATAAAAGAGAGTAAAATAGGTGCTTCAGGGAGACGGACAAACATCATGCCGGAATGAGAATGACTTACAAGCAAAAACCCAAAAATCCCCTTAAAGCAGAACTAAAGTTGAACACCTGTACATTACCAGTGTTCTGTTCATTGTATACAGGGTGAGAGAATCCCTATAAGGTTTAGGAGCTACAGGACACCTGCCATGATAAAAATATATTGTTATGGCTGACCTCTCCTCCCTAAAATACTGACGTGGTGATGCATTGGCTTCACAATTTCTAGTTACATTTTATATAACTAATATCCAGCCTAGTATGTGGTGCAAGGGGTCAAAGTTTTTGGGAGTTGGTGGCATCCTTCCACTGGGGTCCCTGAGATCTTAGCTACTCTTATTGCTGACACATAATGTTGTGAACAAAATACATCCTTATTATTATTAGGTATTGGGCATCAGAGGGACTAGGTCATAGCTAAAAATTGCAATTGTAAAAATTGCCCCAATCCACGGGTCCTATAAGTAAGGAAGTGGGTCAATTTATAATGAAGTGTGCAGAGCTTTTTGATGGTTCTTGTTGGGTCTGATTTAATAAAGCTCTGCAAGGCTGGAGAGAATACCTTTTCAACAGTGAAGCTGGGTGATCCAGCAAACCTGGAATGGATCTGGTCCAGGATTCAAAACATTTACCAGCAAATAGCAAATGACTTCCATGGATTCCATTCCAGGTTTGCTGGATCACCCATCTTCACTGATGAATGTATCCCCTCCAGCCTTGGAGAGCTTTAATGAATCAGGCTCATTGGATCAAGGAGATATTTCCTGGAGGTAACCTTTGGATTCTGCTTCCATTAGAAGACTTGGTGACATTGTCAGTAAGGACGGCGTCATGAAGATAACACTGTTTTAATCTATCATAATATTTACTAATCAATTAAATATTATGTAACCGGTGTTAGATCAACATTTGTCAATTTTATAATTATGTGTACTCTTTTATTACAATAAATATTTACCAAGTACTTCCTTGGCGTGTGCGACTTTATCTTAGCTACTTGCTAAACTGGGTCATTACTGGTATACAAGTGTCTTTGGGGTTGGTACACATGAACAGACAAAACTAATTTTATTTTTTGGAATAACACTGCATGCACATCTGACATTTCATTCAATGTTCTTAGATAGAGTCGGTCGGATACTGTTGATAGTTAGTACAAACAGCATAACATTGATTTTTAATTGACGTTCACCAACATGTACACTCTATTAACAACAGAATGGGTACTCTTCATCCATATTCGCATTTACTGATAGGAAAAAATTGATCCATTGCAAACTGTCCAGATTGGATTTTATTATTATTACACAGTATTTATATAGCGCCAACATATTACGCAGCGCTGTACAAAGTCCATAGTCATTTCCGAGATTGTAAGCTCTTCGGGGCAGGGTCCTCCTCCTCCTCCTCATTTTCAACCCCTATTTAATGTACAGCGCTATGTAATATGTTGGCGCTATATAAATCCTGTTTATTAATAATAATAATAATAATATTATTAAATATCACTAGCTGTCCCTCAAAGGGCTCACAATATAATGTCCCTACCATAGTCATATGTCATTAATACAGTCTAAGGTGAATTAAGGGGGGGGGGGCAATTAACCTAAATGCATGTTTTTGTAATGTAGGAAGAAACCAGCGTACCCGGAGGAAATCCACACAAAACAGGGAGAACCTGCAAACTCCATGCAGTTAGTGTCTCAGGCTGAGATGAACCTAGGACCTAGCGCTGCAAAGGCAAGGGTGCTAACCACTGAGCCACCTTGCCGCCCCAGCTTTTGCTTCCAAATTACTCCGATCCAATGTCTGTGTACCCAGTCTAAATGTGCAATCCTCTGAAACAGTCCTCTCCCGTGACCCAAACCATTAATTCAAGGTCCTGACTTTAATTTGTCAAGTAGTAGTATATGAAGCACAAGACAAGAGAGCTGCTGTTCTTGCATTCCAATGTCATCATTTTACTATTATTTCATAAAGCTATTCTTTAGAAATGTAGGATCCCCTATTTAATGTACAGCGCTGCGTAATATGTTGGCGCTATATAAATCCTGTTTATTAATAATAATAATAATAATCACTTTCAAATGACATTGCAATGTACATAATGCATTTATCACATAATCAACACAAACACACCAAGAACCTACCTACAACACTGTGCCATGCTTTGCTCTGCAGATCAGCAGTTTCCTTGTTTCCCACAATACATTTCTGCCTAATAGTCTTCTCCCCCTCCCTCCCTGCATGAACTCACTAACCCAAGCAGCTTCATGCAAACTGCATACCATGCTCAGTAAAGGTTATTGCTGCTTCTACATAGTATATCTGGGAAATTATTACTTTCTAAAGCTGTAATCTTGTAAAGATCTGCTCAAGCACCCCTGGCAGGATAATATCAATGAAGGCATGTAGAATATAATAAAAAAGAATGCATAGTCAAATAATATAATATGTAACCGTATACAAAATGGTAACATATACATTTATCACTACAGTGTTTTTTTTTTAAATGTCTTGTACATGATTGGGTATACTTTGCAAAATGAATAATCTCTTGTGGAGTGTGCATTCCAAAAATAAGGGTTATGTACTATTATGGACTCATTAGGGTGCATTGGCAGCCCATTCATTCCTAAACTTGCTGCCTTATCACAACACATTGCAAATAATGAAAGAGTTCCCTTAAAGTAGTATGTAAAGTCCGCCAGCAATTTGTTTTTTAATGACATCAGATATTATAGTTTTCTTCTGCCATTGATTGTATTATAAATAATAAACAGGATTTATATAGCACCAACATATTATGCAGCACTGTACATTAAATAGGGGTTGCAAATTACAGACAGATACAGACAGTGACACAGGAGGAGGAGGGGACCCTACCCTGAAGAGCTTACAATCTAGGAGGTGGGGGAAGTAACACACTATAGGATGGGAGATATGTAATGGTGGGAAGTAGTGAGGGTTTCTAAAGACAGAAGAAGACGCGTAGAGAGAGGAGTAAGTTTGAAAAAATGGGTTTTCAGCGCTCTTTTAAATGAGCAGAAAGTAGGAGCAAGCAGAATAGGATGAGGAAGACCATTCCAGAGAGTTGGGGCAGCTCTAGAAAAGTCTTAAAGCCGTGCATGTGATGAGGTTATGAGTGAGGAAGTCAGTAATAGGTCATTGGAGGAGCAGAGAGAGCGGCTAGGGGAGTATTTTTCTATCAGGTCAGAAAGGTAAATGGAACAAAAGCTGTGGACTGATTTGAAGGCAAAGCACAGGAACCTGAATTTGATTTTAAGTAGAAACGGAAGCCAGTGAAGAGATCTGCAAAGAGATGCAGCGGAAGAGGAGCGGAGGGAAGGATGGATGAGTCTGGCTGCAGCATTCATAATAGATTGTAGAGGAGAGAGTCAGGTTAGTGGAATACCAGAGAGGAGGAGGTTACAGTAGTCCAGACGAGAGATAATAAGAGCGTGTACAAGGAGTTTGGTGGTCTCTGGGGACAGGTAGGGGCGGATTTTGGAAATTTTGTGCAGGTGAAAGTGACAGGACCTGGAAATGTTTTGAATATATGGGGGGGAAATGAAAGGGCAGAGTCAAAGGTGATGCCAAGACAATTTATTTTCAATAGATTATTGTAACAACCTGGCAGCATATTTTTCTGATTAGGTACACTGAGCTGTCCATGAACAAATTTGTGTAAACCTCTGCGTAATTTTAAATCGGGGAAAAGTAACTCCTGTGAACATGGCTGAAGACTCTTATCCCTGAGAAGACTGGGTGAAGATGGAAGACTATGGACATTGTACTGTTGGAGATGTTCACATTATGTGCACATTATGGCTATCAGCTCCTGAGGGCCAAACAGTACATTTATTTTGGAAGTTAATCCCCCAGAAAAAAAAATTGAAGTGTCAGGAATCAGGAATCTTCTCTATGTGGTCCTGCCCAGAGATGCCTTTCTTCTGAATTCAGTATCCTTTATCCTGGGCATCTATGCAGTGTTCATATTCATTCCTAGGGTTAGGACAGGTTGGAAGAAAGGCTGTGCAACTGTTTGCAGGTCCACACAATTATTATAGCTGGAACAGAGGTAAAATTAGGTACTGAGCCCATTGGACTGAACTCGGGGATAAATATTTATATCCTTCTTTGCAAGAAAATCACTAAGTGATCACAGGCTTATTTAAAGTGCAAAATATCTAAAAACAGCTAAATGATAAATATAAAAGACTACAAAATATACCATGTGAATAGCCAAAGACCATGTTGTATTTTGTCTCTACATCCTCATTTTTCATGTTTGTTACACTTATGATTATCACTTTGAAATCCAGGCACAAAAAAAGATCCTTGTGTTTACTTGAACAGCAATATATATATACAGCAATATTTGGCCAGGAATACAATTCTAGCCTGAAACTCAAATAATACACTGCACAGGTGAATCCCGATTCTTTTTCTCATATCTTTATCCGCTATAGATAACGCAGTTTATTATGTCATTATTCACTGCAGATAAAATAATTTGCTCTCAAACAAACCTTTCCATTGCCAGTCTGAGTGTTGCTGTACAGGAAATAAAAATAAAACATAACACACCCTCAATAAAATGCTACTGATCTGGCTGCTGTGAAGATCTTTATTAAGATTTATTATTCTGACTAAATAATTGTTCATCTTTTTGGCAGAGCAAAGCCCATACTTCTTTAGTAGATCAACCCCAGAATAACAAACACAATTTTTAAAAAGGAGAAATGATGCCATAACACTATGTAGTACGGCAAAAAAAAGAAAAAAAGGGCACACCTATGTATGTATATAAGGGTATGCATTTATATATATCATTACAAATTATGCAATAAATACGTTTTTTGGCTTGAATGATGGAACGCAGACTCACAGGGGTTTATTCAGTCCTGGTACCACAAGTGAAGTATAAAAGCACTATACAGTATATAACAAGTATCACAACAATCAAGATGAAAACAAAAATGCAACTTTAATGTATTTATTATACATCTTAAAATTAGTAAACATTCTTAGAAAATGAAATATATAAAAATAACAACATAAATGTACATAAATAAAACAATTCTAGGGACAGTTTATGAAATTAAAGCATGACATTTGATAGGGTAAATCTTAAATTTAACAAAGGAACAACAGTTGTATATACCAGAACATATGTAAAAGCTTCTAAATATAACCTAAAGTGTGAAAGATGTTTATGAAATTAAAGCCAACAGAAAGTATGGAGGCTGCAATAACGGACTGCTAGTTGCCTGGTTATTATGGTGACAAAACATCTTCAGTACTTCCTGAGAATGCAAAAAAGTTCTGGCTTTGTTCTGGCTTCATTAGCTGCATGCAGGTCAGTGACTTAGTACTGAAATAAGAGGTTCGGGCATGACTGCCAGGCAAGTAAGAATTTTCAATAGAAGTTTAGTAACGACAGCCTCCATATTTCCCTTGGCACAGTTTTTTTTTTACAGCAATGTCAGACAGTTCCGGTGATAAAAATAATTCAACATTCATGTGACAAATAGAATATCTCTTTAACGAACAGACAGCTTCTTACTACACTTAGCTGCATTAGTACAGACTAGAAACGAATGGGGATGGTCGTTTCATTACCAGGAGTATTCTAAAGTGCAAAAAATTAATTACCGGGTATGTGTGCAGCTGCAAAGTTCAGGTATTAAAGAACCAGAGGGATATATAACAGGAACAATAAAACAAGCAGGTGTGGACAGAGCTGTAAACGTGTTTATATAAAAGCTTAGGTTATTGTCAATGTGTAAGATTTGAGTAGGCTGCAGCTTGTAAAGTGTATATTGCATCAGTCTTTCGGCTCACTCAAAGTTTCAACATTAAGCTCCTGTGTTGCAAATAGCAACTGATGAAAGATAAACCTAATTTCTGAAGAGCAGTTTTTAAAAAGAATGATAGAATAAAATTTAAACAAGGTTTGCCTTATGCCATGGATGTCCCTGATCCCAGGACTGTTCTATATTTCAGTTCCATGTTAGGGTTCTTCTCTGTAACATGCACACCTCTCTAAAGGTTAATAATGCATTGAGGATCCCAGAGCTTTCACATGGAGGTGACACTTGCTGTCTCTATAATAAGAACACTCGCAGTTAAGGGGTGATCTGGGACTAATTTCTTTCTAAGGCTGGAGAGGATACAGATTCATCAGCGAACCTAAAATGGATTTAATAAAGTCATTTGCTATTTATTAGTAAATGTTTTAAATCCTAGACCAGGTCTATTCCAGATTGTTTGGATCAGCCAGGTTCAATGATAAAAGTGTATCCTCTACAGTCTTGGAGACTTTTATAAATCAGGCCCAATGTCTTCATATGCCTAACTATGGGAAAGCTTTATTTTCCCAACTGTGTTTTAAATGTATCTGGTAATAAAGGAACTTGCACCATGAACTAGATGAACTTCAACATCAGTGTAATATGTGAAGATCCATCGCGAATAATATTAATACACACAAAAACACAGATACAAATAGTATTTAGACATATTGAGGTTTGTTCAAGTATTCATAATCCAATTGAACCAAGGTGCACATTTAGGAGCTGTCAAGCATATACTGACATACGAGCAGCTTTGGATCCTTGGTATGGCAGCATTACGTATGTCCCAAAACTCCTGGAATTCTTCTTACTTCAACAGATGCTTCAACTGGTCCTGGAGGTTTGATGACTGTTCAACACTATATATGAAGCAAAGTAAAAGATGATACGGTTATGGTGTATTTATTTTAACCACAAGAAACTACAAGGGGGAGTAATGGATAATCACCTACCACCCCATCAGTCTTTATTTGCTGCACTGATCACCTAGAACATTGGAATAACCTCAATCTACACCAAACAGTCTGTCTGGGCACAGAGTATAATACAAAGTATAGAATGTGTAAAATACATATTTCCACTAAGGCTGAAGGGACTGCTAATGTGTAATACAAGGAGCAAAAAAACAACATAAAAGACTTAAAAGGTCAAAATTGAAGTATAGTTAATGAGTAACAAGGCACACTATGGTGGTGGTTAGTATCAATGCATAACCATAACCTGACATTCTTTGAATACTCTGTTCTAAATCTGGTTAAAAAATAAATGATCATTGAGCCAAGTTGAAAAAAAAGTGTTTTTTGCACTTATTTTCCGGCATTTTACTGGTTGAAAAGTAATTATTTTCCAACCTTTATCATTAGGATACTTTGTTATGAATACTTACTTTTTCTGTATGGCTTCTTGCCTAGGAGAAAAGAAAACAAATGTGTTACTGGAAATTTTGGGATCTTTACCCAGTGATAAGGACTACAAGATACACAATGAGAACTTACTGGTACTGAAGATGTGTCGTTATAATTGCCATTTTTCTGAGGCTCTGCAATGATCATTAAAAGTTAATTTGTAAAAGTTATTCATTTGGTTTTGCTAATAGTTATAACTGTTCAGTATTGTTTTCTAATTAGTCCAGTATTTGTGGTAACAGAAATGTTTTCTTTTATAGAAATGTGCATTTTGTATAAGTTTCATTCTTGCCTCACTCCATACTGTGTTTTACTAGACAATGAAAACATTATGTAACCAATTCAATCCAAAATGTTATGGCTTTCTTTAAGTTACTATACCCAATCAGAAGACAATTTAACTAATCCAATTCTTGCAAACTAAAGCTAGTTGGTTCAGTGGGTTTTTGCTATTTGTACTGATCCAGTTCCTGCAAACCATAAGTTCATTTTTGGCACTCCAATTTACACATGTTCATTGTATTTTGCTTTGCCTTGATGGGTCTATAAATTTATTAAAAAGTGCCAGTAACAACCTGGAGGCTGAAGGCTACAGCTTCTAGCACGCATTTTTAGATATCTGCTGCTCCTTTAGTTGTTTTAGATCAGGTCAAACATCTGTGTGGATCAAACAGCTGCATATTCAGCACAAAAAAGTAACAAATATGACTTCAGAATAGGAACTCACACACGGCTGTTCGGTGTGATACCCTGACTTCATTTATTGCCTTCCTGTTGGGATACAAAGCAAATCCTAACATTATAGTGTCCAAACCAATATACAGGTGGAGACTTGTTTTAAGCATTCCTAATCTTTGCCACTTCTGTAACATTTTAGGCAAGTGTATCTTAACCTAAAAACAAATATCAAACTTTCTTCTTGGCTGGCAATCATGGCTCCCTCCATAAATATATGATATGAAGTGGAAGCAGCCACCAAGTCTGGGCTCTGGACATTTCTGCCCTTGCGTATCTCCATTATATGGAAGGGGATTTGTGCTTTTCAGGTTGTTTTGAATCATAATGAAAGAATGTTTGAATTGTAGCTGTGCAGCAAATGTATTAGGAAAATTTATTTTCATTGTGCATTATGATTGTATTTTACTTACATCTTCTGAATGTAAAATGGAATCTTCTTGCATCACCATATTTCTGGCAGCATGGCCAAGAAGCTACACAAAAACAAAAATGATTGTGTATTTAGTCATATGGTTACAAACTACAGTATAATTCAACTCGATTTCAATGAAGAATCCCTTGTACACAAATGCAAGTGTGAAGGCCGCTGACCTCACCCCAATGCAGCACCCTGGGTCTCTGATATGGCTCCTGCACATTGCTCCCAATAACAGTGCTGATTATGAAATGAGAATTTAGTTGCCGTTTGGTGGTGTTCAAGGAGTGTATTGGATTTCTGAAGACCTGGAGCCCTGCTTTGTATGTGAGAGCAGCAGTCAGACTTTCTACTGTGCTGCCAGCACTGGATATTTAACCCATTGCTACAACACTTTATATATATATATATATATATATATATATATATATATATATATTATAGTATATGCAGGCTTATAACATCACAGGAGTAAATACAGATGGATCTGTTGGGCTGTAAAATGTGTCCTGTGAGATTGGAAAACTGGAATTCACGGGTAAGTATTTGACAGTGGTAATTAGACATGACCAATTAGCTCCCCCATATATGCCTCGGGATGGGGCAATGCTATGGATGGCTGTGTCCCCCACAATGATGTACAGTCACTGAATGGGGGGATAAAAGCCTTTACAGGACAACTTCAATACCACTGACCTTACCCATTCCTGGTCCCCATGATGCTAACTAAGGAGATTTAACCACCCTTTGCTGGCAATGACAGCCTGTAGTCCTGAACTCATGGACATCACCATTGGCTGGGTTTCCTCCTTTTTAATGCTCTGCCAGGCCTTTACTGCAGCGGCTTTCAGTTGCTGTTTGTTTGTGGGCCTTTCTGTCCGAAGTTTAGTCTTCAACAAGTGAAATCCATGCTCAATAGGGTTCAGATCAGGTGACTGACTTGGCCATTCAAGAAATTCCACTTCTTTGCTTTAGTAAACTCCTGGGTTGCTTTGGCTGTATGTTTTGGGTCATTGTTAATCTGTATTATGAAACGCCTCCCAATCAATGTGACTGCATTTAGCTGGATTTGAGCAGACAGTATGTCTCTGAACACCTCAGAATTCATTCGGCTGCTTCTGTCCCGTGTCACTTCATGGATAAACACTAGTGTCCCAGTGCCATGGCAGCCATGCACGCCCAAGCCATCACACTCCGCCATGTTTTACAGGTGATATGCTATGCTTTGGATCATGAGCTGTTCCACGCCTTCTCCATACTTTTTTCTTGCCATCATTCTGGTAAAGGTTGATCTTGGTTTCATCTGTCCAAAGAATGTTTTTCCAGAACTGTGCTGGCTTTTTTAGATGTTTTGAAGCAAAGTCCAATCTAGCCTTTCTATTCTTGAGGCTTATGAGTGGCTTGCAGTGCACCCTCTGTATTTACTTTCATGCAGTCATCTCTTTATGGTAGACTTGGATATCGATACGCCTACTTCCTGGAGAGTGTTGTTCACTTGGTTGGCTGTTGTGAAGGGGTTTCTCTTCACCATGGAAGTGATTCAGCGATCATCCACCACTGTTGTCTTCCGTGGACGTCCAGGTCTTTTGGCGTTGCTGAGTTCACCAATGCTTTGTTTCTTTCTCATGATGTACCAAACTGAAGATTTTACCACTCCTAATATTGTAGCAATTTCTCGGATGGGTTTTTCTGTCTTTGCAGCTTAAGGATGGCTTGTTTCACCTGCATGGAGAGCTCCTTTCACCGCATGTTGTCTGTTCACAGCAAAATCTTCCACATTCAATGTAGTTCCTCACATTTTTATGCAATCTTTTCGTTCAACCCACTGAATTAAAGCTGAAAGTCTGCAGTTCAACTGCATCTGAGTTGTTTTATTTAAAATTAATTGGGGTAATGTACAGAACCAAAATTAGAAAAAAGTTGTCCAAATATTTATGGACCTAACCATACAATAGCTGTGTAGTGCGGTGCCCACATAAAATAGCTGGGTATTGCATGCACATGTATAATACTGCTCCCATATACCATGGCTGTATGTTAGTGTGCCCATACATAGTGATTGTATGACATTATAAAGTTACTATCTGCCAATGTCTGTCCCTATGTACTATAATTATAATTTATATGAGCTCCGTCTATATACAATGGCTGTACAATGCACAGAGACCCCTGACATCCCCCCGCCCCCACCATATCAGTACCTGGAAAAGGGGCGGGTCATAAAGCAGCACTTTATGTTTACCTGTGCAGCCATATAACCACGCCCCTTTCCCCAGGCCCCGCCCGCCTCTCCTATCCGAAGCCTCGGCTCACCTCGGAGCTGCGCGACCCTTTCAGCACTTGTTTGGTGAGGGCGATGACGTCAGCCCCGCACGTGCTGACCTTCTCGGTGAGCAGTCCCTTCACCGACTGCCCGTACTTGGTCTGCCCATCCGCAGATGCGGCCATTTTTGCTACCGCTTCCCTATCCATCATGACTACGGCTCACAGCGCGGACCAAAACGCTTTAAAATGCGAATCGGGGGGATGGGAGGGGCGAAGTATCCTCTTGTGTCTGCTGCTGTGCAGGTGTGTGTGATAGAAGGGGGAGCATGGACAAAATTATAGGTGGAGCAGAAACAAACACTAACAGGCAAAATTCTGATAAAGGAAGAAAAACTTTGCAGGAAACATATAATGACCTGTATTTATAAATCAGGAAATCTGACATTCCCTGATGGGAATCAATTACTGCCATTGAAACACATGGACCTGGAAGATTCTGACCAGGGAATGTGTAATTCCCTGTTTTATAAATAGCGCTCCGTGTTCTGGAACCTTCCACCTGTGCATGCACATCATCAACTTTGGTTGCCAGGGAAACACGGCAATCCCTACTGTATTGCATGTGTTGGGATGAATGAATCCCATGGCCAATCAAGATGGCCGAATATCCTCCAGAAGAGAAGGAAGATGGCGGCGCCCTGCGCTGGAACACGGTTGAGCCGCCCGGATTTAGTTCCCCTCACAGTTCTTTCTGTTCATCACTCAATGAAAAAGACTGAGGACATACTGTGAGTGTAGGACATCATGAGTCCTTCTTTCCCATTGGAATGATCTCCTAGATTGTAAGCTCTTCGGGGCAGGGTCCTCTCCCCCTATGTCACTGTCTGTATTCGTCTGTCATTTGCAACCCCTATTTAATGTACAGCGCTGTGTAATATGTTGGTGCTATATAAATCCTGTTTAATATTAATAATCCAGATGAAGACAATGAGGAGGTGCTGCTCCCTGCATCATCAACTATCACCCATTCCTGGAACAGAGATTATAATAAATAAAATAAAAAGCAAACAATAAAGTGTGGGCATGGCGTGTACAATGTTAGAGCCAGAGCTGGACTGGGCACCTCTCTAGAATTGACTATGCCATGACTTAGCCTCAGCACCTATCAGAAAAGTACTGTAACACATGCCATGTAACACCAACCCATTGCCGGCTCATTGTGCGGTGCTGGTGCTTTTTTTACTTTTATTACTGATGCCAAGAAACCAAAGGGGGTGCAAGGGAAGGAACTCAGCCATGTTGATCTAGGAAGGTCTACAGGAAGACCCATAGATGTTCATGTGATTGGTTTCTGCATGTTGCACAACCTGTTTGGCGCTTTATGCATAGACCAAGAATAAAGTGCTTTTAATGTAAAATATGAAATGCCAACATCAGATGTTTGTAGATAATAGTCACATGAAGAGTCATAAATTCAGATCAAATCAAACTGAACTGTCAGAAGTGTAAATTCCATAAACTAAGGAAACAATAATATTTATTAAACTTCATGGCTTTATAAAGAGACCAGAAACTGACACTACTGACTATGTAAAGCATAAAAGAAATTAGTTCTAATAAATGAAAGATCCATGTGAAGACATGGTAATTCATTGTTCAACCCAGAAATTGTTTTAAGCCGGGTAGGAAGAAATTATAGGTGGGTGGTATTGTGACCAACTCTTCAGTAACCACCGAAAAACAATGGGTGTTTACTGAAAAGTGTCGGGTGGTGCGCCCAGCTAAAAGGAGCCGGGGAGAACACTGTGATTGTATAGTAAATGCATGATAAACTCTTTAGTTACACGAGCCTGGAGCTGAAGTGAGGTCCCAGGGAGAAGTGAGGTCCCAGAACTGCCCCCCCCCCCACTCTCTTTTGTGTCCAGAGACACAACCACCGCCCTCAGCCTGCGATGGGGGAGAGGGAACAGGTTGTGTCCATACGGAGGACATGGCCGGTGCGCCCCCCAGCGGGGTTTTTCTTCTGATCCCACTGGGGTTGCACTGGCCAGAGCCGGGAACCACCAAAATTATTTCCTGCTGCGTTAAACCATTCACATTCAATATTAAAAGGTAAGAACAATTTGAAAAGCAAAAACTATTTTACATATATATATCAATAAAAATTTCCTGCGCTGGATACCCGTTTAATGTTCAGGTGTGCCCAGTTTTCTTTTCAACACATTTTGCGTAACTAACTCCGCTTCTTCAGGAAAACATGAGATCTCATTTACATAACCATAGCATCATAACTTTAAATATCAATACAACCTTAATAAATTCAATTTTTTTACCATCTAATTCATAAACATGAAATAACTTACATAAAAATAAAAACATTTCCCTTTGCATTGTCTAAGTTCAGAGTGGCCATGAGGCTGTGGTGCAGTGACCGCTTCCCCATGCCAGTAAAGCTCTGTCTCAGGGGAGACGCTACAAGTAGCTTCTACCCATAGAGAATAAATGGGGTGGCAAGATAAAAAATATGCAGACAATTGTTCTCTAGGAACTAGTGCTGTGGTGCCAGTGACGTCGCTGGCAAGGTACAAGCTGCTGGTAGCCACGCAGGATTGCTCTAGACTAGAATCTAGTTCGTTGATCGTTCGTTACTAAACTATTGGAAGTGTGTACGTAGCTTTAGAGTCAGAACTATTTGGTTTTGCATTCTCTGAAGTAGATGGTAGACATGGTAAAAATTAATTGGCACTATGGTGATGATTTCGGAAAATCTTTCAGATGATGGTGAGCAGATACCCAAACACCAAACCCCCTTTCCTTCACTGCAAGGCCAGTTTCAGGGTAGGGCAATCTGGGAAATTACCTAGGGCTCCCACCTTCCTAGGGGATCCAGAATGACAGAATGGTAGGGGTGCAGGGCAGGACCACCATCAGAAATTTCCGAGCCCCATGAAGGGTAAAATTCCTGGGGACCCCAACCCCATGTCTAGAAATCCCAGCATTTCAAAGTCAAGCTCTTTTGATCAGGGCCCAGTACCCCCAAGTACCCCTTGTCCTTTCCTGATGTCAGCCCTGGAATGAGGTGTTGTTGGAACCATTTCATTTTTGTCCGTCCCTGCTTTCACTGGCAATCAGTAATTTCTATTACTCATATTAAGTTGATTGTGTAAACTTCTACACAACTCCTTTGCACAGGTAGAATCTTCAAAAAGCACCAACAGCTCCAGCATGCTAATATTAAGGGGAAAGGAGTTTGCTGCAAATCTCTAATAGTTTACAGAAGGACATTATTTGTTATAGGTAAAAGTTTTGGAAGTCAGATTGATTTTGAAGGTCAACTAAATACAGAAAACGACGGACATGTAATATTTCAACTTAGAGGCTTTTGTATACAAAGTCTATTACCCAGAACAGGTATTAGTAGTTCTTATCAACTTATACCAGTCTTCACTGCAGTGCAGAATTAAAGTGAACAAGGTCTTCAATTTGTGAATAGTTTGGTAGCATTAATGAAAATAAACATACATTTGTAGTAGAAGAATTCATTGCTGTAGTCTATATCACTAAAGAGAATCCGGCAATTGTCAGGTCAGCACAATATAATGTTTCTGTAACATATTCAGATGCTGGGATTTGTAAAAGTACATTTTTACTTTTTCTAACCCTCTAAGGAGTGACTGAAGAAAAAGATTAAAAAAACTTTGAGCCGTCCAGGGGGTTAATGCCCCTGAGCTCTGATTGGCTGCAAGGACAAGCTCCCACAATATTTATTTGGCAAGAACACTAAAATGATCATTTCAAGGTAATTAAGACTCCAGCATGATTGTGTGGCTTGGCTGTGCTTTGCTTCTAGTCTCAGTGCTATTCCTTCTCTCTTTCTGGAGATTAGGATCGAGGACCCATGGAAATATAAAGTACCCCAAGAGCTTACCATCATTGCCTGTCATCGGGAGTTTACTTCACCTTGGAAATCACTTGCCTCCACATATCCTCTTTTGTAACCTCCAGAAGAAGTATGGAAGCCTATATTCCTTTAAAATGGGCTCCCACTATATGGTTCTAGTAAATAGGCATGAGGATGCCAGAGAGGTCTTATTAAAGAAGGGCAAAACATTTGCTGGAAGACCCCGCGCTGTGAGTATCACAAAATTAACCTGTGGATCAGGAGACTCAACAGGATTCTGCAATTTATTTCATACAATATGTTAGCCTATGTTTAGTTATTTATTTAAAAATGTATTTCTGGGCTACAATATTAAACATTCAAAAGTTGCCTAATTTATTAAGATTTAAAGATCAAGAGCAATGTGCCAAATAATAACCACCAAATCCCATGTCTCGGGTGGTCTATGATAAACTGATCTTAGTTTTTTTGCTTTGAAACAACCCTTTTACATTGTTTTTTGTTTGTTTGTTTTTAACAAACAGCACTACTGTGGCCCATTTATTTTATTTGCAATTAAGTTTTTATTGCAATGAACATTTGCACTGGGTTGCTCTTTATCAAAATTAATATTACCACAAACCATTGTACCATGCTTAGGGCTCTATTCATAAAACAGGGAATTAAACATTCCCCCATACATCCTCCTAGTCTATGTGTTTCAATGGCAATATTTTATTCCCATCAGGGAATGTTTGAAGGAATGACAGATTCCTTGTTTTATAAATAAAGCCTTTAGTGTGCTATGGTGCATTGTAGTACTGCATGCATTTTATTGTGCATTACAACATAATGGTACGAACATCACTTTACAACATGTGCTTCATTCTGTACTACAAGGTAGAATTAACTGCTTTTATTTAGTGATAACCCCCAGCATCCTCCACCAGTCCATACTACATTCTTAAAAAATCTACAGCTCTGCTGAGAGAAAAAGCATTGTTTTGGTGTCTCCTTTTGCATATGAGTATCATAACAATAGGCTTCACGCAAAGCTATATAAAATTTTGGTATATATTGGGTTTGATCATCTAAGCCAGCCCTTGAATTTGTATGTTTCAAGGATATTCCAACAGTAAGATTGTTCTCCTACAGTCTCCAAATGTATACCTCTCCACCTTCGAGTTTTGGCGACTCCTTACCGAACTTTAGATGTTCTAACACCAAATGTATTTCCTATAAAAAAAATGTATTTGATAAACATGTATGAAAAAAATATTGTCTACTATAGTGTAATGTTCCTTTGATTTTAAGGTGACAACAGATATTTTGACAAGAGATGCCAAGGACATTGCATTTGCAGACTATAGTCCCAGCTGGAAGTTTCATCGCAAATTGGTTCATTCAGCGCTGTGTATGTTTGGTGAAGGGACTGTTGCCATTGAGCAGATCAGTGAGTATGCCTACAGCACTAAATATAAATATAGTGGAGAACAGCCCACTATTGTCAAGAGTGGACCCCAGCAAAATGTTATAATAATAAATATCTCTCGGATGGAATGAGCTTCTTCCCACATATATCTACTTTGATGCCATCAACTGCCAGAACTGCTATGTGTGCATAGTATAATAAATGTAGTAATATATACAGTTACAGATAGAAAGATTTGCTTTCCGTAGTTTCTGTACTTTTAGATCAGTACTACTTCTTACTACAGTAAGAAACTACCTTTGGATTGTAGTTTCTTTTTTTAGATCATTTTTTAACAAATACATAGCTAGAATAGATTTGTTTATTTAATAAGTTAATTTTTAATTAAGAAGTTAAATTACATGTAAATTATACGTTTTTTTAAATGAAATATCCTAATTGTACTTGGTGTAATTCTCTTGCAGTCACTTATATAGTAGCAATGAACATACTGAGAGGAAAGAGCAGAGGCATGCCCTTATCTGCTGCCTTTTTATTGTTCAGTCAGCAGGCTGGGGGTTAGGGAGAACACTAATGTATCCTTTTACAGCAGCCGTACTCAACCTTTTTACCCCTTGAATGAATTTTCACATCTTTAGGAACCCCTACTAAAACCAATGTTTTGGAAAAAAGACTTCTTAGTTGGTGGCCAGTGGAAAAAATTCTTCTCTACAATGGTGGCTAGAATGACACGTAAACACATCATTAGAGTCATGAAGCTGGCTCTACCAAGTGATGTTGTTCCATGATTTAGTTTGAGAGACCCCTAGCAATCTCTGGAAGAACTGGCAGTTCTATAGTCCACATATTACCAGGAAAATAGATATCTGGTTGTAGTGTCTATTAGGGTTATGGAAAACTCCAACATGAGGCTTATTTTATCCTGATAGTGATTGTAGAATTATTTTTCTATCATTAAGTTTCCCGTGAAGCTGCCTCGTTGTGCCAAACCTTCACCTCGTTCCATACAATCCCTTTGGACATGGCTCCAGATCTCACTCGTGCTGTCACTAATGTGGTCTGCGCCTTGTGCTTCAACACCAGATACGAGAGAGGAGATGCAGAGTTTGAGATCATGCTGGAGTACAATCAAGGCATAGTGGACACTGTGGCTAAAGACAGCTTGGTGGACATCTTTCCCTGGCTTCAGGTATGAATTTGTTATTGTAATATTTCCTAAAGTTTTGCCTTAAAGTTTGCTAAAATTACTTTCCCAATCCATAGAAACCATGTACTCATCTTTCCTTTACTCCCCGACTGCTCCATTCAATTACCAAGAAAGTTCCTGGCATTTTATAGTACCTAATTACTAAAACATACTAATATTGACCTAATCCATGTGAAAGTGCTGGACCAGTGGGGTAGCGAAGGATAATTGGGTATGTGCTGCTGGTATATTGGGGAGATTTAATGCATGGGGAAACCACAGGTTCATGAATCATAAAACATTCCCGACTAACAAAATACTATATCTTACAAATGCTATACAAATTAGATAACCTTGTTAATCATAAATGTGCCCTTTGTGCAAAACCAGAGAGAATAGTTCATCAGGTAATTGCTGATTACTTTCTGCTCTTAACCTGCATACATAAAATGTAATATCCACAGCATATAAAGTGCTCAATCGATTCCAAATATCCACAGCATACAAAATTCTAAATCCCAAGATCTAGTAACAAGTCCATAAATATATTTTAAAGTGCTAAGTCAAAACCAACATCAAGTATATAAAGAGCTCAAACAATGTTGATCATGCATTCTTGCAACATACCATTCCAAATCCACCCCTTGTCAGTGACCTACAACTATAAACCTCATTTGTGAGATTTAGCCATTTGTTTTAGGTTGGTTAGAGCAGATATGGGCAAGATCATTTTTATGGCTTTGTTCTTCTTTTTGCTATGAGTTTCTCTCACTTTTGTCACTTTTTTCTCAGGTACATTTGAAAAAAGAATCCAGGTAGTCCCCGGGTTACATACGAGATAGGGACTGTAGGTTTGTTCTTAAGTTGAATTTGTATGTAAGTCAGTACAGATACATTATTTTAATAAATACAATTAGGACAGATGTTTGTCTCAACATAATATTAGACCGCATGGTGTCAGTTACTGTATAAAATCCTCCCTGTGAGTTAATCACAAACAAAGCAAAAACTTTATTGAGCCTAGACATTCATTAACTTCTGGAG
Organism: Pyxicephalus adspersus; assembly: GCF_032062135.1. Classification (NCBI taxonomy): domain Eukaryota; kingdom Metazoa; phylum Chordata; class Amphibia; order Anura; family Pyxicephalidae; genus Pyxicephalus; species Pyxicephalus adspersus. Next base: position 19,321,802 of record NC_092867.1, on the reverse strand, counting down.
CAAGCTGTGCTTTGATATGCAAAAAAAAACAACTGCAGATTTTGACCTTGCAGAAGAGCTCCGTCTCAGCTGTGTTTAGCAAGTTATTTTTTTTGCAAGTCACGAAAGTCACCCTCTCCATGCCTCACCCTGCACACAAGGGAGCAAGGAAGCCCCGTTTATATCTAGGAGTCCTCTGTATGTCAGATGTACCTGGGGACTACCTGTACTTACCTCCTGAAGCAGAAGAAAAAAATTCTGAATTCAGAAAACAAAAGGTTTTGGTTGACTTAGCTTTTAGGAATCATTGTCACAGTGTTATACAACATATATGCTTTGTTCTGTATTTAAAACTGTTCCTGTTGGTGACATGAAAAGCAAATGAAACACCCACTGCAAGAATGTCAAATCATTCACTCATGCCCCATGCTCTACTAATGCAATAGTTGTAGAATGTTTTGTCATTTTTGTGGTTATAGAGGACCCCCAACCAAAAAGTTTATTGCCTGCAAACAGACACACTAATGGACACAAATGGATGCCTTGACTTCATATGATATTGATAAAACTAGACAAATTACACAACCACAAAGACAAAGAACCCCAAATCATAGTCAAACAAGAAAATGAACACTGAATGGAACACTGAATTCCTGTGCCCCAGGAATGATATGTTACAAAGAAACCTATTTGGTCCAGCTTTGTGCATAGGTCCATCTCAACAGACAAGCTTACTATATATTGCATTACTCTACAGTTGCATAGGCTTCCTAATTAATATTTACACAGACATATATACATATTTTTTTCACAGATATTTCCAAACAAGGATCTGGATATCTTGAGGAAGGCAGTAGCGTCACGAGACCAACTTCTTCATAAGAAACTAAAGGAACATATGGTAGGTATAATAAAGACGGATGCTTGAAAAAAGAATGTGCTTTTAAAGAATATTAATATATTAGAATATTTTGTTAATTATACCGTTAGTATACTAATATTACTATATTGACATGATTGTTATTTTGCCATCATACCCATTTATTCTTAGTTTGTGAGACACAGCAACCAAACAAATATAATATTAAGGTATATGTATTTTTTCTGGTTGTTAAAAGCATTTATGTACTTTGTAGGATGCGTTTTGTGATGATACTGCCAGCGACTTGATGGATGCTCTACTGAAGGCCAAATCAAGCATGGAGAACAACAACAGCAACATATCACAAGATGTGGGGCTGACAGAAGATCACATTCTCATGACTGTAGGGGATATATTTGGAGCAGGAGTGGAGACAACCTCTATGGTCTTAAAATGGGCTGTTGCATATTTTCTACACTATCCAGAGGTAACTAAAATCAAAGAACTAAACATTAACCAATGTAAATGTTGTGGCCTAAAACAATAATCTTTAAATTAAAATATTACTGATCACTTTATGGATATATTTGTTATCTGGCAAATGACATGCTAATTTCTTGGCATCGATGCTTTCTGAGCCACCTAGGTTCAGTGTTCCCTTTGAATATTTAAAATTTACATCTGTCTTTCAAACTGCGGAGTTTATAATTTACTGACTTGGCATTAAAAGGGGACAGCTTGGAAACATATTATAGCTGCATCTTAACCTCCCTAATGGTAACCCCGAGTGTGACTTGGGGTAGAAAAAAATTGCTAAAAGTGGTAACCCCGAGTCACACTCGGGGTAGGTAATCCTATAGGAGGTAACAGTAAATAGAGTCTTACCTGATCCGCTGGCATCCCGCGACTTCCATCGCCGCAATCTCCGTCTTCTTCTCTCTTCCCCCGGTTGGCTTCTGCATCCGATGAGTCACCTGGTGACGTTGGTGCGTGTGTATGTTGCCAGTGGGTGGGAAATTCAAAATCCATTTGTATTGCATTCAATACAAAATAACTGTATTGATGAATGCAATACATTGGATTTATATGTGTAAAAGCAGTACATTGTTTTCAAGAACATTTATTTTACAGTATATATATTAGTATGAGTATAATATGTAATTTTTAAAAAAAAATTAAAAACAATTAAATTTTTTTTTAAATATATAGATTTTTTAATTTATTCAATGTATAATTTTTACATGATTTTGTGTTTCAAACTTTATTATACTCATACTATTATAATATACTGTAAAATAAATTTTTATGAAAAACAATGAACCGCTTTTAGACATATAAAACCAAAAGAAATGAACCGCTAGGGAGGTTATTGGTGGGTAACATGTAAACCCGAAATAAAAGGCTGCCTTTGCCGACATCTTTGTGAAGATAGCAGCTGACTTGTTGTTTCTGGTTGTCTACTTCAGCCAGTTAAGCCAGAAATCCTGAAATCAATCTGCAACTTACATTTTCAGAAAGGGTGGTTAGCAATGGTGCCATGTATATTTCTTTCTGGTGAAGGTGTTTGTACTTGTCACAGTTACTGGTAATCAGATTCCTGACAGCTGAAAAGGGGTTAGAGTATCTACATTTTATTTCCCACAACCTAATTATCAGGATTTATCTCTGCTTATTCTGTCCACTTTCCAAAGAAGCCCGGGTTACCCAGTTCCAGGCAGCTGATGAAAACTATACTAGGGGCTACAACTATGAATATTTCTTCATGCATCCATAAGACGTAATAGGTTGTATTGCTTACCACATAGATATAGGGATAGGTGATCTTACTGTGTATTTTGTGCAAAAACATAGGTCCAAAAGAAGATCCAGGAAGAACTTGATGCAAAGGTTGGATTTGGAAGATATCCACTCCTTAGTGACAAGAAAATCCTCCCGTATACAGAGGCTGCAATCTCTGAAGTGCTTCGTATTCGCCCCGTAGCACCATTGCTTATTCCACACGTGGCTTTAAAAGATTCCAGGTGAGATTTGTGTCTTCTTAGTTGGATAAAGACATTCACACTACTATAGGTTAAAGACTTTTCAAAATGCTCTTAAAATTTTGCTCAAGTTATATTAACAGAACAACAGGTTGTGCTTACGGTTTAGGACTAGGTACAGTTATCCCGATTACCCTTTTTCTCTGATATGAACTAAGTACCTTCCTGGCCAAAGATACATAATTACTGGTATATGCAAGTGCTATGTAATACGTAGGCACTTTATAAAGTATAGTAATAATAATAATCCAGCAAGACAGTCTTCACCATCTTGGCTGCACCTAAGAGCTCTATAGGGGTCTGTGAGAGTGTTTGCTAAACTCCGGAACTAGAATGCTTCTGTGGAGCGGGTGAGTTACTTTAGATCAGGGAAGGGGGCACGCAAGATAACTGCCATTTATATTGTATTGCAATTATCCTTTAAAGCCCAAATCTCCTTTAAGTTTATATTTTATTAATTTTATAGGAACATAAACTAAAAAGAACGTATACTAAAAAGTTTTCACATTCCCACAGTTCTTTTCCTTTAAAAAGCAGCCATAGACTAAGTAAACCCATGTGGAAGAGCATCTTCCTGCATCTCACCTGTGGCCACCCATAAAGAATAGGGGCAGCAGTACAAACTGCTGTAATATGTACAAACACTGGTTCTTTAAGAACAAGAGCAGTAGTGCATGCGGCCAAGCAACTGGCAGAATGCCATATAGTCACTGGAAAATGGTGGCTAACTGTATGTACAATCTGGAGTTGTCCTGGATTCAGTGCCCACTAAGGGGGAGTATATGCATGGAATTTTTTTATATATATGGTCAAGATGCTCCTTGGTCTTCCTTGACTGGTGTCAGGCTATAAAACAATTGTAGGGGTGTTAGATTATTAGCCTATATGGGGAATACTGGAATACTGCTGGTTCTTAGACACGTGAAAATAATATTGACAAAAGCACTATACAGACCTTATGTGAAATGTTTTCTCTAGTATGTACAACACCAATCATATATATCTCTTGAACAGTATTGGAGAATACACTATTCCTAAAGATGCCCGTGTGGTCATTAACCTCTGGTCCCTACACCACGATGAGAAAGAATGGATTAATCCTCACCTCTTTAATCCAGGTGAGTTTTTTTGTACAGCGAACAACAACAATGTAGAACACATATTCTTTCAGATCGGTCCATGATAAACTAATAATGTTTTTAAGGATGACAGAGCTGAAGAAGTACTTTTTTATAGATGAGGAGTGGGAGGCTAAAATATCTGCCAGAAGCCTTTAGGGTGAAACACGTTGGGTACAGCAGTCTACACGAACAAACACCTACCTACCAGTCCAATATAATGGCTGCATGGATCTATACAATGTTAGATGCCCATTGTATAGTATCCCTTTGGGCCTAAACTCAAATCTATGTCTCTCATGACCGCAAGCTAATTGCGGTTTATTTGATGAAAATGTTTTTGAATTGTTGTATGAGATTTATCATTTATTACAATACTTTATTTTGCCAAAAAACCCTTCTTTTCTCTGGTCTTTTACTAATATTATTATTTAGGGTTGGCAAATGTAGTCCCTAGGACAAATAACCTATACCACCACAAGTTTTGGTTTGACATACACCTAAATAAACCTATTTCTGTCCTTGGTGATTAATACAAAATATAGTATGACTATCACAAGACTATGTTGGATCACACAATAACTAGATCCCGGCATAGGAAGATCATGTGGTCTCTCTCTTTATATAATTCAGATCGATTCTTGGATGAAAATGGAAACCACATCCACTCCCCATGTCAGAGTTACCTTCCCTTTGGAGCAGGGATACGCGTATGTCTTGGGGAAGCCCTGGCCAAGATGGAGATCTTCCTGTTTCTGTCCTGGATCCTGCAGAGATTCACACTGGAGGTTCCAGAAGGAGACCCTCTACCAGACCTGGAAGGGAAGTTTGGTGTTGTACTTCAAGTAAAACCATTCAGGGTCATTGCTAAGCTGAGAGAAGCCTGGAAGAACATAGAAATCCCTACATAATTTTCATCATATCACATTTAATTCAATAGAAGATGTGACAACCCTGTCAGTATGTAGGTTTGATAGCACTAATGTATATTATGGGTGGAGATATCACTAAAAATCATATGAAAGTCACCAAGTCCCCCAATGTTCATATATCAAAATGTCATTGTAAAATGAAATGTATCTTTTAATAGAAGTATACTGTAAAATGTTTTGTTTCCATTTATGTTATATACCATCTCTACATCTCTATGACACATCCTCTAATTTATGTTTGTACATAGACTTAACATTTTAGTTTTCGATCTTGTGTGTTCTCATTTCTTGTCTCATCACACGCCTGACTTGATGGAACTACCAACAAATAATGAATTAAACTTTGGGTAGAGAGTATGGCTTCTGCTACTGCAAAGTTGGGTAAACATAAAAGGCAAATTGCTCAGGTATGTCTGCCCGCCTTATTTATACCCTTGGTGCCTGTGCATCTATCACCCTCTGGTATTATCAGTTTGCATCTGTCACTTCTTTAATGGGTGCTACGGTATTAGGAATAGAATCTTATAGAATTATATAGATCTTATAGAATCTTATAGAATCTTATAGAATTGTGCACAATATTCCACAGATTAGCTTCTTTAGGTTTAGTCATTTTAACACAGACATTGATAATTAACTATGATATTCATTTCTATATTATTATATAGTAATCTCTGTATTGACAGTGTACATTTTTGTGCCTTATATTTTATTAAAGGGTAATGGTGCCTAAAAATTAAATTTGTGTCCAAAATATTTTATTGACCTGAAAGCAGGGCCTTTTTTAGACATAGTTAGTATTAGCATATCACTAGGTTGCAACGATGTCAGGGACACCCAGCTCTCATGTAGAGATTCTGACTAATACATTTGCTTGGATGGTCTCTGCATTTCAAGCTCAGCTGCTGAATTGTTGACGAGTAATGACATCAGGATATCGACTGTGAGTATCCAGAGACCAGTAGGGGTTCCTAATGTAAGGAGCAAGGATTCTGGGATGGATTGGAGGTAAAGTAATGAGAACAAGTAAATCATTTGAGAAGGGGGTAGCACAGAAGATGCTGGCTGTGGCTACAGAGGCGCAGAACCACTTCACCGGGAGTGTAAAATAAAAGGTGTTGGTTAAAGGAAGCCAGGTAGGTAAAATGTACAAGAATACTGTTATATGGGGAAAAATATCCCTGGAAAATAAATAGCAATTTTACTAGATATGACCAGGGTAGAGCTTTGGAGAGGTCATACCAGACAAGAAAAAAAGGCATAGGAGACAGATGGGATGGAAAAGCCTAGAGAGAAACACCATTTAATTGGAAAAAAATGTCACAGTGTCGAAAACATGATGGGTCAGTATAAGCATGAAATGATGGAATGTTGTCATGAACTAGTAAACGAAGAGGCAGATACCTGCAATGCTCATTCAGAACTCATGATTGCAATATACATTGAATTGTCAAGTGTACTGACATGAATGAGTAGTGACATGATGTTGGGAGAAATGGGGATGTCAGGGTCTTGCTTGGTGTACAAAAAAGCCAAAATAGCCTTGCATAAGGACCCCTTCAGTTAGAACTTTGAGTTAATAGATAATAGGTAAATAGATTGCACATTTTTTTATACTCTATAACATGCTGTTGACATGTATTAACCATTATACAGTAATCTTAGATATATATTGCAACTGTTGAATACATCTTAATAAAGAAAGTTTCAACCACTAAAACCGCTGTGTGATGTTTGCTTTTTATTGTACACATACACTGGAAACCACATATTGGAATTTGACATTTAGATTTAGGGGGAAGATTGTCATAAAATGTTGTATATGTGCAAACATGGTGCACATAAACTGAGGCATCTAGAGCATTTCATATATTCATATATTGTAAAACCTTTTTATTATTGTTAACATTTGTAACACTATTTGTAATACTTAATAGGTGGTAAACAATTCATAGAATCAGCTGCAAATTTACAGGTCAATAAGGGCTTATTTGAAATTAGTTTGGAACATAATTCAAATGCAGGTTTGCAAAATACCATTGGTGCTAATTGAGTATTACACATGGCAGTTCAGAGTCTGACCTGCTTTGCATTGCACTGCTTTTCTTTGGACACAGTTGTTCAGTAAATAAGAGAATTGTGATTAGTTTTCAAAACACTTGATTAAAATTTATTGTGTGCTTGTTTTTTTGTGTAATGTTGCTTGGGCAAAAACCTTGCCGGTATACTGAAGATTTCAGGGGCTGTTTGTTCAATTTATTTGGCCAAGCTGTGTTAGCCCAATAGCAATTTCAGGCATACCTCTGGGCTTGTCTTATTTTGGAGGTATTGATGTTAGTAAGCACATGTGATTTGCACCTCAACTGTTTGTTCTACCTCTTGGCTACCTGTAAATATGAGAAACATAATGAGTGGGTTGATTTATGTCTGCCAAGTCTAGCAGTAAATTATGTCCTTTTCCCATCACAACATGTCGTAAGCTATAATTACAAGGGGTTTGCCAACAAAAGCTACCTTGAGGTTGAGACATCATGAAAAAAATAGAAGTCTAAGATGCAAAATTATAGTGTTGCAGATATTCATGCAGATTTTCTAATATACCAGTAAAAAGTGTTAGGGAAAACCCATAGATTTGTCTAATCTAACAATTTCCTATTGTTAGCAGCCTATCACAGCAGGCAATTAGAATAGAACCCCATGGCAAGAAAATGTCGAGCATGTGGGTTCTTCATTATCCCTAAGTTAGGAGCACCAATCGTAAATCCTAAATGATTGGGCACTCATCTTAAAATATGATTCTAGGTTGGCTCCTCTGTGCCCTTAGGGCCAAAGATGATGTAATTATTTATCTGTCTAAAAAGTACCTGATTTTATTTTAGACTGATGGATCGTTGCTACTCCTTCTACTCTGCATGCTGGTTTTGTGGTTTAACTGAACTGTATTGCTTAAGAACCTGGCTATGATGTCTGGCACACATTTCTGGATCACAAGAATAGCTTTATAATATTAAATTAGAAACATTTGATGTATAGCACACATTTGTATTCAACTGTCTATAAGGTTGTTAAACTGAAGTGTAAACCTTTAACTTTAAGCTTTAGAATTGGACAATGAGAATCTCCTAGGATCATATGGTGGAGCTACCACCCTTGGGAAGTATAAATTGAAAGTATCTAACAGAAATGTGTAACTTGATTTAACGCTATCAGCTGTTAGCATAAAAAGTTTACTAAGTATGGATTGGTAGAGGAGATATACTGCTTTGAGCAGTCCTACAAGGTAATAGTTCTGACTGGCTGCTGCCAAATCCATCCACATTATTTATATGGCACATGCTCTGTAGTGATCATTTAATGGTGATCAAGACAACATGATTTTGTGGCTCGGTGGTGCTTTGCTTTTAGTGTTAATTTTTAACTCTGTTTGGAAATTGGGAATTAAGAGCCATAGAAATGTTAAGTACCCCAATAGCTTACCATCATTGCCCATCATTGGGAGTTTACTCCACCTTGGGAACCAGCCTCCACATGTCCTCTTCTATACCCTGCAGAAGAAGTATGGCGACCTATACTCTTTAATGTTGGGCTCTCACTATATGGTAATCGTGAATACCCATGAGCATGCCAGAGAAGTCTTGATAAAGAGAGGCAAGTCATTTGCTGGAAGACCCCGCACAGTGAGTATTTAAAAAAATGTGTGCAACTTATTGTGTATAATATACATTGTGTTTGTTTCTCTTATCATTTGTCTGTAAATAACCCAATAGCTTTTGAAAATGTGGCACAATGGTCTTTGGAGCTAAGTAGAGAATGTAAAAATACAGATGAGACCACAGTGCCAAGGACATGTTTGTGACTTTTGGATGATTTTTATTTTATGTTTTATGCTTTTTAAAAAACAATTCAGGTCTTATGTGGCAAGATTTGTTACTAAGAGCAAATACAGGACTAATTTTCACATTCAGTACATTTCATTGATTAGGAATGCCTTTTACTTATGCTTTTAATTTATAAATGTCTAAGGTTGGGCATTTATGTGCAGATACCAGAAAAAAGTGACAAGCAATGATACATTTGGCCAACGTAATTTAACAAAGATTTGGCCGGCAAGGTGGGGGGTGAGCATACTCATACTTTGACATAATTATACTTCCAATGTATAATTTCTCCATAGAAAAGTGATATTTATGTAAAATCCACGGGATTGCAGTACTCATTTATGCTTCATCTTTTCATTAAATAAGTACAGCTTGGCAGCAGTTTTAGGCAAACGTCACACCTCCTAAGGTTCCAAAGTATTATGCTAATTGTATAGATCAAATTGTTTATATATCTACAAATGATACAGAAATGATCAAATACAAATATTCCCTATTCCTCCACAAAACACAATATCAAATGTATATATATTTATTTCTGATAGAATTCTGCACCATTGAAGATGGTGGGCGAGTACTTGACCGTGCTTTGCTTGACAGCACCAGATTTCTTATTATCAGATGTGTGATTTTTTTTTTCAATTCAAATTTTTTACTTTTTTAAACAGTACAATAACAGTGACAATAAAACAGTACAATAAAATAAAATAATAAAACAGATACAAAAGAAAACATGTAAACAAAATGTAAAAAGAAAAAAAAAGGTAACAACAACCAAATGAGTTTCACAGTCGGAAACATTGTATATTAAATAATTAATTTAAGGTTCACATTAAAGTAAGAAAATGTTTTTAAGCAATATAGAGTGGGTTATAGGACTTCATCCAACCACATTAGAAATAGTAGACCATATGCGTCATTGATAATAAAACTTTTTAGAAGTTGAATTACTAAATGCAAAGGCTTTTTCACGACAGTACTGTTGGTTGACTCTCTCTATCACTTCTAAAACTGAAAGGGTAATGTTTTGGTTCTATTTACTCACTATTGTTAGTCTCGCAGTGATTAAAATTTGAGAAATTACTACCCTGTGAGAGCTAAGGAAATGATCTATTCCTATATTTAGTATCGCAAGTTCAGGGGAGATATTGAAGGTACTACCGATAATTTTCTGTAACAAAATGGAGATTTCTAACCAAAATGAGTGAATTTTGGTACATTCCCAGAACATATGCATATACGTACCAAGGTCCCCGCACCCTCACCAACATAATAGAGAGTAGTTAGGGGTCAATTTTGCCAATCTATAAGGGGTTCTGTACCATCCTAAAATCGTTTTTTGGTAACACTCCCATTGGGATAACCACTTAGTAACAGAGATGATAGAAATAACGGCAGCTTTCCATTTAGGTAAAGTGATTGTACACTTCAGGTCTTTCTCCCATATAGAAAAAATTGTGAGTCTCTGCCATTTGTCTTTGGATTGTAAAAGATTAAGGGGTATAGTACCTTGGCAACGATGCCAGAATTTGGATGGTAGGGAACAAGGATTTTAACAAATGTTGGATTTGCCATAATTTATATTTATCCGCTAAAGAAGAAAAGGTAGGGAGGTTATGTATATATTTATATCCTTTATTCACCCATGATGATATATTCAAATTGTTAATAAGATTTTCATATGATCTAATAGGGGTTTGAAGAGGAAGTGAGTCCTCTAAGGAATCAACTTGATTAATTTTTTTCCATGCTAATAATATAGCTTCCATTGAGTATAGATATGGGATTTTAATTTTAGATGTAAGGGAAGTTGCTATTAAATAAGCCAAATAATCATCTCCATTTAATATGGAAGTTTCTATATTTAGCCATCTTGTTTGGGAGTTAAGAAAAAGGCATTTCCAGCTGATCTAATAGAGAAGCGAGGTAATGATCTTGGATCAACGGTAGTCCCACATCAGAAGTGTGATTTACCTTCTATCTGGTTGTACTATACACATACATAAAACTATTTAGAACAGAATAAAATTTGTGGTTTCCTTCCAAACAAGCAGCAGTGTGAGAATTAATGTGATAGGATTATTCACCTGTAAATTCTTGGTTCTGACATTATGGGTTCTACGTAAGACCTACGTAATATCTCACTCCTTATGAATAAAGAAATAATTTCATTTTGCTCAGTTTAGAACCTTTATTCCTGTCTTCTCTAACTAATAAACTCTTATATGGTATGATACAAATTTCCATGTTTATTGTGATGTTGCAGAATCATGTGGTTCACTGTATAATATTTTAAACTATTCTTTTCATATCAAGGTGACAACGGATATTTTAACAAAAGATGGAAAGGGGGTTGTGTTTGCTAACTATGGCCCCAGCTGGAGATTTCATCGTAAAACAGCTCAGTCAGCGCTGTGCACATTTGTTGAACCAAGTGCTATTGAGCAGATCAGTGAGTATTCAGACATATCACCATCACAGCCATAACACACAACATATATTCGTGCAACCTTTTGTCGAAGGCAACGTATACAGGAAAATCCTCGATAGTAAAAGTGAATATTTCAGTAGTTTTACAAATTCGGACAAATACATTCCTTAATAGTAACAATACACAGCATTAAAATCATTAAAAATATGTCCTTTTACTTACTGGTAATACATACTGAAATAACAGGCTTGCTTTAAAGAAGCAAGCACTCACTTTCCCCACTTTCCCATGCCAGCCCCCGGTGGTCCTTTTTTTTCAGCCCCAAGAAATGAACAGAGCTTTAGGTTATAGGGGGACAAGTGATACATCCTCAGCAGGAGTCTAGTGGGGTGAGCATGGGTGGGGGACGACGTGCCCTTGCTTTTTTCAGGAATGGGCACGCGTGCCCACTCAAATTTTGCAAATAATTCTTTGGTGGTCTGTGGCTCTGGCCAGCCTGCCCCCCCGCGGGGTCAGGAGAAGGGGGGGTGCACCAACCAGAGCCCCGAACCATGTCTCTTGTATGGCAGGCTCTCTGAACACAACCTGCCCACTCTCCCATCGAAGGCACAGGCCTGCAATAGTAGAGTGGGCAGGTTCTGGTATCATGATATCACTCTGGTTGAAGTTTCTTCCCCTTTGAGTGACACATAGGCAGGGGTGTAGTTGGGCAGGCACGTTAACATAACAATGATGCGCATGCGTGCTCGCCATGGATAGTACTATGCCCCATCTTCTTTTTTACAACTACACCCCTGATCCCCAGGTGTTTGCAAAATAACTCTCAGTGCCCAAGTGTGCAATCTCCAGGCCCAAGTTGTGTTAAATGGGGGTATTTATAGCCCTTTGTAGGATTTGGCTTTTATGAATTTCTGAATTTGTAGCAGGTAGAACAGACAGCATGTTCATTTATTCACTGCATTAACCTTTTAAATATACCTTCTTGAACATGTTTAAAAAACTGGAAGCCATTCTAAAAAATACATTTGTTTAGTTTGCGTTTTATTTCCAGTGTTACTAAGAATACATATTTTATTATTTATATATATTTTTATGTGTAATTCTATGCACCAGTTAGAGGATCAAAAACCAGTATATACACGGTACCAATTTTAATTCTAGATTTTTTTTCTCTAATCAAGTTTCCCGTGAAGCTGCCTCTTTGTGTCAAACCCTCACCTCCTCCCAGGGAGTCCCTTTGGACATGGCTCCAGAGCTTATAAGAGCCGTCACCAATGTGGTGTGCTCCGTGTGCTTTAAAACCAGATACAAAAGAGAAGATGAAGAATTTAAAACCTTAATGAAGTTTCATAAAGGCATAGTGGACACTGCTGGCAAAGATATCACGGTGGACATATTCCCTTGGCTCAAGGTATGAATGTATAAGTATGCAGAATGGGTTTGTATTATGTTTCCTAATATATTTTTTTTTTTGTTTTGGCAGATATTTCCAAACAAGGATCTAGATACTCTAAGGAATTCAGTGGCAGCCAGAGACCAAATTCTTCGTAAGAAAATTAAAGAACATCAGGTGCGTGTAAGGATAGATAAAAAAAAATGTAGTGGACAGAAAACATTGATCTAGTGCAAACTCAGAATAGTAACATATTTCAAAAGGATCTCTGAACTCAGCATCCTCTTTTCTTAAAAAACAAAACAATTGTTTATGCCTTTCTGATGCCTTATTTCTTATTTTTATTTATTTCCTCTCCCATCACTTCTCTGAAGGTTTAGGGCTTATGAAGCCACACATAGAAGCAAACTTTTGCCCTTACTCACCGTTTGACCTTATATATGCACCCTTGATGTCCTGGCCTTTTCAGTTTAATCCACTTCCTATTGTGGCCGGCTCCGTGTATACAGAGCAGGTTCTGATGGTATCACTTGGTAGGTTGAACTAATGCAGAACTTTGGAAGGGAAAAGCCATTTGAAACAAGAACTCTGTCCAGTGGAGCACACCGAGTTTTGGTACTGGGACTTTGGATTTGGCTAGCGTAGCAGCTGACTCTTAAAAAAGTAAAAAAGTATTTTTGATTAATTTGAAGTTTTTTGATTTCATGGAATTTGAAAGATAAGGAACAATTAGATAAGCCTAAAAACAACTTCAGCATATTGTGGGCCCAGTTATAATTTATTCAGCAAAATAGAATTATGCATTTACACCGATCTTTCCCACTATTTGTACCCTGGGAACACCTTCAATTTTTCCAGGTCTCAAGTTGCCCCCCCTAAATTTTCTGTTAAAGAATTCTACTATTACTTTTTTACCTATTTCAATTCAATCAGTTTTTGAGGCATGAAAACCAAGCAAAAATGTATGTGTGTATTTTTATGATCCTTGTACCTTTTCTGTATTGTAGGACACGTTTTGTAATGAAAACATCAGTGACTTACTAGATGTTCTTCTGCAAGCCAAACTAAGCACTGAAAACAACAAAACCTCGCAAGATGTGGGGCTGACGGAGGATCACATCCTTATGACTGTAGGAGATATATTTGGAGCAGGAGTGGAGGTTCCATCTACAGGATTAAAATGGGCTGTTGCTTTATTACTTCACTATCCAGAGGTGAATAAATCTTTTTTAGAAGGTTGGAAATAGTTTGGATCAGCCTTTCTCAACAATATTATCCCTGAGCAACCCGTAAAGGTTTCAGGTTTCTTGGGAACCCTGCTAAACTAACTTACTTGGGGTCAGTGGTCAGCTTCTAAATAGGTTGGCAGTGGGATGAATTCCCTTCTCTGTTACAGTCAGGCTAAAATACCAACTTTTTAAAAAAAGTTCCTCCAATTTTTTAACCTTGTTTGCCTTCCTCTGGACCAACTATGTCTTATAGGGTTTTATATCTGGGATATGTTTATTTCTCTAGTGGTTGAACTTGATGGATGTGTTTTTTCAACCTAACCTACTATGTAACTATGTTCAACCTAAACCACATCCCTTAATATCAATTTGCAAACAAACATTTTTTTACATAACAGGGTCAATAACCTACAGGCATATATTTATTCACAATCCAGTATGTATCTTTCGTTAATACAAATGTTTAAAAAACAAAACAAAATATAAACACATTTACATGCTCCAATAATCAGACTGTGGTTGTTACAAATAGGCTTATAACAGTTCAACGCGTTTCTTGGAACATAGTCCGCTTCCTCAGGAAAATATTAGCTTCTTTTTTCACATCTAGCTCCTCGATTGGACAGATAGGTCAAGGGGTCAGTTCTTTATTTAACAAGTTGATATAGATCACTGGCTGAGCTCTATCCTGTTCCTGTGTAAAACTCTTAGAATAAGCATTGGGATAGTTTCATGTATTCAGCCTTTTAAATAATCCTGGTATGTGACCCTGTTATGTAAAAAACGGTTTGTTTGCAAATAAAAAAAGAACTTTATAAACAGCTAAACACATCATTAGATTCAGTTGGCTTTACCAAATGTCTTTAGCCCTAGAACTGCAGTGGTCCTAATATGGACAGGTGAGTTCTGTATGTTTTGTATTTATTTAAACAGGTCCAGAAAAAGATCCAGGAAGAGCTGGATACAAAGATCGGGTTTGAACGATATCCACTCCTCAGTGATAGAAAAATCCTTCACTATACAGAAGCTGCCATCGCTGAAATAATGCGTTTTCGCCCCCCATCACCAGTGCTTCCGCCTCATGTGGCTTTGGAAGAGTCCAGGTGGGAATCTTTGTCTATTTCCCATTAGATTACAAGAATACATTTTGCCTGAATAGTCAGCATTTTAGTTAACAAAATCCAAAAAGAAAGAGGGGCGGGTGAAATTGGGCAGTCAATAGAATAACAATTAATTGGAAAAAACTCCCAATTGATGTATTTAAAAGCCCAGGGTTGGTTAAATTTAGGATTTATTCAACCCCAAAATATAGACAAAAGGTTAGGCAAATTTTACCTTCAATTCTTCTAAGTTTTGGCCTTTAATTGCTCTGGCATGTTCAAGGTTAACCAAACCTGTTCATATCTCTTCTCTTGGACAGTATTGGAGGATACACCATACCCAAAGATGCTCGTGTGATTATAAACCTCTGGTCTCTTCATTTTAATGAGAAGGAATGGGTGGATCCTCACCTTTTCAATCCAGGTGTGTACAGTAATAATGTGAAACTATAAATATACTAGTTGTGAACATTCAATCATTAAAAATAACTTTGTGAGAATATTTTTCAAACTTATCCTAATAAATCTGCTATTAGCCTTCTGTGGATGCCAGAAAGTGGAAGACTTTCACCCAACTTACTTTTTTTTGTATTATGGATATTATTAGCAGAGAAGTGAAAATGTATGTGGTTGAATATCTCTTACATTGGTGAGCAGTAGAAGGAATGTCACCCTTACAGATAGCCAAAAGGATCAATGGTGTTAGGTAAATTGACCTACGAGGCACAAATTGCTCTTTGCTCAACCCCTAGCAAACTTTGGAGGAACCCTAGTTGAGAAACACTGGTTTAGAGCGTTACTTAATCATTTTTTTTCAGATCGATTCTTGGATGAAAGTGGAAAGAAAATAAACCCTAGTCAGAGTTACCTTCCCTTCAGCACTGGAATCCGAACATGTCTCGGTGAACCCCTGGTCAAGATGGAGATCTTCCTAATTCTGTCCTGGATTCTACAGAGGTTCACACTGGAGGTTCCAGAGGGGGACCCACTGCCGGACCTGGAGGGGGAGTATGGTCTCGTACTTCAAGTTAAACCATTCAAAGTCATTGCTAAGCTGAGAGATGTTTGGAAGAACATCGATACATAATAACTCTACATGTTTTCAAGAAAGATACCTAAAAACCCACAGACCTTTTTTAAATACTACATATGTGCAGACCTAAATAAAGAATGATAGCTTCAAACAAGGTTATTGTGTTAAATGTTTTCTGTGTAAATGTCAACACATAAATCCAATAAATTGAACATACCAGAGGGGTGAACACATGTAAAGCACAATCATATGGTAGCATTCCAAAAGCATTTTAAAAAGTACAGGAAGTTTATTTTAGTTTATAGTAAATTAACACGTGAAACCAAGTCACACTACAAAGATGGGATTTCTGTGATCCAATGAGAAAATAAGATACAGGTAGTCCCCGGTTACATACAAGATGGGGAGTGTAAGTTTGTTCTTAAGTTGAATTTGTATGTAAGTTGGAACAGGCACATTATTTTATTAAATGCAATTAGGACAGATGTTTGTCTCAACATATTATTAGGCAGGATGGTGTCAGTTACTGTATAAAATCCTCACTGTGAGCTAATCATAAACAAAGCAAAAAGAAAAAAAAACTTTATGAAGCCTAGACATTCATTACCTTCTGGAGCAAGCTGTGCTTCGAAATGCAAAAAGAAACAACTGCAAAGTTTGTCTTGGTCAATAAAGAGTTACAATAGTAACAAATAAATTAATATAAATAATAAATAAACAAAATAAATCTTTAGTAAATAAAAATAAACGCTTATTAACCACCTGGGCGTTACACTGATGTCTAGATTTCTATACCAAAAGCGTTACAGGTTTTAATGAATTTTTTTTTTTTAAATTGTAGACCTGTAACTTACAGAAATATGTCTGAACAGGCTTCTAGTAGATATCATGAATAAAAAAAATGTTTGAAACACACAATCATGTAAAAAAAAAATACTTTTAATAAAATTAAAATACACAAAAATCAGCCTAAACAAGAATACATAAATAAATGAAAAATACTGAAAATGCGATAATTCGGTATACTGTACAGTAATTTTTCTAAACAGACCCGACGCTGGATGAGCACAGCGGGACCAGGTAAGTGAGATTTTAATATAGACGAAAAAGTACGGGGTTATCGATAGTTGCAAAAATTTTTTGCACGGAAAAGTACGGGGTTAGCGGTTGGGAGGTTAATAAATAAATAAATAAAATAAATAGTACAAAAAGAAACAACTGCAGAGTTTGTCTTGGTCATTAAAGGGTTACAATAGGCTGCAGAAAGAGCCCACCTTCTAAGAACACCCACAACCTCAGCTGTGTTTAGCAAAAGATTTCTTCTGCAAGTCATGCAAACTGCCCCTTCCCCCCTCCAAGCCTCTGGTCCTGCACACCAGCAAGCAGGGAAGCCTCGTTTGTATCTAAGAGTCGTCTATGTTCGGATGTCCTTAACTCGGGGACTACCTGTATTATAACTAGTCGCCAGGGAGGCAGAAAAGACAAAAGAACAAAAATGAGACTTGTGGGGCTGTTTCTTACCACCCTCCCACCACATGGACCCCAGGTCCCCCAACAGTAAAACATCTTCAGATACAAGTGCAATGCAGCTCAGTAACCTGGTATACTGGTGTACACCCCTTATTTCCATAGCCAAACATTTTTAGCTTTTATTGAGAAAAGAAAGAATAGGAGGGGAGTAGGGGGAATTGAAAGGTAGGCATTGAAAGAAAGAAATGACGAATGATAATATAATAGTATGAGTATAAGTATGAAACACAAAAATCATGTAAAAATAATACATTGAATAAATTAAAAATCTATGTATTTAAAAAAAAAAAAAATTTTTTTTTATATGTTTTTAAAAAATACAAATTATACTCATACTATTATATATACTGTAAAATAAATGTTCTTGAAAACAATGTACTGCTTTTACACATATAAATCCAATGTATTGCATTCAATACAGTTATTTTGTATTGAATGCAATACAAATAGATTTTCAATTTACCGCTCCACTCCGCCGGCAACATACACACGCACCAACGTCACCAGGAACTCCCCGGTGACTCATCGGGTGCAGAAGCCAGCCGGAGGAAGAGAAAAGAAGACGGAGATCGCGACGATGGACGACGCGGATCGCCGGCGGATCAGGTAAGGCTGTATTTACTATTACCTCCCATAGGATTACCTAAAAAACACTCGGGGTTACCGCTTTTAGCAAAATTTTTCTACGCTGAGTCACACTCAAGGTTACTGCTAGGGAGGTTAACAGAATCGAATAAAAGGGAGACCAATGGTAATATGAATGAGATATAATAGAAAAGAGTGAAGCATTGAGAAAAACAATCCAAGTTCCTAGGTAAATACAAAAGAGAAGTCTCATTTTGATTCTCCAGAATACACAATTGCATAGTGTGGTGGTGCAACTTAATTTTCTGTGACTTTGCAATACTGAAGAAAATAACAAAGAGAAAATGCCTTTGGACCAGGCTGAAAAATAGCTAAGAAAGGGTAATTGTATTTTGTGCCGTTATGTCCTATGTACAGTAAGGAGCACTGGCCCGAGTTAAACACTTGAATTTGTAGCACTGTTTTCATATATAAATATATATATATGTATATATAAATATATACACACACACACATGATGAAAAGTTCCAAAGAGATAACATAACACTCGCAAAAAAAAAAAAAAAGTTGAGTGGGGGTCCCTGAAGTTGTCCATATGCCACAAGATTGGCTAGAAAGTCTATGTAGTTTATTGCTACAAGCTAGTATAATTCTCAGTATTTGGGTAAGGATGTGTGGCATTCCAAAAGATGCCGTTCGCCTTCAAAAGACTAAACTAAAGTAGGAGAAATTGTCTCTTCGTTAATAGACCTTTACAAAGAACTGTAGATATGAATGCCTAATACATGGCCAGGCGTAATCCCAGTTATACCATCCACTTTGTCTTGCACTTTCACTGCTTCCTGCTGGATCCCATAAAGCTTTACCCCGAGATGCTTATAATCTGGCAATCAGTTCCTTCAGAATGAAGGGTATAAACATAGCCTTAAGTTGGTACAAACAGTCAGTTATTCCCAGTGCAGCCATACTTTACAGGCTCTGTGCAGGAACAGGGTACCCAGAGAAAGATTAAGAGAGTCCTGCATGACATGACATATGCGGCCTGCTAGGACGCTATGATGGGTAAGGTGGTCCCCAGAACAGCCATTTTTTTTGCCCATCCAATATTTACCTAACCAGACTTGTTGCTAATGCAGAGAGCTGCCGCTTCTCTCTTTAAAATAAACTGACCTGACCTCGCTAAAGAATAAGCAATGACAGCTCAGGTGCCATATTTTTGCTGCCCATGCTCTATGGGACCAGCTCCAAAGACTAACCAGATGTTTATAAATTGGTGTACTGGATCACCCAAGGTTCAGCCAATCAGTCATGTGTTGGAATATGGTAAAACCTTGGTGGGTGGATGCTTAAAAGAGAGGTTGGGTAGGGGGACAGCAGAAGCCCCTCCAGAAACACCGTGTTCTGTGTGAGAAGACCATTCTCTGTACAATGATAAAACCTTCACAACTAGAACTAGTGGCCCAGATATTGACATGTTGAACCATGGTGGAGCGACCAGTGCATATCCTTATATCCCTATACCCATAAATATTAAGGTGGAAGGTACCATTATTGACTTGTTTGTCCTGATCTGTATTTACTAGTCCTAGATCAGTTGCTTACTAATCCCAAATAAGGACACCAACTCCAAATCTTACACCTTTAGAAGCAACATATTTACTAAAATCTACTGTATCAATCTATGTATTATCTATCATTTTATTGCTCCCTGAATCAAGATTATAGTAGAAATGTATTTAAAAAATGCACACTATTTGAAATCCCACGTATTCAATTATTCTTGAGTCAGAACATTGAAATGGAATTACTGTATATGCTTTAGAACACCATGGGTTTGCTATTTGATGTATATTTTGATCGAGTTGTAATCGTTGATAGTACAAAACGGCTCATCTATTAGTAATCACATGAAATCATGTGTCGCTTGCACCTCAAATATTTTCCTTCCCCTTTTGGCTACCTGAGATCATGGGAAATATGACCAGAGGGTGCACCTAGGGTGGACTATATTCCAGAATGGCAATAAAATGTATTTCTTTTTCCCAACACAGTAAGTTATGAACTATGACCACAAAATCTTTGGTTACTAAGCTTTCTATTATATTATTTTAAAATAAAATAGCTTTTTTAATTACTGTGTATCATAAATAATTGTCAACTTTTGTTCTTCCATTCTGTCTCTGGAAAAGACAGCAGAGATACATTTATTATGCTAGTTACATCTGTGGTGCCTTTAATGAGATACAACAAAACTGTGGCAGGATTGCAGAAGTAACATTATTTCCATACTGACAATTCTTTATTTCCGTTCCCTGAATTCTTTTTAAATGGGATTAGTCCTTGAAATTTGGAGGCCAGAAATAGAGAATACAACCTGGAAGCATTGAGCTAATGTTATCCCCGCACCTCCACCAAGGTTTTAGAGGTTCGTTTTGGAAAGGGCAGCATAGAAAATAATATATTACACCTCCCACAATAACTCATGCAGCTCTCGTTTACACTTAATCTGTGCTTACAGTCCCTTTACAAAATGACTCATACCCCATATACATCTCGGCAAGATCCATTACAAAACAGCAAAGGGATGTATAGCGTAAAATTATTAGACCCAAGCATGTAACAACTAGAAGCCAATCAAAGGAACAGTTTTCCATCCTTGGCCTAAATTACACAAAAAAAACGAAATTTTCTGTAGAGGTCTGGAGGGCTGCACAGTAAAGATTTGCATGAAGCTCTCAGGGCCACAGGTTGGGCACCAGGAAGATTCCAATTATGAATGTATGTCTTCTCTCTAATGGTTAAATGATTCTTCTAAGTCATAATGTTCCATTTATTTATTCCAACCTATCGGTCTGGTGGAAATCCTAGCAATTCATTATTTGCATTTTGCTTCAAAAAGAATTTGCAGAAATATTTACAAACTAATTCCACTGTGTACATACCCTAAAAGTATAAATACTTTTAAAAGGTGAATACAATTTTTATATTAGTAAAAGTACTTTTTCATTAAATATTTGGCCATTTTATATTTGTGATTCATATACAGGTTTTCAGATCCTCTCCTTTAAATAGTTGTTTATATGGCAATACTGTATATAGTTTCCCTGTTCTTGCCATAAAATCAATTATTGGAAAAGCCAACTAAACACTGTATTGTATGTGTACCTTCTATGTATGTAGTCTGTTTACCAAGGAAGAGAAACGATGAACAACAATCACTTCCTATTCCTATATGTTATAATCCTATTGAAAAGTCAGCTCAACTCTCATATATGGGATAACATTGCACTAAAATCCTAATTATTGTTAATTAGTATGGAGACAATTTATAACTCATAAAAGTGCTGTCCCACTTACCTTCCTGACCTGGTAGAAAAATTCTCCCCTAGCCGCTCCCTCCGCTCCTCATCACACGCATGGCTTCAAGACTTTTTTTTAGAGCTGCCCCAACTCTCAAGAATGGTCTTCCTCGTCCTATTCGTCTTCCTTCTATTTTCTGCTCATTTAAAAGAGCACTTAAAACACATCTTTTCAAATTTGCCTACCCATGTATCTCCAAAACCGTCACTACCTCCCACCATTTCACATCCCCTCTCCGATTGAGTGATACTTCCCTCACCTCCTAGATTGTACGTTCTTCGGGGCAGGGTCCTCTCCTCCTCCTGTGTCACTGTCTGTATCTGTCTGTCATTTGCAACCCCTATTTAAGGTACAGCGCTGCGGAATATGTTGGCGTTATATAAATCTTGTTTATTATTATTAATAATATTAAGCTCACCAGCATATATTTATAGCAGGTTCAATTAAGAGGCCACTATTATACCTATCTGCCCCCATTGGAGAAAATTAAACAGAGTTTAAAAATGAGAATATGCAATACCCTAAAATATATGTCTTTGCATGCTATATAATCTCACACCTATTGTCTAAAGATTGAAATCCATGGCTAATGCAGAACAAGGCAAGTCAATACTGGTAAAAGATTGATTCTTGGATTGTAAGCTCTTCAGGGGCAGGGTCCTCTCCTCCCCCTGTGTCACTGTCTGTATCTGTCTGTCATTTGCTACCCCTATTTAACGTACAGCGCTGCGTAATATGTTGGTGCTATATAAATACTCTTTATTATTAATAATAATAATAATAATAATAATAATTAGTTGCAGGGATACTACAGGTAAAACTAGTAAGTAGTATTATGCCCACTGCCTGTCTGTCTTTGGGCCCAGCTTCAACAATTTTTTTTATTAATAAAAAATAATTTGTGTGAACTTTCAGAATTAAAATTTTAGTATTTATTAAATCGCATTATTCAATCATTGGTCTTCATTGACTAGCTGCCTGAAATGGTCCTTTAAATGTGTTTATATTTTGGTGTCTGGGAAAGTACATATTACAAGTATCATACTCATGACTTGATACTTGTTTATAGTATTAGATAATGCCTGGAAGGAAAGACCATTTACTATCGGCAGACCAGGAGTAAATATTCTGCAAGCTTTGATTGGCTCCAGGGAAAAGCCATTACATTATTTATCAGCAAGTTAATAAAAATGATTATTTAGTGGTAAAAAAAGGATTCCATCATGTATGTGTGGCTTGGCAGCACCTTGCTTCTAGTCTCAGTGATATTCCTCATCTCTGTCTGGAGAAAAGGATTGAGGAACCATAGAAAAGTAAAATACCCCAAGAGCTTACCATCATTGCCGGTCATCGGAAGTTTACTACATCTTGGAAATCACTTGGACTCACCACACATCCTCTTCTGTGACTTGATGAAGAAGTATGGCAGCCTATATGCCTTTAAGTTGGGCTCCCAACATGTGGTTGTAGTTAATAACCATGAGGATGCCAGAGAGGTTTTGCTGAAGAAGGGCAAAGCGTTTGCTGGAAGACCCCGGGCAGTGAGTATCATAAAAACTAAAAGGTTACAACCAGTGAATCATGACACAACAGTCACAATGTTTGTTTTTGGGGGTCTGTAACTAACTTGATTTTATATATTTTTGGTTGCTTCCTAATCATCATTGTGGGTCCCAATATATAGTACAGTGTCCTATGTGGTCCCAATATAAAAGATGACGTACAATGTATTGGATTAGTCTGAGAAAAACATACCAACCCACTGGTCTCTTACCTATTAATAGTATGGACAAATCCTATTTCCCCCAGTTAGGTGGCAATCTTGTCCGGGGAAGGGAGGGGTCTAAACATTGAAAGAGGAGAATCTGATGTATATGGATAAGCAAGTCATTTTCCATGATCCAGAACTGACTTCTACTTCAATGAGAAGACAATTCAGGTCATTGGTAATCTTTGTTCATGCGGTGGAGTCATAAAGTTATCCTTTTACACATCAATGCTGCATTAGTAAGTCAAATTTACTGATTTTTTTAGCTCAGTGTCCCCAGTATTTGGAATCTTATGTTTTGTATATAGTGCTCCAGATCCAAAAACATATTCATGTATAAACCCTAATTTTCCTTTATTTAAAACCAAATCCCTCTGTCATTTATTCCTCTTTAAATGCTCCTCTTTTAGCTCCGGTAAAATCTAGATCGCCATAAATAAATTTACTATTTAAAGCGTACCTAAACTTTTACTTTACAAAAAAAAAAAAAGGGTGCAGCATCGTCCCCTCAATTTTTAATTCAAGAATGATCAGGAATGAATGGGAGTGCAGAATCTCCCGGGATACCCGAGCATGCGCAGTGAGATCGGCAAGTTGTTTTCCAATCTACGCCCCCCGATCTCGCGCTTGCACAGTGCTAGATTGGGTGTCGTAGGAGGAAGAACCCGGTAGAAGGGAGGAGAAGATGGCGGCACCTGGCGCTCCCTCTGTGCTGGGCGGATAAAGGGACACGATAGAAGAAACCTCCTGACGGATCGGGTGATCTTGCGGGATTGAAGGCAAGTCTGATTTTATTTTTTTGGGGTTACTTTTGCTTTAACTACTACTAAAATCTGATCTCTAGGTAAAGATAAAATACACAAAGAATGCAGATCTGTAATAATTAATACATTATTAATAAAGCAGAGTAAGTACCTGAATTTGATGTATAGAGGAAGTAGTAACACAAGAATCAGTTCTTCAATCCATTAGAGATGACAGGAAGCTGATAGAAGAAGAGAAGAACAATGAAGTGGTGCCGCTTTGTATTTCTCTGTACATTGACAGGCTGGGGGAGGTCCATGATGACCTAGACCCAAAGAACATATGTTTAATGATGATGGGTAGCAAAATAAGGATATTAGTGGAAAAAAATACTGCAAGGGACACATCTCATCCATGAATACTTTCCAAGTCACCTAACCGAATAGTCCAAATCTCACAATGCAAGGTTGTAGAAATATTTTATGTTTTACAGTCCTATCTCTATGTATCAAGGTGACAACTGATATTCTGACAAGGGATGCCAAGGACATTGTGTTTGCAGATTACAGTCCAACCTGGAAGTTCCATCGGAAAATAGTCCATTCAGCGCTGTGCATGTTCGGGGAAGGGACTGTGGCTATTGAGCGGATCAGTGAGTACGCATCACCATGGTTTTGGTTTTACATCAGTACAGACATGGAAGAACATTTCTTACTTCAAGTGTTATATAAAGTAATGCAAGCACAGAATATTATAGAGAGTTCAGTATGAGTTCATGTAGTTGGCTCGTTTTCATGAACAAATTTCTGATAGGTCACCATTTACAGCTAAAGAATTAAAAATGCAACTTACCTTTGCAGTAGCCAAGTGACTTTTGCCTAGGCAGAGATCATGTGATCAGTTGCTTTAGGCAGGAGGAATAGTCACTTCAGTAATCAACACAATTGTCTCAATTAAAGGAATGCTGTAATCCCTATGAGAGGTAATATAGATCTGTGTTACACTTACACTACTGTTAGCATGCATTGGGACTGATTTAGCAAAACTCTCCAAACCTGGTGAGGATATATTGTCATGGGTGAACCTGGGTGACCCAGCAAACCTGGAATGGATCTGGTCCAGGAAATATTTGCTAATTAATAGCAATAGAATTTGAAGAAATCCTTTTCAAGTGTGTTGGATCACCTAGGTTCACCCATGACATAATAGTCTATCTTCTCCAGTCTTGGAGAGCTTTAATAAATCAAGCTCATTGTGTTAAAATAAAGGAATGCTTGTATATCTGATACTATGAACAGTTTATACAGGAAGATAACAGAATGCAGCTGTTCACAATCAACACTACATTTATAGCTGGAAATTTTGCCTACTTTGGATATTCAGCTACAAGAGTTACTGAATTCACTAAAATATAAGAAAAATGGTTTAAATGCCAAGATTTGCGCTGTGATATTCCACTAATACAATCTGGTTCCAATGAAATCAGTAGTTAGTCTTTGGAATGTCTATGACCGGATGGTACTATATATAGAATATCACTGCTGGGTGTTATTAAAAGGTGAGTAGACCAGAATTTTCTTATTCCATACCTTCCCATCCATACTATACCTATTCTAAAATGGAATAGGCAGTTTATTGAAAGTTCTTGTGGCAATCTTTATCTTAAAAGATTTGTCCTATAGAGATATTTGCTCCCAACCAAATCCACTGGTATACCCTCCATAGATATCTCTAAGACTGCACTGCACTGACAGATCCATCTAACAAGCAAAGTACAAAACGTTATATTGATTGGCTATAGTAACATCATTAGTATACTATTATATTTAAATGTGTGAACTGCTTATAGCTAGTTTACATCCTAAATATACATTTTGACATTTCAGGAAAAAAAAAAAAAAAGTTTTAAATGTTCAGTCCAGACAATAATATCTTATTTTGAGCATGGGGATTTACTTGTCATTGATAATGCGACTTTGGTGACATCTAGTGGTCATATATGTGTATTACAAGTGCAGGGCCATTCAACAAATCTGAATTGCTGTAAATGTTTACAGTCTGTAAATGTTTACATCAGCAATGATTTAAATGTATTTTCAGGCAGCAACAATTATTTATATTCTTTTACATGCTCTTACATCAACTGGTGTATATGGATTTCTCACAAGTGTTAGGGTGCCTCTTTTAAACCAACACATTTTTTCGACATGCTGGAGCTACCATTACAATGACTATAGCAAAAGCAAGACTTCATATGAAGGAAGAAGGTAGAACTATTGGAACTATATGTCACAAGTGATAATTGAAACCAACAAACACAGTCACTACTCTTGTATTAATTGACTGTCATACAAACAAATATTTGGCGAACTTTCCTGGAAGCATGGCATACTGTGGTTAGTGCCTGTTTTTAGGAGAAAAGGAAAACCAAGATTAGGTGTAAAAATCTATCCTTCCCAATCAACAGTTTCCCAGAATAGAAAGGTAATGTTGCCCTAAGTCCTGGAAGAGTTTAGTAAAAATATATATAATATTTATATTTACAGTCCATATTTATAGATGGACTAACATAACATTCTGTATTGCCTGTAGACACAGATCTTGTATCCAGAGCATACACAAATAAAGTATTTATATATCTACAAACCAGCCCACGTTTATCTCTGTGTCTATAAGCATTGGGAAGAAATTCATTCTCTATAGTTCCAAACACATACTGTGAGAACAGAACCTTGGCAGGCTGCCAGCCCTATATTATAAACAACCAGTGTTTCTAAGCTGTTAGAAAGAAACCAAAAATTACTTAGAGTCTATGTTGTGCACTTTAAGAATTAGGTAAAAGTTAGAAGATCACATTAATATAACCCAGAGATGTGGGCTATGGCTTGTTCAAATGTTTTACTGTTAGTTTGGAATACAGAATAGTTTTATATAGCCATGGACACTTTAACTCAGACACTGGGAGAAGTCTCTATGGAATATATTGTAGAGATGTTTGTTGAAATGACTTTTGTGAATGGATACCAGTGGACAACCACCCAATGTACATAGAAACCTTGTTTATTTAGATAAGGAGCATACATTATCTTGTGTAGGACTATGGGAACAATAAATACCAGATTTTTTAACAAAGATTCACCTGTTTTCAATGTTTAGCCATAAAATATTGATCTTTTGTTACAGCTGAACAAATAATGAACCCATACAAGAGAAGAGATGTTTTCTCTATGTACTAATTAATAACTAAATTAAATAACTAACCAGGAGTATAAAGTCTTGTAGTATTAGGAATATGTAAGAAGCCCAATACCTATACCCTCTGAACAAAGGTGACAATCCTCTGTGGGGAGACAAACGTCACTGTGCATTGAATGTATGTTGTGTATACTTTATCATTTTATTTTTCGCTTATCATGTTTGGAATAAAGGATTTTTTTTATTTTTTAACAAAAACTTTTCCATAAAAAGCCGCTTTTTCCTTTCTCTACATTCAGTCTACACAACTGGCTTGGCAACTACTACAGTAGGTATTTAAGCACTCTCCTTTTGGATATACTCTTTCTTCCTATACTTAATTTCCTGCATGGTTCCATATTTATGTAGCAAGTATAGACTGCAGTCCTTGCATCCTCTCCTCCCTACCACCTTTAATGTTGTGAATGTCAGACAGTACTATATTACCCTATTGTGTATTTATTGGAATAGCTGTGTCGCCGTATATACAGGGGTCTATATGTTGTACAAACAAACTTTAATCAGTAACACTGGAAAACCCACTGAAATTTTACTCACAATGGCAAATAAAAAATTGATATTCTACTTGTCAAAGGCTGGAGAGGATACACTTTCATCAGTGAAGCTAAGTGATCCAGCAGACCTGGAATGGATTTCTTCAAAGTCATTTGCTATTTGCTTGCAAATGTTTTCAATCCTGGACCAGATCCATTCCAGGTTTGTTCGATCACCAAACTTCACTGATGAAAGTGTATATTTTCCAGCTTTGGAGAGTTTTAATAAATCAGACCCAATGTTGGAATTCAATCACAGAGGTAGAGGCAACTGAGAAAAGGCTACCTACTGCCTGCAGCAGACTAATGGCATCATCCTGACCTAGGCCAAGTCACTGACTGGAGCAAAATATTGTTTATTGTAGCCTTGTTATATATTTTTAAATCCAGTGTTACTGTATATTATGACATCATAAATGCACATTAATAATGTTTAGCAATAGCAGCAGGAACAGAGAACAACACATTTATTAAATATGCATGATCTTATACTGGATCAACCTGAACCTAATTGTTTACCTTGTAAATTTTTTATCTAACACTTGGTTAGCTGCAAATTCGTATCTCAAACATTGTCCCACAATGGGATGTTCATAAATGTTTAATTGGAACTTTTTTTGATTGCTGTGAATATATTGCATTTGACATTGGCTTCAGCGTTTTTTACTCATGAAATCCATGAGATACATTTTTACAAATAAAATATATATATATATATATATATATATATATATATATCATGGAGGAACAGCAGTGTACCATGCACCAAGATAGGGACCATGCATCTAGAACAGTCCAAGGTTTCTCCAGCACATTTATTTAGCAAAGCAGCAATTATTATTATTATTATTATTATTATTAATAAACAGGATTTTTTATAGCACCAACATATTACGCAGCGCTGTACATTAATAAATAGGGGTTGCAAATGACAGACTAATACAGACAGTGATACAGCAGCAGAGGACCCTGCCCTGAAGAGCTTACAATCTAGTAGGTGGGGGAATTTACACACAATGAAAACCAATAGCAGGAAAACTTCATTCAGCAAGTGCATAGTACACATTAAACAACTCATAGAGTCCCCCTCATGAGTTTACTATGACACAAAGACAGTCCTTGAACATTTTTAGTTTTCTGTCAGTTGTCAGCCTTTTCACACAGCAGCAGAGAGAGAGGAAAAAAAAGAACTGCATATAGCCAAGAAAAATGAAAAGATCTGGCTACCAAGTAAAAGATGAACCTAGGGAGGTCTAAAAATCAAATGAAGCCTCTGGGTACTGGGACCTAGAACGAAACATAAAGTTTTGCAATAATAATAATAATTTTAATTTTGCTTTTTCTATCATGATCCTAATCATAGGTGTAGGTAAGGAACCCAAGTGACACATACATATATAAAAACCTTCCACAGTCATTATAAATCAACACATAGATTAAGGATGTATGTTGGGGTCCACTATTCCAGATTTTTTAATGTTGAATTATTTTTCTTTGATCAAGTATCCTGTGAAGCTGCCTCGTTATGTCAGACCCTCAGCTCCTCTCAAACAAGCCCTTTGGATTTGGCCCCGGAGCTCATACGGGCTATCACTAATGTGTCCTGTGCCCTGTGCTTCAACACCAGATACAACAGAGGAGATGAAGAGTTTGAGATCCTGCTGGACTATCATAAAGGAATAGTGGACACTGTGGGTAAAGACAGCCTGGTGGATATATTCCCATGGCTAAAGGTATGAATATTGTACGTGTACCTTCAAAGTTTTTAGTAAAACTGGTCAGGTCTCCAGGAAATGATATCTATAAGATTCTGTTTTGAGATCAGTAATGTCTGCACATAATACAGTTACAGACAGTGCCCTTTACCCATAAAAAAATAAAAAATAAAAATTGGATTGGAGTTTAACCTTTACCTTAATAAATGCATATTGATCATATGCTTGTGCTGAGTTTACCAACCATTCACTTTTCTTTCTCGCAGATATTTCCAAACAAGGATTTAGAGATCCTTAGGCAGGCAGTGGAAGCTCGAGACCAACTTCTCCAAAAGAAATTAAAGGAGCATAAGGTGGGTATATTAAGTTTAGATAAAAAAAATGGATTCTTTAGAAGAAAAAAAGTAAATCTGTCCGAGAAAATGACATTAAAATATTATATGTTATATTTTACTTTATTATGTTCGGCAAAAGTGTATGTAGATGTGCATTTGAGAAATGTAAAGTTGAAAAGGAACAGCAGCAGAAAACCAAAGTGCTACAAAACTATAACTTTTATCAGTGTGAAAGAGGAAAAAGAATATGTAATGTTTAACCAAATGCATTTACAACTCCAGCTATTACTTTGTAAAAGTAGTTGTGAAATCCTGACTGTACTACACAGAGAGGAACTCAGCAGGTCCATCTACTAGATAGCATGAATAGACACTTGGATCATCTGTGTGCATAATAATGCAAATATACCATCATATTCATTTTATTTATTTTTATAACAACATAAAGATTTCTTAGACAAAAACATAGCAAAAAAAAACAAAGGTAAGGTAGATTTGTGTTTTTGTCATCGTTTTACTAAATGTTTTTTATGTTCTTTATAGGCTGCCTTTTGTTGTGAAGCTGTCAATGACTTGATGGATGCTCTACTGAAAGCCAAACTAAGCATGGAGAACAGCAACAAATCACAAGATGTGGGGCTGACGGAGGATCACATCCTTATGACTGTAGCAGATATATTTGGAGCAGGAGTGGAAGTCCCATCTACAGTATTAAAATGGACCGTTGCTTTATTACTGCACCATCCAAAGGTGGGTAAAATAAAGTAGACTGTAACTAGTATAGGCATGCAAGTAAATAGTTGTGCAGTTAAAAATAGCATTGTGGCTATTAATATCTAAAATATTTAAAGATTTAATTCCATTCTTGCCTTAGGCATCTGGAAGTATTGATTTCAAATAGTAAAGTAACAACTGAGCAAACTTCAGCTGGGATATTGGCTGACATGTTTGTTTTTGTGCTCCATGTTAACTCTAATGCAATCAAGAATATGGCATAACTTGGCATTATCCACCAGCCTAATTCTTAGATGGCACATCCTTTTAACACTAGGGATCTATAGACTGATATAAATGTATTCACCAACAGTAGAAGTGGTGAATGTTGTCTGTAGCAGTCAGATTGCTGCCTTTATTTCTGAGATGATTGGAAAATTGGAACAAACATTTTATAATGCTGAGGATCTCATTGCTACTGTAATGCGCCCGGGAGCACAAACCACTACCAACACCAGGAACCCTTTCAACAGTTTTTATTACGAAACCCAGAAACAAGCCATGGTCATACACAAAGGTCAGTCTGATAATGTGTAGTACAGGTGGATGAGGAAGAGGCATAGTCAGGGACAATCCTAAGTCAGGGCAGGCAGCAGGCAAGGGTAGTCAGAAACAAATCTGAAGTCAGGGCAGGCAGAGTTATAGCAAGGTCGAAAATCAGACTGGGTCAACACAAGAACGTACCCAAGCACACTGTTACAAAGACTACAACGAGCAATGGTGCAATGGACAAGGTCTGATTAAATGGGCAGATTGCCCAGTCACCTTGCGCCACCTGGCGCTAAATGATAGGAGGAACAACTACACTGAATCCCCTGCTGCCGATTGAAGAGGATGCACCAATATGGATGCACAACAGAAAGCCCTCTTCAGCCTTTCAAAGGCTTTGCATGCCTCTGGAGTCCACTTAAAGGAGTCCACCCCTTTCCTGGTAAAGTTTGTCAGAGGTTGGACAATGAAGGAGAAGTTCTGGATAAACAACCTGTAAAAATTGGTGAAGCCCAGGAAGCGCTGAAGAGCCTTGAGGTCAGTGGGTTGCGACCACTCCAGCACTGCTGAGACCTTGGTTGGATCCATGGCCAACCAGTGGTCCGACAAAATGTACCCCAAAAAAGCAACCTCACGTACCTCAGAGGCGCACTTCTCCAGTTTTGCATAGAGGCAGTTCTCCCGGAGTTTCTGGAGGACCTGGCACACCTGGGTTCTGTGGAGGAGAAGCTCAGGTGAGTAGATCAAAATATCATCAAGATATACAATAACAAATTTCTCCAGAAACTCCCAGAAAACATCATTTACGAACTCCTGGAAGACCACCGGGGATTACACAGACCAAAAGGCATTACCAGGTATTCAAAGTTCCCATCCCTGGTATTAAAGGCTGTCTTCCATTCATCGCCCTTCCCGATGCAGATGAGATTGTAGGCCCCCTTTAAATAAAGCTTGCTGAAAAATTGGGCCCCATTGACCTTAGAAAAGAGGTCTTCCATTACGAGCAGGAGATACTGTTTCTTTACAGTAATCTTGTTCAGGCCCCTATAATCAATACAGGGCCTCAGCCCGCCATCCTTCTTCTCCACAGAAAAGAAGCCAGCTCCCGCAGGGGAAGAGGTTAGCCGGATGAAGAATTTCTCTATGTTCTCCTGAATATACTCTTTCTGGGCCTATATTTCTAGACCGGGTAAATTTAACAAATGACTCCTAGGGGGCATGGTTCCCGGGAGCAATTCAATGGGGCAATCATAGGGCAGATGAGGTGAGAGTTTGTCAGCTGGTCGAGGCCAAAAAACATCAGAATACTCCCAGTAAGGCTCGGGCAATTTTTCTCCCATTTAGAGGGACTGTACTGGTATAACTGGTGTGAGACAGTAAGCCTGACACTTGATTCCCCACTGGACAATCTGGCCTGATTCACAATTTATCACAGGGTTATGGGCTTTTAACCTAGGGAGACTTAAAACCAAAGGGGTTTTGACCATGCTGATAACAATCAGGCGGATTACTTCTTTATGGGAGGCCCCCACTTTTAGGACCACTCCTGGGGTAATAGAAGGTGAATGTCCTTGTTGAAGGAGGGTGCCATCAATGGCAGACAAGGATAGTTCGGGACCGAGGGTGGTCAGGTATCCCCAGGTCAGTGGCGAGGTCCCAATCTATGAGGTTGCCATCTGCTCCCAAATCAAGGAAGGCTAGGACCTGAAAGGTCTTTCAGTCCTGGAACATGGTAGCTGGAACCAGGAGGCGATGCTGGGACTGGGCTAGGGGATCTGAGGTACCTCCCTCTGCACCCCTGATAACTTGTAATCTCCTGGCTTCTTTGTGGGGGCAGGTCCTCGCCCTATGACCAGGATCTCCTCAGTAAAGGCAGAGACCCCCTTGCAGACGTCGACTGCACTCTACCGGGGTGTATTTGGATGAACCAATCTGCATGAGTTCCTCAGGATTAGGGAAAGGAGACCAAAATCTTGCAGGTGAAGGACTGGTCGAGGTCATCAGAGGACCAGGCTTAAAATGAGTAGATGAACGACCCCTGGCTCAACGGGTGACCTTTTCCAGGTGGCAATCCGGGATCTGCCGGTCAATGCAGATAGACTGCCATACCGTCATGTCCAGGGTAGTGGTAGAGGGAAGACCCAACAGCAGATCCTTGACTTGATTGCTGAGGCCCTGGCGAAAGCGATGAAGAAGAACTGAGTCCGCCCAATGGGTACTGGAGGCCCAGTGTCGGATCTCTGCCACATATTCTTCCATGGGGCGAC
Organism: Pyxicephalus adspersus; assembly: GCF_032062135.1. Taxonomy (NCBI): domain Eukaryota; kingdom Metazoa; phylum Chordata; class Amphibia; order Anura; family Pyxicephalidae; genus Pyxicephalus; species Pyxicephalus adspersus. Next base: position 19,288,453 of record NC_092867.1, on the reverse strand, counting down.
TTCCCTGTGTGAGGTATTCCAGGTTTACCTCCGCAGTTCAGGTTAGATCTGGGTCATCATAGATCACTTCGATGGCAGAGAAGAAGGCATCAACTGAGCTAAAAGCAGGGACTTCCAAAGGCAAGTTGAATGCCCACCTCTGGGACTCGCCCCTTTAGGAGGGAGACCACTACTCCAATGCGTTGGCGAGTGTCCCCAGAGGAAATTGGATGCAGTTGAAAATATAGGAGACAAGATTCCCGGAGGTTGGGGAAGTCCTGTCTGTTCTCTGTAAACTTGTCAGGTAATGGGACTGGTGGTTCCACAGGTAGCACCAAACTGGATGAATTTGGGCCCAGTCCTTGCCCAGAGAGTGCCTGTAACTCCCCTTCCATCTCCAGGAGGCGCTCCTGAATTTTCATGGTGTGACCAGTGGGAGCCTTTATTGCAAGCTCCTAAAGGCCCTGCTGGATCTCTTCCATTAGAGCTGGGTGGTGTGACGGTCCGTATTGCAATGCGCCCGGGCGCACAAACCACTACCATCACCAGGAACCCTTTCAACAAGTTTTATTACGAAATCCAGAAAGAAGCCAAGGTCATACACAAAGGTCAGTCCAATAATGTGTGGTACATGTGGATGAGGCCGCAGGGAATCTAAGCTAAACATATCCGACTGCCTTGCCCCCGGGGGGTACAAGAGGCACACGTGGTAGCGCGTGCACCTCTTCCAACAGGACCCCTGGGATGTGCTGTGCACGCCCGCAGGAGTGCTGAGGGCGTGAGCAGCACTGTCCATGTCCACAGGGATGCCGAGGATGCCGTTTGGCCGAACAGTAGTTCGGCCAGGACAGATCCCTTCACTGGAGCAGAGAGCCTCCGCCACGCTGCTTACTGCAGCGCTCTCTCCCACGCCGCCCACGATCCCGGAGGACGCTGTGGAATTGCTGGCCAGGTAACTACCTTACAGCTACCTTCTGAACTTATTTTAAAACTGCCACTGGCAATGTGTTTAATAATTACATGTGCTCCGGTCAACTAGGTGTATAAAAGCACAAGGGCTTGAAAAAGTAATATTATTTCATTTTACTTTTTACATTTTATTAGGCATCTCTGTCTTCCCCATCCTGTTCATCTTGTAAATATTTCTGCATATAAAAATCATCATTCAACTACATTTTGAAGCAAGTCTTGATACAATTTTTCTAGGCAGCTGCTGATATAATTTTGGGAATAGCTTATAGAGTCTGTGGTTGCATTTTTGTGTTTTCCAATTACCTCTGATGAGTCATAAGGCAGAACACTGCTGGTTGTTACCAATCTAGATTATACATATATAGAAAAGTTACTGTACTGTATTTGCTGTAAATGAACAGGTTCAAAAGAAGATCCAGGAAGAACTAGATGCAAAGATCGGGTTTGGACGCTATCCACTCCTCAGTGACAGGAAAATTCTCCATTATACAGAGGCCGTCATCTCTGAAGTGCTACGTTTTCGACCTGTAGCACCATTGCTCATTCCCCACAAGACTTTGGAAGATTCCAGGTGGGATTTCAGGTCATATTGTTAGAATACCAAAGAGCTTTTGATCAAGGCCTGGACACAACCTGGAAAGTTGTCCTTTCCTTGGGGCCAGTACTTGAAACTGAGCTGCAGTTTCAATTATCAGCTGCCAAAGGAAATGTACGTTGGAGTTTGGAGCCAAACGCCAATACAGGTGGGGGCCTCTCACTGAGCAGAGTGGGCTCACTTGCTGGCTTAGACCTTAAACTTGGACCTGGCTTCCTTGCTAGCTTGCCAGGAGCAAGTGGAGGGTCTGAGCTAAACTGCTGCTCCAGTTGCTATAAGTGATGGAAGCCAAGTGCAAGGGCAAGCCAGGCTAGCTATAAAGAAAGGCAAGAGAAGGGGCAGGCTCCAATTGTCTATACTTGTACCAACTCCCTTAAGTGGTATTGGAAACCCAACACTTGAACTTGGCAATCTTGCTGGTTAACCCAGACTCTTGACTTGACTTTTGCAATTCTGAAATATTTGAAAATTAGAGGGGGGCAGGAACGTTACTTAGCATGGGGCCCAGAAATTTCTGATGGCAGCTCTGGATACCTTTTAGCAATGCACATTAATGGACCGCAGTAGTGCAAAGAGGGCCTCAACATGTAAACAACATTTGTATTAGAAGAAAATTCCAGTAACAATAATATTAATAATCTTTTATTCCAGACTGGCATTAGTCTGCTTGTCTAAAAATGTAAGTTTCCCTGAGGACAGGGCTGATGGGATAGATTTGGTATTGGGGTCATATTCCGTAAATTAGGAAAGTACAGCCATTAAATGTATGTCATCATGAGTTTTAATATCTTTAGCGTTTATAGCACTGACCATACATGTTTGTATCTCGGATAGCATTGGAGAATATACCATTCCCAAAGGTACCCGTGTGATTATAAACCTCTGGTCCTTACACTTCAGTGAGAAAGAATGGATTAATCCTCAGGTTTTCAATCCAGGTAAGTGTTTTTGAACAGCACCAAATTTCATAATTTCTATAATTTGCTTATTTTTAACAAATATAACCAGAACACGACTTCTAAATACAGAATAACAACGAAAAGGTATACAGAAAGATCATTCCATGGACCGATAAAACTTTAGGCATATGTAGATTTTTGGTTAGAGACCCCCAAGGGTTTCTCTTACTCACTGTGGAATTGTTAAAGGATTTTGTTCCAAAAGAGGGAACATTTTTAGGCTATTTATAAACTTGTTACCTTTTAAGGCTTCAGGTAAGACTTATGAGCATTATATATGGCATGGGAGCTATGGGTGCCATGTTGCCCATACCATCTATTTAAAACTTTTAATTCATCTTAAACCTAGACTGCTTGAACATTGATCAAGCTCTTTGAAGTCCAAGCGTGTTTAAAACTAAAGCCAGTACGCCAATTAAGATTTATCTATATACATACCACACATGGGCTTCGGGAAATTTGGTAAAAGCTTAATAAGACAAATTAGAATATTTTTACTAATCGGTTTTTACCCCCATGTAAATGAGTGCACAAAAATATAAGTAACTTTTTTTTATAAAATACCACTTTTAATAATTATTTCAGATCGATTCTTGGATGAAAACGGAAATCGTATGTACTCCCCAAGTCAGAGTTACCTTCCTTTTGGAGCAGGGACACGTGTGTGCCTTGGGGAAGCCTTGGGCAAAATGGAGGTCTTTCTATTTTTGTCCTGGATTCTACAGAGGTTCACACTGGAAGTTCCAGAAGGGGACCCTCTGCCAGACCTGGAAGGGAAGTTTGGTGTTGTACTTCAGCCGAAACCATTCAAGGTCATTGCTAAGCTGAGAGATACCTGGAAGAACATTGAAAACAATACATAATTACCATATGGAGACATATTTTATATTGTGCTTGAATAAAAAGAAAATAGTATAATTGGGTAATTTTAGCATCAAACATAATACTATGTACTATTACTGTATTATGTACTGTTATGACTATTGTAACTTCCTCCTCTCTGGTACTCCACTAATCCTAATCTCTCCTCTACAATCTATTATGAATGCTGCAGCCAGACTTCCCTCTGCTCCTCTTCTGTTGCATCTCTTTGTAGTTCTTGTGCTTTGCCTTCAAATCCCTCCACAGTTCTTGTCCCACTTACCTTTCTGACCTGGTAATACTCCCCCAGCTTTGCTCCACCAATGACCTACTACTGACTTTCTCACTCATAACCTCATCACACGCACAGGTCCAAGACTTTTCTAGAGCTGCCCCAACTCTCTGGAATGGTCTTCATTGACCTATCCAGCTTTCTGCTACTTACTGCTCATTTAAAAGAGCACTCAATACTCAAACTTGCCTACCCGTCTTTTGAAACCATCACTACGTCCCACCACTACATATCTCCCCTTCTATTGTGTGTTACTTCCCACATCTCCTAGAATGTAAGCTCTTCGGGGCAGGATCCTCTACTCCTGTGTCACTGTCTGTATCTGCCTTCTATTTGCAACCCCTATTTAATGTTCAGCGCTAAAATCCTGTATAAAAATAATAATATTAATAATAATAATGTATGTACAGTATATTATAGGAATCGATATTACTAAACATCATAATTAATGCAAGTCATTAGAATCTCTCAGTGTACACGCACAAACTGAAAATTAGGGAGCTATTAAAAAGATGCATTGTGTTCATGCACATGCATTAATGCAATGCCTTATAATGAGTTAAAGGGTGCTGAAAAATGCTGCACCTAGTTGTTATATCTAGCTTCTACTTCTACTTACAGTTTTTCCTTTTTTACTACTTCAAATTTTCACAAACAGTGATGTAGCAGTCAGTGCATAGAATCTCGCTGTGCAGTGGAGGAGGCAGAGGACACAAGTCTGGCCTATGAAGGCCTCAGAGATGGAATTCTTTCAAACTAGAAGTTGGACCATTATTAAGGAGACTATAAAAAGTCTGACAAGGTAGCTTGGTAGGCAATTGGCTTCTGTTGTAAAAAATATAACCAGTTATGTCACATGCAGTAAATAGGCAAGTACTAGGTATGTTACCAAGCAATATAAAATGAGTTTGTTTGTTAGCTAGTAGCTGAAGGATCTGCATCAATTGATATATTGATATATTTAGTGCCCAATGTCATGTCAAAGCTTAAACTGGGAAACCAGATAAGAAGATTTGCTGTTTTCCTCTACCCTGTACTCCAATTCCAGATGCAAAGAGGGGATGTTGCTGCCTGCACCAAACTGTTCAACCGGTAATCAACGCTTTCACAGTTGCCAGCTCCAATTAATTGCTATGGAGTCTCCAGCCGCGAGGAAATGAGGTTGCATAATTGGATATTCAATCACAGCCACTTCATTTCATCTTCTTTATCTTAGCATTAGCACATCTGCAGGGTGACATTCAGAAATAAAATAAATATGATAGCCACCCTATACCCAGATTCCAGTCATTTTCTACATCTATATTAACATTTCCAAAGTTTGAACCGGAGTCCAGACCTTCACTGCAAAGGTGAATTGTAGCGGGGGGATCAGAGTTGTTCATAGTCACCAGTCTGATTTTTTTTCAGCATAACTGGAAATAGAAGGTTTCTGGGAAATGTGGTCAAAATGCTCAAGATGTGTTCAGGATTGTATAATATAAAAAGGTGATTGAAGATTCATTAAAAAGCTTGAATGCATTTGGGTTCATTAGCAACACATTCAACTCACAACTGCAACATGATTGTGACTTCTGTAAAACAAGAATATATCTGACTGTGAATACCCAGAGAAACTTTGATATAAACTCATCTTTTTTGCTAACATGCTTTTTTGTTGAATTTTTAAAAATTAGTTCTTACAATTCATAATTTGCAAGCCTGGTATAGAAATCCAGGGACAAGTAGCTACCTTGCCCTTTAACCCCAGCATTATAAAAGCCTTGGTTAACACACACACAGTGAAACATCTCACAAATAATTATTAGGATTCTGTTTTTGTACTTGACCTGTTTCCAAATAAACCAATTATAATTCATCAGTATAGAGTATAAGTCAAGTATAAAAACAGAATCCCAATGGGACAGAATAACCTAGAAGTAAAGTTGGGGAGGCCATAGTCCTCAACGTTTCTCAAACTCTAAACCATAATTGCATGGAATTTAGGAATTTGATTATTTAAATACCATTGAAAGATTATGAGAATCTTAGGAAGTCTTTGTACACAAAACCAATGTTGGATGCCTATGATCTTCAGACATGTTTTTTTTTTTTTTTCTGAAAACACTTCTGTGGTCCGTCAATTGTTGAAAAAATTTTGTGCATTATGAAATGGAAAAACATGACATAGGAGACCCAGAACTGTTAAACAGTTAAAAACTACAGCAAATGGTCCCCTTAGTTTGCAAAGATTTTCAAAGTGTTATAACAGGTGGTGATGTTACATAATGCAAAGTGAAGAGAGATCTCCCAAATGCACAGTTGTTTGACGTAGTTGCCAAGTCTAATAGAATATAATTAGTGTATAAACAGGAAAGAAAGAATAATGGCTCTTTAGGGCAACACTGATCATTTTAAAAACTTTTCAAAACGTGTATTTCAACAGCAAAAAAACAAAACAAAAAAAAAAACGTGCACTTCTAAAATTCTCACCAAGTTCTACTCAAGTGATTCCAGTAACAAGACTTTTTGGTCTAAACAGAGCTCAACACATACATATATTAAGATATAATGTAATAATATTACAAGAAGTGCATTTGTCTTTTTTCCCCACACGTTTCGCAACATAACTGTAAACATGCCTCATTCCCAACATACACACAGAGAAAGATAGAGAGAGAGAGATTTATTTGTGCGGTTTTCTGGAATGTTTTGGAAATAGTGCTTAGTTCTCTCACATTAATAATTCTTCCATAATGCATTCCTGCAATGAGGGGTTAGTTCCATGTTGTTGGTAAATCAATAAGGAAGTTATACCATATGGGAAGGATAATGGTATTTTCCTTGGTGAGCCATCATAAGACAATATAAAGAATGTTGGTGATTTCAGCAGTTCAAAAATGATGGCTTCACCAAACTCCGTACAATTGTCATCTATAAAAAAAATAGTGAAGTTTCTAATACTTGATGTGGCTTATCATATACTCGTTTATGACTTCATCTATCTAGGTGAGTAAAATAGGGAAAGCTTAACATCATCCCTTAAAAATACCCTGAAGACTTTGGTAGAACAACAAAGACAACATATTGATTCTGGAGTATGGGGCAGTGTGTGTGCACATTTCTATGTATATATAAAAAATAAAACGCACATGCTCTTTAAAGTTTATTGTCATGATGCCAGCAGCCTGTTTTCTGTTATTCTTTAAACCCTACAGTAGATTCCTGTTTTATGTAAGACTGTTTGCTTCTAACCCCCTTTCCTATAGTAAAAATTCCAATGTAGCATGCAATCCACTCCCCATTTTATGAATTCCAGGAATTTATTAGCTGCTGTGTCAGCTGCTTGTCATTTGTGCTACTCAGCTGTCTACTACTACTCGAAAATCTTTTGCATGCCAGACTTCTAAGCATACATTCTTTGACATCCAGAAATTCAAATAAATGACTTTTCTTCTTTTTGTCTCTTATCTTCTCAATTTCAAGATTCAGAGATGACATTTAGGCACACCTGTCATATTCATGTGGAGCACACTAGACCCGGAGTCACAAAGGCTTCCTTCCTTATAATAAACTATAAGCTAAACTTTAAATTCCTAGGCACCCAAATTACGTTCTTTGCTGCCCTGTGCAATGTTTTGATAACATTTCAAATAGTTTAATGCAGAAATATATTGTTATATATGGTGTATATATATATATATATATATATATATATATATATATATAGTGTTATGATAATAAAATAACCTATTTAAAGCAATTTTTTTCATATACCAAAATTTGTATACTTGTATGTAACACCTCCCAGGGTTTCTTTTAACATCATGAAACACCCCAGTCCTGGAAACTGAATCTTAAATTACTAACTTGCAGCAGACATTTCCCTATGGTTGGATAGTAAATCCCTCTACACTACACTAATAACCTTTAGTTGATGTTCCTGCTGGACTTGTGCTGTGTACAGACTTTTAATTGATTGTTTGGGTAAAAATCCAGCATTGGTTTAGTGCCTGTACCACTGTTTTTTAACGATTGGCCTTGGCGGATTACTATGACTGTACAACAACCAAGATGGGGTCAGTAAGGATGGAGAGGGTTACGTACCAGCGCATGTGGAAGGTATTCCCAACTCCTTGAGGCTTCCCCACTGCTTTCCCATATAGAGGGGTAATTCTTTCCTGTATAGAGGGGAAATTCAGGTCAGAATGAAGGGTCACAGCCATGATGGAGGAGGTTATAACCAAGATGAAGAAGTCAGCTAAGATAAAGGGGTTGTGTTCAAGCCAAGATAGAGATGGTCTCAAGCAAGGGTTCAACACATGACTCCACTTTAGCAGGATGGTGTAGAGGGAAACAGCACCTCATCTATATCACCCCTGATTTCTTTTGAGCTTAAAATCACTTATCCTAGTACAATCAAGAAAAGGGGGCCTAATCCAGTGATTTTCTACTTTTTAACCTTGTAGCATGGAAAAAGACAAGCTGAAAGGTTTTACCTTAAAAGCGTCCATGGGCAGACATCTGGGGGTTGGGGACTTAATCTAGAGGGGTTGTAACATGGCTGTAAAGCCTTAATTCCCAGTGCTGGAAGTTTCACATGTATGTTAAAGATTGTTGCAAATGACTTCTCTTCTGCCTGTATAGCACATACATATACACAACCTTCTGGTTGATTGTCCCATTCCTGTGGTTTAAAGACAGCAGAAGTCTGTGTCCTCCTCACATCTGTGACTCCGTGCATAACAAATGTGGCTGCCTGGAAGAAGCATGTTTAGCAGCAATCAGCAAAGTGTGGAGAGGGAAGCAGTTTGACTTAATGCAGAGGCCACAAATTGTGGTCTGCATGTTGCCTATTAGCACAGCTCTGTTGTTTATATCCAAAATTGTAAGTGATTCTTGAAACAATAAAGCCAACTAGCTTTAGTGAGACTGCTTATATGTAACACGGTGCCCCTCTTCAAATAACCAGACACATGTAGGTAAGAATGGGGCACTAGTCAAGGTAAGTAGCTTTACCTTTCCCTTTCCACAACCATGCCTTCTATTACCATTATTAAGAACTGTAGAATGCACAAAGAGGCCTTCTGTTTGCATTGACTGTACTGTCAAAGTCAGCCATAACAGACACCCATAGACTATTAGTGAATTCTCCATTGTGAGTTGACAGGCAGGTGCACAACTTGCTTTACTGTGGTGGGTTGGATGTGAACCCTTAGATCACCCACCTTGCCCTAAGCCCTGCCAATATTGCTTTGTGGATGAGCCAGTTCTGCAAGATGCGGGTTTTAGGGTATATGAAAAAAACGCAATAACTGCCTAAAAGAATATGGATGAAGGCTAAAATCTTGGTCAGGTTTTCTTTGCCAAGTAGTGGTGGGAGTGTCACATCATCAATAATAGTGTCCAAAGACACACGTTAGGAGTTGAAAATAGAATGGTACAAGATAGACAATGCTTTTTGGTGGCTTAGACATTCCCTCTTTATATCTGCGGTGACTGGAATGCTTTTAGTTCCTTTATTTAAATAATCAAGAGCAGTAATGGCAGTATTACCGGTTGTGAGGCTGCAAACAGGGCTGAGGGACCTGCCTAGAATGCAGCGCTGCAAGGAATGTGGGGTGGGTACAGCTGTGGCCGTTGCCTCTCCTGCCCCTGTATTGCCCAGCCATGTGCAGGATTGACTGCCAGCTCAGTGGTAGTGGTGTCAGCATAAGAGCTGTTCTTTCCGTATCAGGGACATTCTTTTTGTCAAAATGGGAAGTCTACATTTTTATCAGGGTCAATGTTTAGATGGGGAAAGGCCCCCTATATTCTTTAGGACCCCAAGAGATTCCTTTACCTGCCCTCAGCAGCCCCTATACTTCTCCAGCTTACATTTAGCAATTATTGTCTAGGAAAGGGCAGACTGACAGATTAGCAACTGTATAAATTGGTAATAAAATGCAGTGCATTATTGTATGCATTGCTGCACAACAGGGGTCACAAACTTTTTTGGCTGCTAGGCCATTTTAGGAGGTCAAGAAGGCACATTAGGCCAGACTCTCTGTCAAGTACCGCACTGATGCCTCCGCCCCCCACCAGGAACGCCCCTGAAGGGAAAATCCCTCTCCTCCGCAATGCATACGTAGAAGAAGGAATGTCCCTTTACCCCCGCATGCGGAGCCGTGGGTCGCCGACCCCTGCCGGCCAGGATTAGGCCGGATCGACCAGGAGGGCCTTAGGCCGGAATGGACTTCTGGCTAGGCCGTATCTGGCCTGAAGGCCGGAGTTTGCGGATTCTTGCTGTACAAGTTTGTTTAGGCTGTAGTTGCTGGAAGGATGAATAAAAATATATCTGGGTCCAGAAATGAATCTCTGAAATCTGAAATGAGTCTATACTCAACATACATATGCATCTAGAGAAATATTATATTTAGATTCTTTGCACTACTCTGAGCTTTAACTATCTGCTCTCTCCCAGACAAAGAATTCAGGATTTCCAAGGCTCCCATATATCTGTACAGGCCGGGACTGTTGCTATGCTCTAAATACATCTCCATATACTGTAATATAATCTTACATCTATTCCTTTGCACATGACTTGGAGTTCACATCTCCCTCCAGAAGGAAGAATGTACATGGACAAAGTTAACCAACTGCCAATTGCGTGAAAAGCAACTGGCAGTTTAATCCAAACCAGACGCTTTACTATGCACATTTATAATTAACCGCTAGCTCTTTCAGTAAGCACAGCAGATGCTGAGCATAACAGTTTCAAAATGTCAAGAATTTTCTTTTGGCTTTGTGATCTAGGATTTTGTTAGAAAGCAATCAACCTCTGAAAAGGAGCCTTTCTCATGAAACATCCAGCTCTAGAGGTCAGCAGTGGAAAAGTTTATGTTATGTTTGTGCTTACAGTATAAATCCTTTCTTTGCTTAAATGGGAACCAGTCCTGATAGGGCTTACACAAGAAATACATTATTATTATTATTAATATTTAAATATGAGATCCGTACAACAGAGTGAGCTTCGGATCTTGCTTAGCTTTACTTCCTTTGCTTGAAGCGGACATTCTAAGAAAGAAAAGAAAACTCTGGGGTTGGTTATAGTTGCCAGCATTCCTGGAAAAGTTATGATAGGAAAAAAAAGGAAATGTAGATTACACATTCCCTGACATAGGACATTTTTGCTGCCTCATCTGTTTAGACATTTTGTGAGCCATTGGGGGTGTGAAATAGCAGGACTGATCTGCAGAAATGGGGACACATCAGTTATGGTCAGAAAGTTCAAAGAGCAACGTCCTGCAGAAAGCATATCAATCAAATGTAAGCTAAGAGAAGTCAGGAGAATACGGAAACTTTTTATGACCATGGTAAGTAAAAATCAGCAAACAAGTGTAATACCAGGACCGAATGGGGATTTGAACCCAGTAACTTTGTGTTGATTGTAACTCCAGAATTTTAAGATCAGAACCTTGAACTATTTCCCTGGTAAGGGGGTCCTGTCCTTCTCATGAAATATCACAGGACTTTGCACTTCATCAAAATCGTTACCCCCTAAAGTATAGATGTGGACGTCCAATTTTGCATAGTGTGTGAAAGGGTCAGAAACTCTGTCCAGATGTCTCTGCTGTCAGTGTTTAAAAGACTTTGCTCTGGTATGTTGTGACAATGATGGCAGGAACAGGAATATCCCCGTTGGGTAGTGCGTAATACCTTTATGTCCCAGAAAGCAGTATCTGATATCGGAAGAGGGGAAATTATCCCTATGGGGTCACAGCAATAAAAACCCAAATGGCATTCCGACTATTTTCTACTTTATCCAAGGAATAAAAAAACTCTCATCAGCAGATTAATATTCTTTATACTCAATAAGTTCTTTTCTGCTGTATGTTGCTTGTCAGCACATGTGCATTGAGCACAATTGAATGGATCCCAGTGCTCATCCTCCCTCTCCAAATTTGTATATTGTTGTAGAGGTGAATACAAGAGGCTCAAACCAAGTCAAATGTTGGTACTTCCAAAAAGCTTTTTTTTATACATTTTACAATGTAATAATGAAAAAGCTAAACAAATATTTTTTTCTATTAGTCTGAAATTCAGCTTTAAGTTGGCTATCGACAGTAGAGGGTAATTTCACATGGAGAAATAATTTGTCTGACCTCAAACATTTCTGCTGGCAGTGCATTCTTAAACCCAAACCCAATGTAACCAACTGGGCTTAGGCCAATGGAAAAGAGCAGAGAAGGAAGACTGCAGGCAGATCCAATAACAATTTAGCAAGGAAAAGTAACAAACAGGCAAGGTTTTTTTAACAGTTTTAATTACAGGTTGCGTTTGCAAATTTCATAGAGATTACTGAAGAAGAACCAGACACCTAAGGTCTATGGGTGACATTATCACAATCCCCATTATCTGTTATTCAAACAATTAAAAAGTTTTTGGAAAAGAAGAAGATATCCTAAAAAACATTTAGACAGAAAAAAAAATAGGTTTGTACCTTGCTGGAGTCCAATACTCGATATCAATCAGGCAGAAGGCGCCTAATCAAATTAATGGTTTGTTTAGCTTTGCACATCATCATTTCTATTTTATATTGTACTGAATAGAAAATGTTAAGCATTTATAGCTTAGGTCGAAATAATGTAAAAAAAAATTAAAGAAAGTAAATTTTATTTTAAGGGGAACTGTCTATCATGTTAACCTGCAATCAAACTATTCTTTCTTTGTTTACCGTTGTCCCAAAGGAAGCATTATGTAAATATTATGCCACAGCCAACGCAGTTTGAATTTTTGTCTCTTTATGAAAGCATGTTGATCTCATTACGAGCTCCAGTTTGCAAAGACTTTCGGTTATCAATCTCTGCAGTGGAATTCCTTCACCCTATTTTGAAGGGTTACACAAGTGGTTTGCAAGCATGGTAAAAAAAAAAAAAATTGTTTCAGGTATGTAAGTATTTGTACACTGTATATTTCTGCTCTTTAATGTATAAGAGGTAGAGTAATCCCCTTGGTTAGGGTTTACTTTAGTTAGCGCCAACCCATGTTTATTCATAGAAAAATTAAAACTGGATTCAATTGCTCTGGACACATCACGTGCTACCCCCATCTCAACGTCCCCTGAAGAAGCCATATGGCGAAATGTGTCGGGACCTGACTTTTTTCTGTGAACTAATGTTGTCTGGACAGCAACTTTGGCCATTAACCCCCTAGTGGAAATCCTGAGTGTGACTCTGGGTGGATTTGCCATGCAAAAAGCGGTAATCCTGAGTCACACTCGGGGTTGCTAAAAAGATTAAAAACACTTACCTTGTTCCGTTGTCGTCCCCCGGCGTTCTGCTGGTCTCCAGGACACGACTTCTCCCTCCAATCTTCAGCCGGCAAATGCAAAGACGATCTTCCAAGTGCTGTTGGGGTGGGTGGGAGAAGGGGCGGAAATGCAAATAATTTTGTATTGAATTCAATACAAAATAGCTGTATTGAGTCCAAGTCATAGAAATCTTGATATAATATATATATATATATATATATATATATATATATATATATATATGCTACTGTACAGTTATATTACATGTATCTCTTTTTTTATTTAAAGTTTATTAAATTTATTAAATATTGGTCATATTTCGGTGAATTTTGCCTAAGAATTATAGGCCTACAATTTAAAATAAATTTCCATGCAAAAAAAAAAAAAATGTTACGCTTTTTGTGTGGAAATACAAACAGAATTAGAATGCTAGGGGAGTTAGGTATCATTTAGGATTTTTGCTAGTTGAACTATGTCAAGCAGATATTCACCCATTAAGTATTCATGACTTTTCCAATCCCCCTCTCTCCTGGTTTCATCCATACATACTTTTTATGACAATTTATTCCATTTTTTATCTTTTTGCTGTTTAGTGAGGCTTATGAGCAGCATGAACTTGCTGGATCATGATGAGGGTGGACGGGTCAGTTGGGCTAACCAGGATGTCTCCCATTATTCTAATACAAAGGCTTCTGAGCCACTGATTGGAGGACAGTATGCAATTCTGAATTATTTGATGAATACTTGTATATGGTCAGTAAGTCCAAAAGTTAATAAAGCCCCATACATCGAATTTCAATAGTGCTTCCTCAGAAATGAATGTGCTAAAGACATATAAAAATATAATATATTTTTATATTCTAAGGAAACTCTACATTTATAAGTTAGAGCTGAGCTTTTGAGAAGCACAGAAACATCTGCCCATCTTCAGGTGCACAAGGAACCAAACCTGTGTGTTTTGTCATTTGACATATTTGTTAATGGATTCTGTTTTTATCAACAGAATGACACATTTTCCTACATAGCGTAGCTATAATGTAGTTTATATGATTTTCAGTTAATTATTTTTCTTCTGCAAGGAACGCAGATATTGAGCATTTCTATATTGGATCAGTGTGTAAAATGGCCTCCCCCCTCTATTGCCGGAAACACGTGCGTTAAGCCTCTGAAAAATGTCTAAAAAAAAGAGGGGGCACGGTACATGCCCGCCCCACTACACCCCTGCCTATGTGTCACTCAAAGGGGAAGAAACTTCCCTCAGAGAGATGTCATGATACCAGAACCCGCCCAGTCTTCCATCGCTCAGAGAAACAACACATCCACCACCCTGAGCCTGCAATTCCGTACACGTGACATGGTCCACGGCCCCCAGTGTGGTTCTTCTCCTGACCTCATGGGGGGGGGGGCGAACCGGCCAATGCTGCAGACCACTAAAGAATTCTTTGCAAAATAGGAGTGGGCAGGCATGTGCATTCCTGAAAAAAGTGAGGGCGTCCTCACCCGTACCTGACCCACTACAGCCCTGGTCAGGTAGACATTTGGTTATGGTTAAATAGAAGCCTATAGCACTACCAGGAATAAAGATCTTCAACAGGCTAAGTAAAAACATATTTGGTAATCATTTAATATAATTCTTTGCATCAGATTCTCATTAAATTGCACTAAGTTTAGCATTGCCATCTTTAAGCACAAGATTTTGTTCTTTTTCAACTGTGCAGGGCTTTGTTTGGAACCAGGCTCAGCTTCCAGGTAATTTAGAAATGACAGGTACAAGGCTTTAGTAAACGGGGCAGAAAACCACACAGGATGAATGCTGGAGATAAACTATACATATCACATGGACTATGATCTGTTTTGCTAAAGCTTGAAGTATGATGTGAGTTGAAAGAAACATGAGCTTATGGTAATCATTTAAAGTGTACCTAAACTTAGAAATTTCACTTTACATAAAAGGGTAGACAAACCTTTTATGTAAAGTAAAAATTCAGTTTTTTTTTTTTTGTTTTTTTTTTAAGTGCAACACCCTTTTTTTAAAAATAAATAAATATATAAAAAAGGTGCAGCACCACCCCTTATTTTCGATCGCCTAGGCCAGAGGTCAGTAAACTTTTTTAGCCACTAGGCCATTTCAGGGCTAGGCAGGAGCACAGTGGGCCGGACTCTCTCTCATGTCCCGCCCTAATAGCTCTGCCCCCACCAGCAACGCCCTCTGAAGGGAAATCCCTCTCCCCTGCATTTGCATGCATTTGGAGTAGGGGGAATGTTCCCTTTATACCCCAGTGGCAGAAGTGTTAATGCCAGCTGCGGTAAATAGGGAAGGGAGCCACAACACGGGGGCTCAAGAGCTGCATGTGGCTCCAGTAGTTTGTTCTGGCTCCGCCGCCGGTTGCCGGCCAGAAATAGGCCGGATTGTCCAGGGGGCGTTAGGCTGGAACAAACTACTAGGCTGTATCTGGCTTAAAGTCCGGAGTTTGCCAACCTCTGGCCTAGGCGATCGAGAATGAATGGGAGGGCAAAGCCTCCCAAGATACCTACGTCACTCATCTTGGGAGGCGCTTGGGTGCTCTTTCTGCGCATGCCTGAGCATCTTGGGCATGCTCAGAAGGAGCCTTTTCGCACAAAGATAAACATTTGCCAATCTCATGCGTGCGCAGTGAGATTGGCAAGTTTTTATTCCATCCTGTGTCATCCAATCTCACGCCTGGGTCGGGTGACATAGCATGAAGAACCAGGAAAAAGAGAAGATGGTGGAGCCTGGAGCGCCGGCTCCGGGATGACGCGGGACCCTATGCAAGACACCCCCAGATGGATCGGATTGCCCTGCAGGATTGAAGTTTATTTTTTTTTTTAGGCACATTTCAGTTTAGTTACTCTTTAGGGTATACTATCAGTACAGAATTTTAGTGAAAAGGTACTAATATCCAGCTGTCCAATCCACACCTCCCATGCCCTTGCCCCCCTTCCTTCCTGTAATTGCTGCCCTGTACTTTTTATTGTGCAGATGGGATGGGCATCGATTCCTGTGCAGCAACTGATGCTAATGGAGGTCTAATTAGGCACTGATAGGAACAGGCGTTGGTGAAAGAAGGTCAGAGGCCAGACACAAAGTGCTGTCTTGTGTTGAACCCTCCACTTGGCTACCAGGAGAAGAGCGAGCATAGGGGAAAAAAAGTAAGAGACAGAGGGCAGGAGAAGATAGAACAACTCAGCGGTAGTGGCACCAAGATATAGTGTCAGTTACCTTAGCTGTCACAGGGATACCTGCTTGTCAAGAGGGTACCTTATACTGGGGGAATCTACCTCTCCCCGGGAGTACGTACCTGTCACTAGAATATCCATTACTAAGAAATCTCCTTTTCTTGAGGGACAGCTACCTTTCATTAGGCTACCTGCTTGGAAATCTGCCCTCCACCAATGGCATACCTGCCTGTCACTAGGGTACCGGTTACTGTGGAATTAGCCTGTCACTGAAGTATTTGCCTTTTAGTGGAATCTGCCTCGCTAGCCCTCCACGTCTGTGAAGGTGGACAGCACTGCATTACTCATCAACAAATGTATTTTGAATGCAAGCACTTCATTTACTTGCAATAAGTATTTTGCATTATTCAGTACATTATTATTAATAAACAGGATTTATATAGTGCCAACATATTACACAGCGCTGTACATTAAAATAGGGCTAGCAAATGACAGACAGATACAGGAGGAGAGGACCCTGCTCCGTAGAGTCTCCGAAGAGACTGGAGGAAGAAGCAGCACAAATAGCCAATCACTTCAGCTGTAGTGCAAGATGCTTGCAATCTTCACAAATCCAACTCTAGTTAACAATAGGTAATCAGCCTCCAAGTTACTTTTCCAGTGCTGGTTTAAAACATCTGTCGTCGGTAGTTTGTAGCAAACCTAATGTGCCACAAAATTAGTATGACCTTCCCTGAATGCTCCAAGGCTTTCTTCACACTTTCTAGATCCCTCATAAAACAAAGACAAACATAAAAGTTACAGTCTAGCACATCTTGTTCTCCAGTGTACTATACCTCCCCCTCCTCATTTCTGCACATTCTGTTGTCTCGGCCTTCACCAAACACTGGCTATTCAAGGTACAAAGTCATGTCTGTCCTTCTGTCTCCATGTGACCTTCAAGTGAACCCATGATATGATCCTATTTCCTTCTACACAGAAAATTAAAAAAAAAACATGGATTCCCACACTGAAAACACTCACCATATTCCTGTAAACAATACAGCATTCTACAGTATGCACCACTAAGTGTTCACTTTTATTTTGTAGCAAATCAAGCAAGGTAGGTCACTGAAATAAAAATTGTGCATGTTCTATGGAAATCCTGGAATAGTTATATATAAAATGCTATATCTAATATATATATATATATATATATATACATACATACATACATGCATACACAGACAAACATACATACATACACACACACAGTGTAATCTCCTATTGCTAATGGCTAATCAGTGCAGGAAAGTGCCTGTGGTGCAGTTTACGATAACGTTTTAACCAAAGCATATGATTCACATCAGTCATACTTTTTCCATCATTTTTTTTCAGGCTTGAAAATGTAAAACAGTGACACGGAAGCCTTTTAGTAGAAGCTGTATTCCAGGAAAAAAAAAATCTAGCAGATGTGTGCAACATAAATTCCAACTGCAAAACGAAGGAAACATGCAAAAACGTTTCTTCTAACAGAAGAAAATAAAATATTTTGACAGATTTAATCGGGCATTCATCAGCAGTTTCTAATACATTTTCAGCAGAGACATTCTACTAATATTTGAGACCTTTTCTTGCAAACTCCATTCTCTATTTATTACTACTTTACAGCGTTAATTAGAAATAATCAATTGATGTTTATTGTCCTGTAAATTCGCATGGCCGATGTTGAAGTGATCGTTCAGAAAAACTTACAAAGATTCACTTACATCCTAATGTAAAAAACTGATGGATATAGTTTAATATTCTGATGTTCTGACCTGAAGTATTGATTTTTTTTTTTTTTTTGGTTCTGGTTTTAAACTTTTATATTTAGGCACTCAGGATCTATTGAGACCAGAGAAAGCCAAGCCAAAACTAAATAGAAATAGGTAAAGTTTACCAGCTTCCGTTTTCTTTCAATACATGCTTTCTTTAAAGTTGTGAAAATACAGTTATCATTTTGCCCCTTTTCTGTATTTTGATGACTGTTTTAGTGATGCTTATGGCATATGTGTATATTTATATGTATTTTTGAAGACACAAGCATGTGGTGTGGAAGAGACAACGGAGACAAGAAAGGAGACAGAAGGATGAAAAGAAATGTTTTTGTTTTGACCAAGCAACTTCATCCATACGAAGGCAAACTTTGCATCAATCTTGGTTGAACTTAAAGCGAAGTTCCAATTCATTGTGTAAATTATAGTTATATGATTAAAGTAGGATCATAATTTAGGGTTGTTTGTATGTGGATAAATTCACTGTGTATCTGTGCCTGTTGATCTGGTATATTTTATGGGCACATTTTCACATCTTTATTTCAGTTATCCTTCACACGATTTATGCAGTTTGATTGTTTAATTAAAAATAGCTGTAGAATGTAGTAAAATAAAAAACTGAACACAAAACCCTGAGTCCCCATGGACTTTTATTGGTTCATCTGCAGAGCAACATTTGTATTTGAAGATGGATTCAAAGAAGTCTTTGGAATTCTACTATTCAGGTGGAGCAAGGAAAACTTTCTGCAGGCACTCAATCCAGGTAGGCCAACTAGGGTAGGAAAAGGGGGCAAAACTGTGTTGTGGAAAAGTATTGTTATCCTTAAAGGTTTGGTACAGATACCAGAAGTCACAAGGGTATGAACAGTGGGGGATACATAGGTGAGTAGTTCATCGCAGGATGTCAGGTCTTCCGGCTACTTGGATTTATGTTATCCTGGCCTGGCCAGTTAAGACGGAAGCAGAGGACAAGTAAAAAAAATGCAACGAGCTAGGTATGTTATTTTTGTTCCTTCTGCAAAAAAGGATCTGTCTGGTAGCCTATTTTTATTTCTGCTTCAAGTGTGCAAATATGTCATACAAGCAAGCACAATTCACAAGACAAATAGACAACACACAGAATTTTATTCTCAAAAGTTTCCTTTAATTAATCAACAAAATGACAAAATCCAGTGCAAGAAAGTTGTCAATGTCGATGCGTGTTGCCACATAGATATTTTGTCTTAAGTATCAGAAGTGCACATTGTTTGCAATTTAATAAAATGTAATATTAAAATTTTCCCTAAGCACAGAGCATTCATTGCTCACAAAAAAAAACAAAAACAAATGTACATTTCAAGAGGAAATTTGGTAGCATCAAATCCTCTGAAATGTATTCATTACATGCACAGTGAGGCAGCCATCTATGGGCTGAGCCAATAAAGCCTACCAGTTCACCAGAAACTAGTGAAATGACAGTACAGACACATTCACTCATTTCTAAAGAAATGACAACCTATATTTTTGGAAGCATGCTTCAGCCTACAAACTAGCTCCCTCTATTGGCCTGAGTGAAAGGCACACTTAAAAGGGGTTTCAGATGAAAATCCCCCAATTGCCTGAGACTCATCTATGTAATTAAAAAAAAAAAAACCCAAGATCTCAACAACAGTGGACCTCACATTTATGGGAGTTTATGGGACCCCGAATTTCAGTGTTTCTTAACCAGGGTTCTGTAATACCCTAGGGTTACTCCAGAGGTTGCTGGAGTTGAAGTAGAAGTTGACACCTTTGGTTATCTGTAAGAGTGACATTCTTCCCACTGACCATAACACTAATGTGCTGTGAGTTGTAATTATAGCAGTGGTTCCCTGAAGACCTGAAAGTTATTACAAGGGGTTCCCCCATGTATGTAAATGTTGAGAAACACTGCTTTTTTTTTTAGGATCATGCCATTTCAATATTTCACCCACAATAACCGCTCCCGAACCTGTTAAAACCTTGCAAGTTTTAAAAGGGAAAGTCCACTCCCACCTGTCTGCATAGAGAAGTCTCAAGCATAGAGAATTTCAATTAAACTTAAAAACTCTGTTACATCTTAATCATTCAATATTATCAGAAGCTGAACAGTCACTGTCTGAATACAAGTATATAATCTCTAGTAGAGTCATTAAAGACAATTCCTGACCCTTCTGTCTTAATAAAGGGAATGTTTAACTGTGTATGCAAGGAAAAAAAAACAATTATACAAAAATCTCGTAAATTAAAGCTGCAGTAACTTTACTACCGCTCAAGCTTATGGTATGGAACACAGACTTACACTAGCATGCATTCCCATAGGCAAAATCAATGTGACCATTATAGTTTTCTTTCAGTGGTCATTTCAGAAACTGCATTGGTTTCCAACACGTAAAAATACTGCTCATACAAGGTAGATGTGCTCATCGTAGACAATGAATGAAGAGCTGGTGTTCTACTGCATGTGTGACTGCTAGTGCCAAGTCCACCGGAACTAAGCACCTAGGACACCTCTTACTTATCACCTGTGCCTTCCAATTCATGCAATAATCTATGTGCGCTACAGCGGCCTCTAAACGGCGGTGGGAGAGGCAGGTACAGTATGTTCCAAGCAGACCAGCTGCACAATTTAATTTTTTTATTATGTCCATTGCACAAAAAAAAAAAAAAAAAAAAAAAAAAAAAACACACAACAAAATCAAGATAATTGCTACTTTCCCATTTTAGTTATGAAAAAAGGGAAACTGGGGGAAAAAAAGCTTATTTTTTTTTAAGGCTAGAAAATGACCCATTTTCTACATTAGTGAGTACAATACACAAGATCCCACCCCCACCCCCTTCAGGTGACTTATGGAATTCCACCATGTAACATTAGAATGTCAACTAATAGTGGAAAAATGTTAGGGGTTAGCATTTGCTTGCACCTAAAATCTGTAAAGTCAAACACTGTAAACGCCCTTGCTACAAAAACACTGAAGTCCCCACCCCCGCTTGTGGTTTAATTTGTTCACATCCTTCCATTACAATACTGGCGCATATCCTGCACTTCTCTCTCGCTTAGGTCTGTCCAGTTGACAAGAGTAAAGTTCCCCTCTCATCCACCTAATCTCAGCATTTCCAGGTAGCTCTTAGCTTAGAACAGCCAACATATTGATATTCTGACAAAATATCCTATAAGAGAGGAGCAAAGAGACAATGAGAAGCTCATTGCAATTAAATCTGGACATATTGCATGTTGAAGCCTCCACCTGTACGCATTAGGCTCCAGCTTCTGCTTAATTGGTTCTAGTATTCCATCACCAAAGTCATACATACCAAAGTCCTGTTTAGGAAAGGCAAGCATAGGGTGTGCACTTTATGTTGTCGTCTCTCCAGCTTTGGTAGAACATTTCTAAGTTTTTTGTGTTTAATTAACGTACAGGACAATAAAAAGAAAATATATGTGGTACGGGATCATTTACTGATGCTTTTCAGTATGAGCAGATTATCCTTTAGCCACGGGAGCTACTACTGTTGTGAGCATTTGGAGAGTCTTGTTCATTGATGGTATTAAGCAAGCTCAAAGGCTGTCGTGGATGATCCAGATCTCGAGGGACTTCCGGATGATCAAATATTCCTTCTTCTTCATCTCTATGGGGGTGAGCATCACACGATGTGCAGCTGTCACAGAAGTTTTCACCCGTGTCATCAATCAAACCATCGAATTCTTTAAAGTCATCATGATGGCTCCGACTGCATAGACACACTTCAATGCCTGAATCGCCGGTAAATCTTCGGTGTCTGCCGGGTGTTTTGTCTTTGCCATCAAAGAAGCCACCCTGATCAAAGCTTTCAGAGCCATAGTCCTTTAAGAAATCTTTTGACTCCTTGTCTAAGAAGGACACTTGATCGGCCATTTCGTCCAGCTCAGCACCACTGGTTTGGTCGCTGGACTCAAGGCCGCTTGGTTTGAATGCTGCCCTCTCCAGACAAGTTGTTGAAGGTTCACAATCCACGACACTCGGAGGCCGTGTTTCACTACAGCTTGCTGCAGCTGGAGAACTTGTTTGGCTGTGCTGCCCAGTCCGAGCAGGGTCGGTGGCTATGGCATTAGAACATGCCGCAATGCACTGCTGATGTAAAACAGTGTAGGGAGGAGGAGGAGTTGGAGGTCTGTTTACCACTTCTTCATAAGGAGGTAGTAAATAGTTTGGCAAAAACCCTACAAAGACAGATAATTAGTCATTAATTCATAGCTCATTTTAACTACCAACCACCAAAAACATTATTAACTAGTATAGAACTGAAAATATTTCCCTATGTTTCACCTTACAATTTTTTCATAAAAATGTGAACTGAAAGGGCAAATATCACAAAGGTGCATTTTTACTACCACCTAGAATTTATTTTCCTGCTATTACCAAAAGGTACCTTACAGGACCTCAACATTTTTAGGAAGAATCCAGTGATATTTTAAGGGGTTGTGTAAAATCAATGCCCAGGGTAAACTTCCCTTTCCAAAGGAGTGTTTAAATGTCACATCACTGCAAGAATTTCATAACTCTAGGGGTGTAAAATACCTGCTTGCTGGGTAAAGACAGAATGGGGGCGCAGAAGCTCCTGGGATACCTATGTCACACATCCCAGTAGGCTTCTGGCTACTTTATTCCTGTAATGGGGAAAAAATGCTGAACTTGCGCATGCACAGTGAGATCGGCACTCTTCCCCCCACCCCCTTTTAAAGCAGGGTATGTCACCCAAGCTTGCACTGCGCAGGTGACATAGCTAGAAGGAAGAAGATGGAGGAACTTCTGTCTTCCTCCGTCCTTTGCGCCAGGAGAAGGCAGATTTCAGGATAGTGCAGGACCCAAACGAGGACAGTGCTCTGCAGAAGTAAGGTGAAAGGGAGTATTTTTTTTTTTTTGTTTCAGTTTAGTTCTGCATTAGGGGACTCTGTAGCGACATTGCAATTGGTTCCATAAAGTGAGTCTATCTTTTGTAAACAATTTTTTCCAAATCATTTTATAGAATCAACCTAAATACTGGAAGAAATTCCGTATGCAAGATAAGCTGTTCTATGAATTAGCAAATACAATAATTCTATACAACTAAGGCTATGTCTGGGGATTGAACGCAGCATGGACAGTTTTGTGAACAGATTCCATCACTCAAATGCCTCTCGAATAATACATCTATCTTTCCCCACCCTTCCACTTTACCTCAGAAGTAAATAGACATAGTAGAAAGTCACACCCTAGATAGATGGCAACCTTTGGCATACAAACAGGTATATAAATAGATTGATAAGTAACGTACGGAAGTAAAATGGCACTGAAGAGTAGCTATGTGCTTCGCGGTAAGCTATGAGGTTGATCTCATGTTGGCGTTGCTGTGCCTGAAGTCGATGCTTGGCTCGCCGGTGATGACAAACACAACAGCAGCTGAGTATTATGATTATCGTCCACACCAGCCAAAACCCTGCATAGAAAAATGGAAATACATAATATTAAAATGAGAGCCATCGTCTAAACAATATTTTTAAAGGTTGAACTCTGTGGAGTCTGGCCTGGGATTGAACTGCACTCTGACAGCTGACTTGGATGGTCTGATGGCCACTAGTGTGCATAGGCATTTCCAGCCTAAATTGATTGGCAAAGAGCAGTGTAATGGAAGCCAGCCCTGAAGACAACAGAATAGGCTGTACAGACAGGTCGGGAATATAATGGGAGTATAGACCCATTTTGTTCCATGCGGCGCTATACTTTAAAGCAAGGGCTTATACCCTAAACATTAATGTGACAACATTGTACATGATGTGAGCTATCAAATATTTTTAGATATCTGTGTGTTAATAGCATGGCGTTTATTATTAACTAAAAGACCAATAGATTTTCTATCAACCATTTTTGTTAGTGTTTTTTATTTTTATTTTTTGTAGTTTTATATTATGCCCTTTGACAAGAATCCTGGCACAATGTTGCTGCAAATGTAATGCCACCCATTAATGCCCAATTCTATTCACAGTTAAAAGCTTTGTATTGCATATATACTGTACAATTCAAAAGGGATAACATAAATACAAGTTTTCCTTGACCTGATGACCTGATATAGTAATATCTCAACACCCTTGGTAAAATTTCACAGAAAAAAAAGAATGTAGACCTGAAATAGGACAGCAAACCACTGAAGTCCTATAAAATAAAACAGCAAAACTAGGGGGAAAATTATACTTCCAAAACACTCACAAAACAAGTCTTGAGTATCCAGATGGTGCTGCACTTTAGGTGTTACCAAAGGCTAAATTGCAAACGACTGTAAAAACAAGACCTTAAAAATAGAGTTACTCATGCAGGGGACATCTATAATGCAAACCTATGCATTTGAAACTACATATCCTGGAAGACCATGTAGCTAAGATTCTGTGGTGTTAGGAGGTTGGAAAAAAACTTTTGTGAGAGGTCCAAGCTAAATAAGGGGATGGCCCAGTATGGTGATCTACAACAGCCACCGCACAATCTTAAGTCCACTAGCAAACATTTTAGATACGTTGCTAACGTCCCCCTTTTTTTCCATACTAGGAGGACACAGATTTTCTCTAAATTATTTTACTATCAATACATTATATAAAGTCAAATAGGGGTAGAATTTTTTTTATATAATATTATGGCACAGCTGCAGTCCTTGCTATATTTGGATCATTGACCTAGCAACTGATCATGTTATTTGGATTTGCTCTCTCAACCCTGTTAAGTGTAGAGGAAAAAAAAACAAACTTCTTTTTCAGCAATGGCTTGGGAAAAAAAAAAGCTGTGAATTGTGCTCGATGGTAAAAGTTTAGTTAATCTGCATCATTTACCAGAACAAATTATTTTCAGTGAAGAATCCTGGTTTAAGCACACTGATTTTTTCGGCATTATAAATATATAATATTCAAGCACAGGATGACATTTTGGTGAACTCATATTCCATACATTCC
The DNA here is from genome assembly GCF_032062135.1 of Pyxicephalus adspersus. NCBI lineage: Eukaryota > Metazoa > Chordata > Amphibia > Anura > Pyxicephalidae > Pyxicephalus > Pyxicephalus adspersus. The sequence continues at coordinate 19,263,578 of NC_092867.1, read as the reverse complement.
CCTGATCATGTCTTTATAACTTGTTTTAGTTCTGGTGGAGCTGGAGGAAATTCTTTCACATTAAGCGCAGTATCTACTTTTATACACATCTTCCCACCTGCTGCTGTATCATATTCTTTAATCCCTGGCTGCACTAATGTGAATTGGAGTGCCAGTGATAACTGCAGAGGGCAATCGTATATTATTCCTGAGAACATGTTTATAGCGAGTTGAAACAGTTTGCTGATCATGAAAGTTGTCTGGAACTGTCAGGTCTTGTTTACCAGAACTGAACATCCAAATATTTGTACATCCATCACACATGCAAGGGATGGGGAGTGGAAGGGACAAAAAAGACTTGTTTATAAAATCTGCTGCCTCTTTAACAGATGATCATATTACAAAGGTCACGTTCGATCAAGCTCTGCATTCTTCCCACTTTCCAAAACCACCAACCCCCCAAGAAGATCCAAAAAACAAATCACTGCAGAATATGAGAAATATGATGAAATATGATATTGTGGGCCAATTTCAGAAATCTAATTGTGATGGTATTATCCAGAGAAATAAAGTCAAACAGAACATAAAAAATGAAGAGTTGCTCTATTCTCAGGACACCTAGAAACATTATTGTATTCAATCAGTATTCTAGAATTTCTCCTGCAAAGTGTACCTTTTGCCTCAAATTATGAGGTACTTTTGTGTCAGGCTCACTACTTTATATCCGATGTGTGTGATGACTGTTTCCCACTGCCAATCGCTAGAGACTTGGTATTTCCATAGAGCCAAAATCGTGTTGCCCACTGTTCTGTTCCCGATTGATCTAGAACATGTGTAAATGAACCCGGAGAGTTCCCTTTACAATTTCAAACCCTCCTAACTTTTTATATATTATACAGCAGTGACTGGTCCCCAACCCTTTGGAGCTCACGGACCACTAAATGCACGGACTCTGGACTGCGCATGCGCAGGAAACCGTGTGCCTCCCCAAGGGGAGGAAGGGGAGGAATCTTCTCCCCAGATTGACATCATGATAGCAGAACCCACACACACTTCCATCACAGGTGTGAGCCTTCGATGGGAGAGTGGGAAAGTTGTGTCCAGCGACAACCGCCCAATGCCCTGAGCCTGGGATCTGTACAGGGGACATAGTCCACGGCTATGGCCAATGCCCCATCCAACAGAGCCGTTCCCCACCTGTCAGGCGGCCACGGCCGCGGTTGGGGACCTTGTTTTACAGTATTTAGAGATCTTCTAGAACTTGTCCAGATTTCTCACTTTGTACAGCAAAATTTAAAATGAAGTATATATTGGAAAACAATTACCATATTCATGTATCAAAGTATCAATAATACTAATAAATAACATTTTATTCTTGTAATCTAGAAAATGAGACTTACACCATAGCTCATAGTAGTAGTTGCAGCACTGAGATTGTCCACAGCAGTGACCCGTTTCACATATGTAACTCTGATTGTTAAGTCCAATGCATGTTTCTTTATCCTAAAGAGAGAAAAAAAAGTAAGAAAAAAGAACATATAAAAAAGTACATTTTCTTAATCACCACCACAAAAAATTATCCCCTTTTGTATAAATTGGTTAAAGCACAATGCCTTCTAGAAAACAATTACAAAAAAAAAAAAAAAAAACATAATGCATTTTGGCATTTATTTACATATTGGAGTCATTTCAGAGCAAAACCATGGAAGGTGGGAAGTGCACAGAGTGTTTACAAGAAGGTTAAAATCAGTGCCCAAAAAATGGACTAGCTAAATTTAAGGCAGGTTATTCTAGGACAGTGAAAATGGTGGGGATTGTGCCAGTAGTAAAACTGACCATTAAGCTGGTGGAAAGGACAGCAAAACTAAAATGTTAAGTGTGTCAGTAGAATATGGGGCAATGAAAGTCAAAAAGAAACCTCCAAATCTGAATCTGGTTATTTGTAATTACTGTCACAGCGTCCAGGTACAAGGGTTGGTAGTTCTAGGGACAGTAGTGCAGAGCTTTATTGCCAGATAATTGTTCAAACAAAAAGTGGGGCAGTGCAGCAGAGACTTTGTCTAGTGCTAAAGGGGTAACCTACATGAGCTGGGTACTGAGCGTTAACATGCTTTAACATGCTTGGGGACTCAGCACAGAATAGATAAGGTATAAAAGCTGAGGAATGGTAAAGGTTGGGTTTATGCTCATACTAGTGTAAACCTGGATAGAGAGCTTTGTGTATCGAACAGGCCATCGTATGGCTAGATGTATGTGTTAGGGGAAGCTTAGCCTAGAATGCGAGACCAATGGGTGTCCATGTACACAATCCTAAACAGTGTAAAGATATTAGAAACTACTTCTGCAAAAGAAGGAAGGGGCTGAACCTGCAAATTGTGCGTTAGAGCTCTGTGTCTATGGAGAGGGCAGGGATAGTATTTAACATGGGGGTTGTGTGGCGAGAGATAGGGAATGCTGACTATGGAGCCTATAGAGTTTGTCCTGGAGGAATGATACCAGTGAAAAACCAATGTCTGCCTGATGAAGGTAAAGTGTTACAGGGAAAGGCAAACTGCTGCAGGTGCAATATCAGTAGAAAAAAAGGTCTGAAACAAGCTGGATTTGCACAGTGGCAGTAAAAGTAAAACTTGTTTATTTTTAAATATGGGATGGACATATCCAATATAATTGCAGTTCTGCCAATGCTTTCTGTGCATTCCTTAAGCATAGAGTCCTGGTTAGGATAAATTGAATGGAGCAGTCCTTACAATTCAGTTTTGTCTAACTGCTCACAAGGATGTTATGAATTGCAATAAAGTAAGACTAACTTTCATTCCATTGCGGAGGGACTGAGCCACCAGGATATCCCTAAATCTACTCAGTCACTCTCAAGAGTAGTGCCCCTACCTATGTACAGGCATTTGTCAACATTGGTATCAGTAACTCCATTAAATTCTGGAAAACTGATCCATTAGCAGTCCAGCTTGTTCTAAACCACGGTTCCTTCATTTCAAGAACGGTCTTGTATCTGTCCCTCCACCACTTCATACATCAAGAGAAGGTGTATATACTTATTTCTCCATCAGGAAAAAGAAATGATGTTCTATATGTAATGTTTGACCCTAATATATGATCACGTTTCTTTTCTACCACCTACTACTTCATACTCCAGTCCATAACTAGCTCCTCCTCTTAATTCTTTTCCCTCTAGAAAATGAATATCTGATATTCCTATTCCCCCTCAACTTCTACAGTTCTCACTCTGCCTCCTCTCTCAGCCATATTCACAATCAGCTTTCTACTCCTTTAGGCTCCAAAATTTTTCTTTGTCACTATATAGTGAGCCCTTGCCCATACAATATCTACTTTTGGCCTTCTCTCCCATACTTCACTAGCTCACAATGTTTGCCCTATCTCTATCCTCCCATTGAAGAAGTCCTGAGTACAGGGTTAGGTCTCCTCTAACTCTTCCTGGTGTTAGGGTAGCTCCCGCTCTATGCTCTCTCTTCTTTTCTCTACATCTCCCAATGTCAGCAGGTTTTCCTCTTTCTTCCTCCACCCCCCGTCATGAATTCCCCCCCTTCCCCTACTACCTTTTTGCTCTCTCTTCCACATCTTGTTGATATTCTGCCCAATTCTCCAACCATGTTTGGTTGCCATTTGGCTCTTCCTACCTCCCCCATTTTCCATATTCTAAAACACTGGGGAACGCATTTTTTGTTGAGTTAGATCTTACGCTTGTTTTTTACAAATTTTTGGGTGGTGAATCCAGAAATGGCTCCAGTTTTTTGCCATCACATCCAGTTTTTATGATACAGGGTACCCTCCATTTTTGTTACATAAAAATTTTACATACAATAGACAAATAATGAAATAACTTGAATGTACTGTTTATTTACATTTCTTTTGTTCATACGAAGGTTTATTGTCAATTGTTTTTTTACAGTAAAACACTTGAAAATTAATTAGGTAACCGTTTAAAGGTAAAAATTTATGCCTATAGCTTTTCCTGGAGAGTTCAGTGTTAGGACAATACCGCCGGATGCGCCAACAATAGTCAGCCATCATACGTACATCCCGTCTACCCTGATACCGTCCTTCCATGACCTTCAAATCTTGGTGGAATCGTTCACCTTGCTCATCACTGACTGCACCAAGGTAGAAAGATGGCTATGCTGAAAATGATGCTCATATTGCAACCAAGCATTTTGTAGCTCTCCAAGAGTTTTTGGACTATTTCTGTGTAATTATTTGCTTGTGTGTTTCAAAGAATGTCTTTGACAATGGCTTCGAATGATAACCAAGCATTCTTTTCGACTTCTGACATTGTCCTGATAAAATGTTCATCTTTGATGAGCTGCCGAATCTGTGGACCATCAAACACACCGGCCTTTTTTTTTTTCAAATGACAGACTAGGAAATGCCAAATAAGGTACTTGAAATAGTCTCCTTCAGTTGGCAAAGCTTTATCAAACTGCTTCATCAGACCCAGTTTCATGTGCAGAGGCGGGAATATATTATTCTTTCTATCAGCAATTGGCTCATGTAGAATGTTGGGATCACCTGGTTTTAGGGCGGATCTTGGAGGTCAATTCCTTTCCACCCAATGCCTCTCATGAGCTCTGCTGTCCCACATGCACAGAAAACAGGGATACTTGGTGTATCCGCGTTGCTGACAAAGAAGGAAGCATACCATTTTAATGTCGACACAGATGACCAAATGGTGTTGGTGATATTGCAACAACTCAATGACCCTCTTTATGTCTGAATATTCTTCACAAGGAAAAACGGAGTAGCCAACTGGGACTGACCCAAATATATTGCCATTTGTGAAGGATGACACACTTTAAGCTCCGCTTTGAGCTATCAATGAATAGTCGCCATTCAGTTCAGTTATAGATTGGAATTCCCAATTCCTCCAAAAAACCAGGTATGTTATGGCAATACACAAATCCAATGTCAGTTCTAAAGTACTGCAGAAATGCAATTTCTCTGGCTCAAAAGTACAATACCTTTGTTCATTTTTCAAGTAAGTTTTTCTCCCACTGTCTTGATGCTAGGAGTTCTAAAGCTATCTTCGATAGTCCCAAATCACGTGCCAAATCACTCAACTCATGCTGATCAAACTCTTACGAACACAGTCCTCTTCAATTTCAAACCAAATTATCATTGTTGTCACCTAGTTCATCACCTTAATCATGTTCTTCAAGAGAGGGTAGTGTAACAAAAACTGGCACTGAAATTTCATCTGAATGAGCCACTGGGCGTATAGCTGATGGTGGAGTAGGATACTCTGTTACATTTATTGTTCTTGTTATATCCTGAAGTTTTCACTAATGGCATCTTGTCACGTGTTACCTTTGTCCACGTCCGTAAACCCTCAACACACTGTTTGCACACCTTATGAGGGGCCCAAGACTTATCTTGATCACCAAATTTAACTTATGCCAAATAGGCTTGCTCTAGAAATGGGCTGATATTCGCCCTTTGACTGGAAATGGCGATACTGCCACAGATATAACATAATGAATCAGGGATGTTTAAACAGCAGAGCCAGACATGATCTGAAAGAGAAGAAATGTGTGTTTAAGTAGAATACATTTTGCTTATTCACTACGTAGAGCAGCAGAACCTCTGACCACACTGTCTTGCGTGTAAATGAATAGCCTATTCCAATCCATGCTACAGTAATCGCATTAATATAAGCGGTAGAGAAAAAACCTGACGTGATAGAAAAAAAGTAACTGCACTTTCAGAATCAGCATACCTATTTTAGTGTAATTAAGCTTAAAAATTTAGGTCAACAAAAAATGTGTTCACAATTGTTCCCCAGTGTAATCATATCCTAATAAATGTCCTTAACCCCCACAAACTATTTAGCAAGATTGACCCGTGACCAAATCATACTTAATGTGTTTCATCTCTGAGTTGAAAAACTTGTCTGCTTAAAAATAAGGGGAACAAAAGATAAACCTGGTGCAACCTAGTGACAGTCTCAGCATTCCACCAGTAAACAGACCTATAGCGATTCCTCCCTATATCTAGTACTTGTTTTTCTCATTTAATTCACAGCCACAACTTACACTCCCTTTGTTTTTTCCCACTGAAGACAAAACCATTTGTTCTATTTTTACTCTCTGGGAAACGGATGACGAAAACATTTGAGATGAAATAGCTTTAAGTTGAAAACAAGAATCCCTCATGGCCACACAGTTATTTTATGGGTAAACAAGAGCATTTCCCAATTTCGTCATCCAATTACACTAAAAACGTAATAAGCAGATGATCTTCTGCTCCCTTTGGACACTGCTGGCTGTAAGTCCAACATTCCAAACTACTTTACCCAAATCTGAATCTAAATGACGCAAATAAAGTTGCAAATATGCATTCTACATGCTTATGCGTTTCTCATACTCAACAGACTACAGGTGACTTCTGCGTAGAGAAAGTAAGAGTTAATAGATTAACATGAAGATAAAGGGGAGAGTTCTGAAAATAATGTCTGACAGCTGAGCAGCTTCAGGGATGGGCACATTGAAACCAGAACAGTCAGCTGTTGCAATGGGCAATGAATCACGGCAATTCTAATACTGGGAGAGTCTGCTAGGTATAACATTCAGTATGTCATGTTCCAAAGAATGCCACTTTTTTTTATTGGTTATCAAAGTGCTAGAATAAAGCAAGACCTGGTAACAAAATGCACTCTTTATAAATGGTACATCTATGACATTTAAGCTTCTGTACTTTAGAACCCTTTGTTCAGCTCTGTTCATAGCACACAATGGGTGCTGCTTGTAACGTTTTGAACACCTGACAATTCCAATAACAAAGATCTGTCACCACCTAAATATTGAAGAACCGTCAAATCAGAATCTCCATACACAGTTTAAAAAAATAAAAATAAAAAAAATGGGAAACTGAAAAATCTTACAAATTTGTTGATTCCCATCAGCTGGATGATGAACACATCGCTCCCTAACCAACGTCAATTCTGCAGCTTTTGCATCAGTTAGGGAGCAACACTTGCCACCCCCGTAATAGATTTTAGGAAATTCAAATGTCCCTACCATAGTCATATGTCTCTAACAGTCTAAGAGCAATTTTGGGAGGAAAACAGTTAACATAACTGCACGTTTTTGGAATGTGGGAGAAAACCCACCCAAACAGGGGGATAACATGCAAACTCCAATGCAGATTAGAACCTGGGACCTAGCTATGCAAGGCCAGAGTTCCAACCTTTGAGCCAACGTGCTGCCCACATGCCACAAACTCATCTCTCAAGTCAATACTGTTGACACCAATCCAATGTTGGATGCTGGCAGAAAGTAGACATGTGGCCAATTCTTTAACAGTACATTACACAAAGTAGAATTACAACAATCTATTGCTAAGTCACATCACCGGGACCCCAAAGCAGACCTCACACAAGACCTCAAAATGTCAGTACCACTATACCTTGGAGTTCTTCCCATTCCTATTATCCAAGTGCTACCATAAATGGTAACTATTGGAAACACGACCATTTGGACAGAGGCAGTTTCACCTTGCATCTTAAAGACATACCAAGGCTTCTTCCAGGTGAAAGAAGCCTACCAAGGCTTCTTCATCACAGAAAGCTCAATGATTTCCCAGAAACACACATTTGTGATTACAGTGCCTCCAAAGCCACAGCAGTGATATTACCATTTCACAAGAATCTCAGCAACTGAAAAGTGACCGCCTTAAAAAGGAAATAATTGCTTTTGATTGCCACGGATATTGGGGTATTCTAAGCAGGTTTGTTCCCGCCTGCTGTTCTCAGTAAAACCTCTGCTCTCCAAAGGGCAATGGCATACCTTAGACTTTAGAAGGATTATTTCATTATGCTATAGAGCGACACAGTAAACCCATGAGATTACCTCCCATTGGTTTACCATCAGAACCAAAGAGCATTTTTGGCTAGCTGCTGTGAACTCCATCTTTCCTATTCGATGCCTTAGTAAACAAGCTTGAAAGCAAAATCTAGATATTTTTTTTTCCCTGATATTACGCCAACTATATGTAGAAGGTTTGAGTCATTCATAGCTAGGAGCCAAAAACAATGTCCCAATTACCATTTGTCATCACATACATTAGGTGTGCTAAATAAAAGGTGCAGGAGGCCATGGATTTTTTTTTCCAATAGGCAAACACATTTCATTAAGTACTTTGTAAGGGATTTTCCTGCAGAGGGAAAACAAAGTACTTCAATTACATGAGGGGAAATTTGAGCTGTTTTTACAGCCAAGATGTGAATTCTGTAAGAATTTGATCAGGGTACAGATAGAACATATTGGGCTCCATAGCATTATTTAAAGAGGGGTTTTATCTTTTCCTTAATAATACCTTTGTTCCCCTTCTTACCCACTCCCTTTTTTCTTTTTCACCTCACCCATAGCTTTTTATTGCTGTGTTCCCAGTAGGGAAATTTACTTGTCTCATCACCAATGTTACCACAATTCTGAGTTTCCACCAGAAGGCAGGAAGGGGAAATCTTCCAAAGTGGGACACTTGTTTCAGTGACAACTGTCTAAAAGGGGGGTATCCCTCAGATAATCTCTTTCTGTTGGGTTTCAGGGCAGAAAGTGAAGGTAGATCTGCCTAATGCGGCACAGACAGCCCTTTAATGGACATTCTCTACTTTAAAGAAAATGCTAAAAGTTTTGGCTTTTTTTAGGGGATTCCCTGTGGGCACATGAGGGCTCCTGTCCTGCGATTATGCCCGCCGAGTAGCGGGCTGATAATTGCAAGGCGTTGATCGACTTTAATGAAATATAAAATAGCTTTTCTGTACACGTGTATTGTATACTGTGGTCAACAGTGCTGGTGGGCCACATATTATTGACAGAGGCTATGGGCCGGTGGAAATCTGAACACGGGCTGCAATTGGCCCCCGGGCCGGACTTTGGGCTTTCCTGATCAAAAGTATAGAATAAAGAATAATGGCTCCAGGTCCAGGAAAAGAAGAATAAATGGCTCAAGGTCCAGGCAAAGGAACCTGAGGTCATCAAAACTGTACAATGTGTGTTGACGTCAGTAGGATCTTCAGTTATAGTAGTTGGATACTTTGCTCCAAAAAGGAGAGTTGCTGTAAATCCAGAGACCCAGCAAATTTGTCACAGAACAAAGGTGCTAAATAAAATGCTATTTCTATGTTAGAGAGCATTTTCTGGTGATCAGAAAGGTTAAATGATGAGTGCTTTTGGGTGGACGAATACAAGTACAATCTGGATTTAGAAGTAAATTTAGCATAGGTCTTCGGGATAAGATCAGCAAGCAAGAAGAATGAATATTGTACACCTAGAGCCAAAAGACATTGGCAAAAGACAGACACAGGCAGTGTGGATTTTTGAAATACTTTTCAAATATATCCTCAAGAAGCATCCTGATAGCAGAAGAGAGCAATCTGCTGAGCTTACATTCTGCTACCACAGTGAAGCAACAGTGCCCAATCACAGGTTGGCGTCAGGGAAGTAACCGGGCTGCATTGCATATAAATGGCAGAGAGAAGTCTGGTCACCGGACTGTACTGCGTAACTATAGCAGAGAGAAGTCTGGTCACCGGACTGTACTGCGTAACCATAGAAGAGTGAAGTCTGGTCACCGGGCTGTACTGCATGACCATGGCAGAGAGAAGTCTGGTCACCAGACGGATAGACACTGAACAGAATAACCGCTCTTGGAAGGCTGTAGATAAGATTTGGATTAAAATGAATAGAGCTACACTTACATAGACAGCACCAGGTAAATAAAACCAATATTATCTTGAACAGCACAGGGAGCAGCTGTGGAGAGAAAACATATAGATGCTCTTATCCTTTAAATCAGAGGTAGGCAAGCTCCAGCCTTTAGGCCAGATATGGCCTAGCCAGTATTCCAGTCGGACCTAACGCCCCCCCCCCCCCGTTATTCAAGGGGCAACAAAGCCCTGTGTTTAGTGTGCAATGAGACCAACAGCACTTTGAAGCAGTCGTATCTCAAGGGGCATTTCGATGCCAAGCACGCGCACACATACGGAGACTATACCACTGATGAGTGGAAGACTGAGGCTGCTCGCTTGAAGTCGCGGTTGGAAAAAACCTTACCTTCGACACCTTGTTTCTTCTGGCCTGGTGTGCCTTTTTGACCTCCTGAAATGGCCTAGTAGTCCCAAAAGTTTGCCCAACCCTGCTTAAAGTTTTCACATTTTACTAGTTAAAAACAGTAAACATAAAAAAAATGTCATAGCAGAAGACACTTTTCAGCAGGTTACAAAGTTTTATATCACCTGATCAAATATATTACTCTTGGTCTTTTTTTTAGTCAGTTGCCATGTCTATAGAACGTCTAGACTGAAAATACCCTCACACTGACAAATGTAGTAGTAATGAAGTAATCACTTCCTGCAACCAGATATGTGCACGATATAAAAGGAACCAATGTACCAGCCCAGAGCATCATAATAACAAAGCAATAGAGGACATGTTAGTAGATGTGCCAATCTGCAAATCAAACAGTATAATTTACCTTCATGAAGCATTAGAAAAACATCTGTTTTTTTTTTTTCAATAAAACCCTCCCAGCTTTTTTCCAACTGAAAACACGGTGGCTCAGTGGTTAAGCACTCTGGCCTTTGCAGTCCTAGGTCCCAGGTTCGGACCTCGACCAGGACTCTATCAGCATGGAGTTTGCAGGTTCTCCCAGTGTTTGTGTGGGTTTCCTCCGGGTACCCCGGTTTCCTCCCACATTCCAATAACATTTACTAAAGACATATGACTGAGGTGGGGATATTAGATTGTTAGCCCCTTTGAGGGACAGCCAGTAACATGACTAAGGACTTTGTAAAGTGCTGCATGTTATGGTGCTATATAAATGCTTGACAATACCATCAATATTAAAAACTGTGTTATGGACTTGTCACGTTCTCTGGGGTTAAATGTGACAAGTTTTATTTTTTACTAAAAAGGTTTCTTTCCAAAAAGAGCCATGACCTTTAGAGCCGGCTTCACAACTATGTATTACTGCACCCCGATGAGTGACACATTTTCTCTTCTGAATGGCAGCCCAAGAAACCTTGCCACCAGACCTACAGTACAGCACAATGCAACACATGGTTCCTCACCATACTGGTTTTTAAATACTTCTTTTTGCTGCTGGATATGTAGCATCTTTTGGGTTCCAAGCTCTATCCACCCTAGGTGAAAAATTCCACATCCCCATCTTACACTGTTGGTTCCTGGAAGCCATAAACAGCCAACCTTCCAAGAAAATTACTTTTGCCTGGCTCTCCTTTGACACCACCCATAGTATGCATGTGGAACAACCATTCCCTACCCTAATAAAAAGAAAGTTTTAGAACTGGATAGTGACACTGGTTAGGAACAACAGATATTTCAAGAGTCCACACAGTAAAAGGTTAGATTTGGAAGCCTATTTACTAGCCTGAATGTTTCAGGGACCTGGGGTTTTAGGTCAATCTGCATTTTCAAAACATTTAGGCAACAATGGAAGGAGCCATGCGAGAAGGCTTGCTGAGCTCTATAGTTCATGTCAGTACAATCATGTCAGCTAGAAGGTCTGGAATCCATTGCAGTCCTCCATGTGCAGTTCAGAGAAGCTTCAGGACAAATACTTGGCATGGCTCCTATTCCCAAATCAGGAACCAGCTACTGTTTCCCCTTTTCAGGACTCTGCCTGTAAAATTATTTACTTTCTTATTTGGATAGTGGCTGCTGAGCTCACTGAAAGTCCAAGTGAACACAGTGCAAGGTCTTTCAGGGTGACCCAAAAGCCTATTTATTCAGGCCTAGTACAGGCTGCCTTCTTTTAAAAATAGACTGAAAAAAAAGGAAAATCCACAGCCAAAGAGCTTAATGTTTTTATTTTAGAGAAATAGGAAATTAGGTCACATAAGGATGTTAGAAAACATGTGTAGTATGTGCACATGTGCAGGAAGAGTTCCTGTAGTGGAGAAACCAGGAAAAAAAATAGCAATGTAGTGAGGTCAGATGAAGGAGAGCAAAACATTTGATTGGTTAAGAGATACTCATCACCCCATTGCCATGTCCTGATTGGGTAGATCTTTTGCCCTTTTTCATTATCATAATTTTTTAAGGAATCACTCATCAATCGTGGCTATAAGTTCACCTTGAACCCACAGTAATGCTTCTGAACACACTGGGATTATAAAACAAAGCAAAATGATACCAAGATGTGTTAAGTGCAGTAACCTGTAATAACCAAAATTTAACTTATAACATACAAGAGCTGATTTCTGAATCAATTGCTTAGGTCATTGCCTATTTAAATCATGAAAGGCTACAAGAACACTTTAGACCAATTTAGCAACAGTTTTTCAAATTAGTTCCAGGGTGAAACACAATATCCCACCACAACAAATCTAAAAAGAAACGTTTAAAGTAAGTGAATTGGCTAATGTACTTAGCAAACCGTTGCGTTGATGACTTATTAGCTCATACAGTCCACAATATACAGGAAGTTTCTTGTGCATGGACAGGCAGGACCACCCAGTACCACTAAACCTCAAATACAGGTGGCCCAAAGTGTGCCAACTTATCTACCACTCAATACGACAGAACAGATACATTTGACCTTGAAAAGTTGGTAACTGATGATCCCCGTTCAATCACCTAAAACAGTCCGATATGGTTGAAATCTGTTGCAAGAAATGTTCCTTCGTAGATATAAACATTTGCACTTTTACACATTTTCAAAAAATCCAGTAAATTGACATCACATATTTTTCAACTAATGCCAAAGCAAAGCAGAAAGCCCTGTACATATTAGATGTTGCTGTCCCTACTTCTTTTCAATACAGTTAAAAGTTATCACCTGGAAAGGCTTTAGAATGTTCTGGCAGACACGAGGCAGCCATGCAGGGCTTGCACATGTCTGTCTGCTGTACTATGTTTGTACTAAGTTCTGAGAAGTCCAAATTCCTAGCGAGAGACCCTGGGACACGCAGACTGCTTCCTTGACTGACGGGATTGTCGTCCAAGGGGGCCTTACCTGTCTCAGGCCTAGAAGAAAAGGCATCCTGCAGGCTCATTCTCCACAGCAGCGTTTCATCTGACAAAGAGCTCCAGCCGCAAGGTTTCCTCATTTATGCTGGGCAGCCGTGCTGCAGTCCTATTTAAACAAGGCCTTTATTGGCAGGGAACATTAAGTAAACAGGGTCCCGGGACACAGCATGCACTAGCTGTACCCCCTCCCTACCATGACAAATCGGAGAAGGCTGCCAAGCTGGAAATGACATCACTTCGGAGGATAAAACAGCTGTTAATTAACAGTTTCAGAGCCAAAGAAATAAAAAGCATACTTTCTTCCCTATACCACAAATATAAAAACAAGAGTAGTGCCCATCTGGACTGAAGGGTTAATGCTTTACCACTGGATTGTAAGGCAGAAGTTTATTTAAGAATTTCTACAAATCCAAGGATATCCTGATACAGGGCATAGTAGGAAGGGGCAGTGGCAGGACGGAGATACCTACATCTTTTTAGCAAACTAACAACTACAACTCACAGCACAGGAAGGCAACATAAATAAACAGCAAGTATAAAAAAAAAAAGTCAGGACTGTGCCCAATCACCAAAGGGATCTCTCAGTACACTAAATAAATAGCAAACATTAGATCCATGATATAAGAGGGGCAGCCATCAACATATTCCAAACCCACACAGTGATGGTAACAAAGGTTTATTTATGGGTACACACTCCTGATTTTTATACTTAGCCTAATATACTTTGCCTATATTTAGCTACAGCAGGCAAGTTTGATTTAAAAATTTAGGTGTTATATTTTGAGATTTAGTGGTCATTGCCATTGCTTTTTTTTACCTGTTTAACAAATGTGCTCTATACTATCATGTCATTTTTAGAAGGGTTTCCTCTTTTTGTGGCTTTATGGTTTGCCGGTGGAGTTCAACTTATTACATGCACTGTTTGTAAGGGTAACTCTTTAATGCTTATGGATGGAAACATCTTCCTGTTTGTTTTTCCCAAATGAGAGTCTCACTGTATACCATTCTAATGCAAACAGCGGTCCTTATGTGTGGTATTTTGGCAAATTTGTGTTATTGTCAGCCATTGGCCCTGGAAATGACATTGTGCATTCACACCATATGAGGTGTTAAGTTTGACACTCACCTGCTGCTTGCTTGTAAATCTATTTAATGTTAGCATTTCCTTTTGTCATATGTTCTAAACCTTTGCCTTGAGAAAGGGGACCGCAGGGTCTCCCAAATGTCACAATGTATGGCGCTTTAATAAAATATTTAAATTACATTGGACCTTGGAGTGCTAAGTTTTCTTTCCTTCCAGGGTTCTCCCCAGGCCCTTTTAGCTGGGTGCACCACCCGGCACTTTTCAGCACCCACCCGGCTGTTTTTGGGTGGTTACTAAAGGTTTTAGGTCACAATACAGGGGCTGCCACCCACCTACAATTTCTTCCCACCCGGCTTAAAAAAAAATTTCTGGGTTGAGCACTGCCTTCATTGCATAAACTATGCCTAACATTAATCTTAACAAACTGACCAATGTTTCTGCAACAAATTTTTCCTATAATTCAGTCTGGTAACCTATCATTGAAAGTATTCTTCAGACTTATCCTGTGCTCTGATCACTCTAATATCTCAAGAAAAGTCTGCATTTCCAATGCATCTCCAAGGTGGTACAACAGAACTTGGGAATAAATTTGTTTGGAAAATCCTCTCATTGCCTGTACTTGGAGGATACTTAAAATGAATAGGTACAATACAGAGAATGTGTATTATACAAATCTACTACATATTTTGTCCTGACCTACACTACACAATAAAACAGTTGTCAATGCCTTGTGGATTCACCTACACGAGAACAGAGTGAGTTGGGAATAAGAAAAGAACAAACACCAGATGAAATCAAACCCATACCAAACTCTACCTACCTGGGCTACTTCTCATCCCACAGTCTGAGCAATGAGGAACTGAACGATCTTTAGATTAAAGTCAGGCACTCACAATGCTTGAAAATTAAACAAGAAATTCATAAATACACATTGTGGAAAACCTCCAACCCAACCACGGTGGGCATGTGGTTACGTAGGGTGGACAAAATCATGTTCATAGAGGAGCTCTTCGGGGCAGGGTCCTCTCCTCCTGTGTCACTGTCTGTCATTTGAAACACCTATTTGTTGTGCAGTACTGTGTAATATGTTGGTGCTAAATAAACTGTTTATTATTAATAATAATACTAATATATTTACCACCAGCATATGAGTCTCCAATGAGAAGTTTCTTGCAACATGGAGTGCATGGGTGCTGTTTGAAGATATACAAGAATATAAACACCACCTGGACCGTCCCTCTTGACAAGATGTAGGTTTTGGCTTTTTATGTTGCTTTTTACAGGTAGGATTTGGAATATATTTGTTAATAAGGTCTGGCTGCTATGGCGGCTGTATCTACCCTGTGTCACCTACATAGACTTTTTACTCTACGGTTCAACAGATTCAATGTAGGATTCATGCTAATGTCACAATTATGTTTGTGTGCTCTCCCTTCTAGCCCCACTGAACTTGTAATTTCACAATCACGCACATTTTAAAAATCCAACAAAACACATGGCAAAGAAATAAAACTTGTTTTTAACATAGCTGCAACACGTCCATACACAAAGTAGTTCTAAAAGCACAGCAACACACAAACTTGCCCTGGCAAATAAAAAAAAACACATCTGAATGAATGGCAGCAACACAAAACTTCTAAGTAGTAAACTAATTATTTATACAGACAAGCCTGGCGCCAAAAGTATCAGAATTTATGTCTTTCAGGTAGAAGCCTGACTATGGCTTAAAAAAAAAAAATAGAATGTTTTGCAATAGTTGACCCAGTTATGCTTGATCTATCCCAAAAATAGTTCTGACTGCCCGTTGTATTGAACTTTGCCACAGCTCGAGCTACAAAAATAAAACCACTGCCAGTTACTTGTGATTTCATTTGGTGTTCATTCCAATAGGAGTGGAATTTATTAAAAACAAAAATCACCTAAAAATGGAAAAAGAAAAAGGGGGACAATTGTGGAGAATAAATTATAGTGCAAGATTTTATATAAATAAAGAGGTCTTCAACTTTTAGATCAACTTGGATGTCCCAATCAAGTAATCCACCAATTTGTTTGACACAGCAGCAAAGCTCTGCTACCATCAAGGCTACCTTGGCTACCATCAAGGTAGAAAAACTTTATTTCAGATCTAACTTTTATTATGTAGTTCAGGCTTCATGTGCAAGACACAGTTTTGCAAAAAGGCAAACAAAGTAAAGGTGGTGGCTGTGGCAAAAAGAGAGCCAAGTGTAGTTGCCAATACCGTGCTGATGAAACAGCTGAGCACTGGAAACCCACAAAAAAAATCAGAAGTTTTGGGGCAATAATAGTTTTCCCATGTAAATATTGTTTTTTTTTTTTTTTTTGTTATAATGTTATTTGCTTTTAGCAAGCTAACGGAGGAGGATGTTAAATTAGCGTTTAATTATTTATTAAAAGCAGAGGCCACACTCTGCAGTCTTCCAGCAAAACATTTTCCTTCTCAGGATGTGACCGATTTTTAAAGGAAAACAAATAATCAACATACTTTGCATACCATAGAACTTCAAAAAGTATATTTTGTATTTAATATTGAATATATGCTGTATATATTCACTAAATTCTAAAAGATGGCATGGCCTTATAACATGGTAAAGCACACCCCTGCTGCCTCCCTTGGGTTAGTTCCACAGCCATTGTAATGATAACAATCGCTGGTGAAGTCTGATATCTTGATCAGTCAGACCCATTGGAGCACAGATGTTGTTATCACACAACAGAAACTAGTAACATTGTAAAAACTGGAGACAGCCAGACTGTAGGAAGTATAAACAGAACCCAGCATGAATTGGGACAAGTTCACTTAATATATCAACTCACAATTGTGTAGTCAAAATAAGGCTTCCCCTCCTTATAAGAGAGCCGGGAATATGCAGAGTAAGGTTAAAGCAGTCTGTGGTTTCTAGTTTAAAACTCATATTTTCCTGATCTATATTATCACATTTTGTTTTTTCAAAAATCTTTAGGGAGGGTACTTTCCTTTCCAGAGGGATATTTGGCACAGCTACCATTGAGCACTGCCATTTGTTCTGCTGGTTTTAGGGTAGAGTACACCTGTACAGCATCAAGCACAATCACATGCCAACTTTGGAACCATCATCCCTCCCCAAGACAGATAACAGGTTTCTTTAAAAGCACCAACTCATATAGAAGACCGGACCTAGAATAACTTTGTGCTTTTTTATTTTGTGCTTGTTTTGCTTTATTATGGTTTTATGAGTTACAGATGTTGAAATGTTTCCCTCTGCTGTGGGAGTTGCCTACTTATAAATGTGTGCAAAATGTTGACAGACAGGCCAGGATGAAAATCTTCTGATGATATGGTGCTTGCAACAGTAAGAAATTGGTCTGAGATGTGTTGCTTTTACATACTTAGCAGGTCCTCAACCTTTTACAGCCACCATAGTCCCCAACCCATCCACAGCATCCATAAACAGTCTCCATCCCCTCAGCAGCAGCAACAGTCCCTTCTGCAGCAACCATAGATACAGTCCCTGGCACATCACCACCTACCTCCTGCAACCTCAGATATAGTTCTTCATCCCTTCACAGTAACCACTAACACAGTTTCAACCAACTGTAGAGAAACCACAGATAGAGCGTATGGTCCCTCCATAACAACCAAAGATACAGTTTTTCACCCCTCTGCATTAACGAGACAATTCCTCTAAAGAAACCATAGATACACTTCCTGGCCCCTCCACAACAACCACAGACACTATTCTCAACACATCAATAACTCCTGCAACCACAGATACAGTTTTTCACCCATCTGAATTAACAAGACAATTCCTGGCCCCTCGGCAGCAACCACAGATACCGCTCTTAACACACCACCACCTCCTGCAGCAACAGATACAGTTCTTCATCTCCTTGCATTAACTACAGACACCATTTCAACCAACTCAACAGAAACCAAATATAGTTCTTAGTCCCTCCACAGCAACCATTGGACCTCATTGTTGACCAGAATTGAAAAGATGAGAGGGAAAAGAGAGTATGTTCTGATGGGGTTTGCTAGACTAGAACAATCCTGCCCGAAACAAAAAAAAATCAAAGCCAGGTATGCCTTTATTCTGACATTCTCAGCATGCATTGCTTCTGTAATTGTCAGGATCAAATGCAAGGCTGCAGTTCCTAGATTCAGAAGTTGCCTTTACAGAGAAGGAAACAAGGGGAGGACAAGTGTGACCACATGGCTTACTGACTACAGATGGACTGCTGAAAGACACCAATTTTTCATGTTCTCAGAAACAAGTTGGGAAATCTAAGGGTTTGAGAAAAACATAAAATAAGGAAACAAGTTATATCAGCAATTCTGTGCTTTGAAGAAATAAGTAAATGCTCATCAAAATGCACTTGATGAATGCCATTCTATTTTGCTTATCAGTAATGTTCTGCTGTGTTTTTCACTTGTCTGTGCAGCTGCTCTATACACGTGACTCTGCACCCATGTGGAACTAATTACGTACATAAGAACCCGTGGGAGTATATTCACATAACATCCCCATTTAAATGCACACACTTCACCTGTGCATAATTATGTGCGATAATTTGCGGCCCCATTTTACCCTTGCATGCGTCAGTTGAGTGAGGACTGGAGGTGTATGGTTCTTCTGGCTGTCAGAGGAATTTGTAAAGACATTATGTTGAGAAGAAAAGTATGTGTTAAAATAAAACTATGACCTCTCTAAAATACAAATAATGTATGTGCCTACATGCAGCTCCACTTACAGTTTCCCCTTCAGAATCCTGTTCCTGCAGAATCCCAAAAATTCCCATTGAGGACCACCCAATGCAGCTTTATGTGACGGTGTGGCAATGCTGCTTCACTACTCCTGAATTCTGAGCTTCAGAAGCTTTGCCACCTTCATGACTGTATGGATTACAGTGGGATCAAAAACTTTAGGGTGTAAGCTTTGCCATTCACAAACCTGTAGCATATTATTCAGCCCCTGGGTACACCTACCCCTTCCTACTGTCATCTGGATTGGCTGTACAACCATCTAAAATGTGGGGTCTGCTTCTTGTGTGCCTCCTTCTAAAATGTACAAAATTTAAGAAACAAAACTTTTGGGGAAAAACTAAAATCACACAGATTTAGGGATCTTGGGAATGTAGAGTTCCTGAAATCTCAACAGGAGAAAAATGTCACCCCTTGCATGGTGGAAGCCAGAAAAAAGCTTTTTTTGGTACATCTGTCTCCCTAAAGAGATTTTCAATCACTTCCTGTCCTTTGGATTCAAAAGGAAGAGAATCTCTTATTAACAGAAAGATCCACTTTTGGATAGTCTTCACAGAACAGGTGCCTCCATTGAGGGATTTCTGTTCTGGTTGCAACTGAAAACGTTGGATTTTCTCTCAACTATCAACTAATTCTTAACAACATTATGAAAGGTCGACACAGACTTGCTGCACCAAGTCAGACAATGCCCCCTGCCCCGTTTCTTGGCTGCAGCATCAATCCATCCCCTTCCGCGTCAGGCTTACTGTACGTAGTCCAGCAGCTTTAGTCTTGGGAATTATTTCATGCAGGCTCATCATCACATGTGAGCATTACCTAGCTCAGTCTGTATGCAACTACAATCTGCCTAGAATGCTCACTGCTGCAGACTGACATTCATTCACCATTTCATTTTGGTATTTGCATAATGCCTCAAAATTCATCCCACTGATGTTTTCAGTGCATCACCCTGTTCGCCTTTCCTACCAGCTATTATGGGTCTGCATTGCATACAGAAGCACAGAAACTCACCTATTTTATCACTGAGCCTATAACACAGCATGAAATGAAACCAGAAAGGGGTTATATCAAATGTTCACATGAAATGTTTGTTATTGAGGGATTGAGAAACTACAATTACTAAAATGTTATGCAGATTTAAAAATATACTTCAGCTGCTAAACTGATTGACAGGTTTGCAGCTACTGAAAAAAAATTAATATGCCAAAGCCACGGGAAAAAAAAGTTGTGCGGTGGTAACACATTTTTTGAGCACCATCTAGTAATAATTACATCAAAGTACCATTACTGGCATTCTTCTTTGAATTCTGCTAATTATAAGCTAAGAGCAGTGTCCCTAGAAGTACCTTAATGGAATTCTAGCAGCCAGTCCCAGTGCCTCCAACTGGTAAACACTTAACTTGAGTTAACATTCAGTAACTCGGGTTCAGTTTGATCACAAAAACAGACGTGAAATTAAAGGGCTAACTCACTCAGTAGTTGCTGGCAAGCCTAATTAAACTTTTTCTATCAGCTACATCAGAGAAGGAACATACAGACCAAAATTCTTGGTTCCACCCAATTGCCATGACCATAAAAAAATAAAAATACTTGCAAACCTTTCTATCCAGACTGAAGATGCGACAATGACACCCAACAAATTACTCAAAACTGGTTTATGTTACGCAAACTTTTTGTGGCTAGCATTGGCATGATAAATAACTATGTAACTGAATCAAAAACGGTACTATGTACAAAGCATATAGCAGTCTACGATGCCATTTTAGATAATCAAATAACAACTGCAACTTTTCTAAAGCAGGTAAGAATCCTAAGGTATAGAACTGGTTGTGATAGACAAAAACAGACTCCTGATGTCCTTATCCAATCTTAAGCTGCCAGCTATATATGTATTCTTTCAGAGAACAAGTGTGTGGATATGGGGTAGCTGAATACAAAAAGTGATCACTTTTAGTGCAATAAACTGATCATGATGTGAATTTTTCATGTACCACCATTTGTTTCTTTGGGATGAAGAAAAATAAAACAGTGCACCATTTTGTTCCTGCGCTGCAACCAAAGCATGAGCATTGAACAACAAGCCAAGAAGAAATTCATTCCTGCAGCAACTTGCATACCTGCAACGTAATGTGTATTTAACAACAATGGAACATGTGCTAAGCGCAACCATTTTTTTAACATTTTTTTTTTTTATTTGCATTTTAGGAGGTACAAATGAAAACATAAATGGGAAATACAGCTGGGTAAGCATGAGTAAACAAAAATAGAACAGAATGAAACCTAAACTGCTGTGACCCAAGGGTGAAGCTTTTATCAAAACAAGGCAGAACCTAGCTGATGTGCTCAGAAAATGCCAATGTGTAGGTGTACAGTGGCAGAGACATCATGGGGCAGTCGGCTGGAGGGATCCACTAGCTACGAAAGGTACTACCAAGAGACATAAACCTCATCAAGGCCGAGTGTGGATGAGAGTTCTAAGAACCTAGAAAGCCTCGAAGTGGCAGATCAGAATGGGAGTGATAGAGAGATAATGATATGTAAAGGCAGAGACAAGGGAAAGAACAGAAAAGGGGGCAACTCAAAACGGTGTACTGTATTGCCATGTGTGGTCAACATTTTTATTATTAAACAGGATTTTTTATAGCACCAACATATTACGCAGCGCTGTACATTTAATAGGGGTGTACTGTATTGCCATGTGTGGTCAACATTTTTATTATTAAACAGGATTTTTTATAGCACCAACATATTACGCAGCGCTGTACATTTAATAGGGGTTGCCAGATATAGAACGTGACACAGGAGGAAGAGAAGACCACGCCCAGAAGAGCTTACAATCTAAGAGTACATTTGTACAAGAGACATTTTTGGTGTAGTTGTGTGCGTTGAAGGAACTATTGATTTTGATAGGAACACATCTGCCTTTTCTAGTATGATTTAATATGACAATCAGCAAGTAAGAAAAAAAAATGATAGTGATTGGGGAAGGACAATACAGAACACACTGGGTGGACACGCAACACGAAAAACCTGCTGAAGTCACATGAATTTAAACACTTCAAGGTATGGAAGGACTATGTGTCTTGTCTCAGGAATGTACTTAACCAACGTCAGCTTACCAAAGTACAACACAATCAACTACATGTAAGCTCCAAAAATATCTGTGAGGTGCATGGGGTAAAGAAATGGTAACTTGCCCATGTAGAATAAAGTGGTAAAGTCTGAGTCTCCCTACACATAGAACAAATTGTGTTCAGATTTATTGCAAGTATTTTATGATGAAAAAGTAAAAACCCTTTTTACTTGGACAACTAAAGTGCATATCCACATACTTTATTGGATGAATATACAAAAATCCTTAAATAATCTCTTATGTATCAGTTTATCCCCCTCTGTGTGTTAATATTACACAACAGAACCCTACAGCCTTAACTTTTAGAAATAGACGCAACAAGACAAAAACTAGTATGACAAGTGTTATCTGTATAATGTGCTAAATTTATAAATGAAATAGTTCAAATCAATCAGAATAACCACTTTGTTTTTCAACTCTAGCATAGGGCTGTATCTACACATCTAATCCCTGGGGGACTTTGGCTCACAATGTTTTTTTTTTTTTTCTTGGAATAAATAAAAAGAGCAAAAAGGACAAAAAATACATAACACTTCCATATGGGCAGTGCTTGGAGCTGTGAGTGGACCAATTTATCAGATCTCATTTAGTTAGAGAATATGAAGGTTAAGGACCCATATTTGCTAAACTCTGTATGTAACTCTTTTTGATTTATCCTATTTAACTGATGTGGAGGAACAGACCAATGAAGCAATTTCAAACTAAAAAGAACAAAATATAAACATTCTTAGGCTGGGTACACACATGCAATAATTGTCGTTGGAAAAGATCTTTCAGACTGCACGATGCATAAACGACTACTGTACACATAGCGCTATTCTCCCTTATAGAGAGGCGAGGGGGAGAACAACGAAGCAGCACCCCACTCTGCTCTCTCCATTTCACTCTCATTACAACTGTTCTGCATCCGTTGTTCCTGGATGCGCCGGGACGATGAGCACAGTACACGTGCCCGATTCAAGTCCGATATCAACCCCGAGAATCATCTAATGTGTGAACGTAGGCTTATTGAGGGCATCTGCACCTCTCATCCCCACTAGTCGTCGGGGGCAGCTTTAAAATGGCACAGAATGGTGGCTAGTGTTTACCATGCAGGTGGACTCCAGAACAGAAATGATGGCTTCCATGTCTAAAGCCACGTACACACACTTAATAATCGTCACTGAAAACAACTAAAAGCGAACTCCTTTAAAAAAAAAAAAAAAAAATACACAACAAAAATACAACAGTCACTATCCTGAAAGGAGTTTATAAATTTATAGCCATAAGTATATTGTAAAACAGTGTCTACAACCTTTCATCAGAGGTTGCTAGGGGTTCCTTGAGCAATTTGTGCCTCTCGGGTGAGCTGACCACCATGCTAATGTACTGTGAATCTAGTAATTATAGCAGGGGTTTCCTGAAGACCTAGAAGTTTGTAACAAAAAGGAGAACAAACCTGGAATGCATTGGGGAAAACCTACAACTTGCCTTGCTTTTGGGATAAAACCCATAACTCCTTTACTACCCACTGGGCACAAGATTAAGGAACTTTTTTCCTTAAATATGTAAACAAGAATGTGGGTACAAAAAGAACAGAATAAGGGCATCACTGAAACCTCAACACACTCACTATTCAATAAAGTAAATAATGACGAAGCAGACGCTCCAGCAATTGCATTAACATTTCCTAATCCAAAGAGGGGGAGGAATTCCAAGACAATGACCAGACACAAGCCAGTCAGGTCACATGATGCAGATCACGTCTCGGCTTTCTTTAAATATTACACCATATCTGAACAGGAAGAGATGAAAGGAACCTTTATTAAAGTAGTTTAGGCTATTCACAAAGTGTATTACCACTCCGCAAGGAAATTTTCACTTTGTTTTCATCAATTTACCAGTACAGTCCTATTGCATGCAGGTTTTCCTTCTAGAGTTTATGGTCTGGATAAATACCTGTAAAGCGGACCATACAATGTTTAGATGTATCCCCAAGAAGATTTTTTTCGTGATTGATTCCCTGAAAAGAGGACTGCCATCCATTGTATATGTGTTGAGTATAATGCTGTACAAGTCAGAACCTAAAGCTTGTTTAGCAAATGTACCACTTGCCCAAATGTCCTGTTCATCTATGGCCAACAAATTTTAGAAAATGTGTAGATATAATTTAGGACTTCCTTACATTTTGGTAACAAGTTTCCTCCAATACAAGCACTGGTCATCTGATGATTAGGTGTATGGAAAAGGAAGGGGAGAGGAGAAAGCACCACAAAGCATATATAGTCATAAGACTTAATAGTTGTTCCTCAAACAAACGTGTCCTGTAAATGTGAAACTTCAACTTTTCTTTTTAAAAGGGGAAATATCATGCTTTGCACAAATTTTTTAAAGTGAAAGTTATGTTTAGCTAAACTTGTGGCACTGGAGGAACAAATATTTGATTATAGTTGTGCCCCGATATCACCTTTAAAAAGAGGACCTGAACTGTGGAAATTGTGCCCAAAAGAGACAGTCAATTACCAGGTCTTGATTTACACTG
This sequence comes from Pyxicephalus adspersus, assembly GCF_032062135.1. NCBI lineage: Eukaryota > Metazoa > Chordata > Amphibia > Anura > Pyxicephalidae > Pyxicephalus > Pyxicephalus adspersus. The sequence goes on along the minus strand of NC_092867.1, from coordinate 19,239,083 downwards.
GAAGAGGCCACTTTGCTGTGCCATCTCAGAGCTGCCCCTGATGACTGTCAGCAGGATTGAAGTACCAGGGAAGCCCTTGCACTGTAGGTACAACTTCCGCTGCAAGAAGAACAGAAAGCAGCACAGCAGTGACATCACCAAATCTTATTTCAAATCTTGCCAGGAAAAGACTGTATTGTTTTAAATAAGCCTTTCTCAATTACTTTTAAAATGGAGTAACCTCTAAAATATCTTTAAGGTCTTCAGGGAACCCCTCCTATATTCAAAACTCACAGTATAATAATATTACCTCTTACATTGCTGGCCATTCGGCAGAATGTCACCCTTAAGATAACCAAAAAGATCCTTTGTGTCATCAACTGATCAACAAAGAGGCACAAAGTGCTCGTTGTTTAAAAAACACCCAGCAACCCTAGGAGTCCACTGAACCCTGGTTGGGAAACAGTGCTGTAAATCATCTCATACTGTGGATAACCAGCACGATGGCTCCATGGTTAGCCCTTTCGCCTTTGCAGCGCTGGGTCCCAGGTTTGAATTTCGTCAAGGACACTACCTGCATGGAGTTTGCAGCTTCTCTCCGTGTTTGTGTGGGTTCCCTCCGGGTATTACCTTTTTATTCAACGTTCCAAAAACTTGCATTAGATTAATTGGCTTCCCCCCAAAAATTGACCTTAGACTATATTAAATACATGACTATGGTAGAGAGATTGTAAGGTGCACATCTAATATATTCAAGACAGAACGGTAGTGTTTTCTTTGTAACATAACAAGTCGTTACAATCCATTTAAGCAGCCACCCACACTATTCTAATATCATCAGGACAGGTAGGTTATGCTTTATCTAGTTGGGATGTAACTTGTATTTTATCTGATGTATTTTATCTTTACAAAAACAACAAACTCTGTTCATTGTTATTGCACAGAAAGAAAAAACTAAACACTCCAAGAAACCATCTTAAAGTATACAAAGTATGTGAAATACAAATGTATTGCTTAACAGTTCCTAATCTGCATGGAAATTCCTGGACTTTAAAAAGGAATGCACCTGGGTATTCAGAAACAAACGTCATTGGGAATCTGTATTTTATAAATCTGGTCCTCACAGTTTTGTACAACATATTTGTATAAATCAGACCTGCACAATACAAAAAGAAAACTCTTTATCATTCTATTTTAAAGGATTTCCTAATGGAGTTCTGGAACATACATGCTATATAGTATGTAGATAATACAGGCATCCTATTTCACAGATAAAGTGTTCTTATAAATAAATAAAATACACCTTGCTACAGATAAAGAGAACACCCCCATTTAATGTGGAGGAGTGGTTTCTACCCTGATAATGGGATGAAATACAATGCTATTTTTGGAAACATTGGTTCCAGGCTAGATATCATTTCATGCAGCATGATTAATATTGTGGTCAGGATTGGGCTTCAGGTACGAGCCTGGATGTTACAGTATGTGCGGGTCTGTGATCAGTAACATGTCAGATGTGTAATAAAGCAGGAAACCAATCCCAGTGCATGCAACATGAACACATACACCTACCTAACATGAAAGATTAGACATCTGTTTATTCTCTAAGGGCTGAAAATTATCAGATGCATTGCCATGCATGTTACTTTAAGGAAGTAGATCTGTATCTTACATCAGTACTGTAGAGATTGATGTGCGTTTACCCATTGCAGCCCCTGGATTCTTGGTGCAAATGAACAACTGGCTAATTCACAAATTGCCCTGGGCAAATTTTGATTAATGTGGAATTGTGGCATGAGGTTTTATTTTCTGCTTGGGTGTAAACATGTCATTTCTGCTGCAACATTGTGGAAGTGGTGCAGAAATTCTAACCTTTAAAATGCATGTAAAATTTCAACAGAAGAAGAAGATAGATACTCTAACATTTTTCATACCTGCCTGTCTCCCCTATTTTTGGATTAACAATTTTATCTTGCATACGTGCTATTTGCCTTGGGTCAAAAAGTGGTTGGAAATCCAAAATGTAACAGTTGTCATCAGAACAAATCAAGGTGATGGTAAATTTTCCAGTGAGGACATGTGTTCCATTAAAAAACTGTCCGCGTGTTCACTTTATATGATACCAATATCCAATCCAAACCAAAAAAAAAACAAAAAAACAACACACACACACAACATAGGAGGCCTCCAGACTATTTCTCTTTATCATCAATTATTTTGATGAAAGAACTCCATTGCCCAGACAGCTGATATGGGGGGCAAACAACCCAATCAATGAAAGGCAAACAACCTTTATCAATGGATCTGACCACTTTTGTTGGGTGGACCCCTTTGCTGCAAAATTAGTTCAAGCAAAAATCAATCTTTAACAATTGCTTTCAAGCAAACAATCCTTTTACAAGTATTGTAAACAGCAGTGTTTTATTATGGGAACTTTTTCTCTTTATTTCCCCATATGTGAAATTGTTGACTGCCTACTGGAAATAACATTGATCAAGGGTTGAGAAACTGTCAGGATGACCAAACGATGCAAAAATTGCAAAGCCAGCAATATTTTAATACAGTTACAGTTGTTCCTTATCAAATGGATTTTTCTTCCTTTACGAAATGCCAAACAATCCTCTTTACAGTGTTTATAAACTCTATATCTGGTCCATAGCAGAAACAGAACCCTGTATATGTATAGTCTACATATACATAATTCTTGAAGATTTGAATCCTTGCTGACAATCTGTGTGAAATTGGGAAGGGGGCCTACTTCTCCCCTATTCACACATCCAGACAAAAGCATTCTATAGAACAGCTGCTACTATGGCAGTGAAAGGACCTATTTCTATAAAAAAACATTTACCCTGTGAACACAGATTACAGCTTAGATATCAATCACTATCCCTTGTGTTCAGTAAAGAAATTTAACCACTCTGAGCTTTGTATATTGCTGATAAAGCTCAACCCAAGGTAAATATACATATGCAATAATCCCCCCGCCCAGCATTGCAAGTGTTAAAATAATATTATTATTAAACAGGATTTATATAGCACCAACATATGCTGTGTAATAAATATGGAAATTGGTATTTTTGCAAAGGGTACTAAAACTTTTTTAGTACCCTTTAACCACCAATGATTCCTCCTTTCATGCAACTGGTCCTCCAAAAAGTGCTCAGTCCAACCACCGCAGTTCAGACGTCATCACTGCAAGGACCCCCGAGTACCCACCCGAAACCCGGATCACCAAAGAGAAGCAGGCCAGATGCCAGGGATGGGGAAGGATGAGTTGGTATAAAGGAAGCCAAGCTTTAACAACCATATACATTGCAGAGACAGGTTTTACAGCAGTGAATGATTAGATCGACTTAATAACAAGAATGATGATGAAGAACCTGTTTTAAGACAGGTCACTATGGATATTCCATAACTCTACAATGTTGATTGCCAAGCATTCATAGTAATAAACTGAATGACCTGAATGACAGCCTACAGATCCTCATGAGGACATATGGTTTCTGAACACGTGAGGTCAACAATATACATATGTGATACCTAGATGCCTTCCTGTTTAGCTCATTCTTGTTGCCACTTCCCTGCAAGTTACTTTCACTTGTTTTTCTTCTGAATAGCTGTTCTCCAAATAACTACATACATAGGAAGGTTCATTCCATACTGTCTCAATGAATGTTTGTCAAGTGATTCAGCAACTTTACAAGTCTGTGCAAATAACCTCATTTATCAGTCATTTATGGTCCGACACCTGTACTTTTTTGGGGGGGTTTTCACACAAGATGATCACCAAGGATGGTGGGCAACAAAAATCCAGTGTCTGTAGAGGACTTAAACAGTGTTCAACCCAGAATTTCTTTTAAACTGGATGGGAAGAAATTGTAGGTGGGTGGCAGCCCCTGTATTGTGACCCAACTCATCAGTAACTAACCAAAAACAGCCATGTGTTTACTTAAAATTGCAAGTGGTGCTCCCAGCTTAAAGGGGCTGGGAGAACACTGCCTAAAGCAGAACTAAAGCAGCAAAGTCCATGAACAGGCAAAGCTTTACTGCAGAAAGCGACAAGTGATGCCCTCCTGCAATAAACATTCTTACCTGCCCCATTGCTCACTAGAGTGGTCAAAAATGGATGAGCTGTGGTTGCTGGGACAGAACAACTTCCCAAATTCTGGTTCTTCCCAGCAGAGCCAATAAAGATGGTCAGAGATCACAACTAGGAATAGAAGAAGGAAGAAGATAGTGTTAACCTGTGACAGAACAGGGACAGGTGAGTATAACAGGGTTTAGTCCTGTTTTAATATTAAAGAACCAAAATCTCAGTTTTACATTTAGCAGTAGCAGAATACAATAAGAATGTAAACTGAACTTCCACATATATTTGTCTACCCTATGAAATGGATCTATGTGTGCTTAATTAATTTTATATACAAAATACAATGATTAGGAAAGGTGGTGATGGTGGTGAGGTAAGCAAGTATTACACACAGGAAACAGCAAACCATTTCCATAGTTACTGGTTAATGGTGTCCAAAAACAGTTAACTTTTGCTTTCAATATTAATATTATGCTGATAGGGGTAGATGCTTCAGTTATCGTTCGTCATTTAAAATGCATGTAAACCCAAACAATACGCCTTTGATCACCTGCATTTTAATTTGTAAAAATAAATAATAATAAAAAACTGTATGTATATATAGATGTGTGTGTGTGTATGTATATATGGGTGTATGTATATAAAGATAGATAGATCTTTTGAACTGCTATTTTACCACTGTCTTCCAGCAAGATTTGCAAACCGAATCTCAAGTGGCATGATACCTATAATGATACCTATGTTGTTAAAGCCTTGACAACAGTTAACGCAAAAACTATACCTGAAAAAAAAAAAACAGATTGGTTGTGTTTACAATCATATTTTGGCATAAATTGGTAATTAATTAGGCAAGGCACGGTGGCTCAGAGGTAATTGCTCTGGCCCTTGCAGGCCAGGACACTATGTGCATGAAGGTTTTCCCCATGTTTGCGTGGGTTGCCTCCGGGTATTACGGTTTCCTCCCACCTTCCAAAAACATGCAGGTAGGTTGACTGGCTTACCCCCCCCCAATTGACCTTAGACTATAATAAAGACATATGACTATGGTAAGGACATTAGATTGTGAGCACCCCTGAGAGACAGCTAGTGACATGACTATGGACTTTGTGCAGCGCTGCATAATATGATGGTGCAATATAAATACTGTGTGATAATAATAATGCATTTTTTTGGTTTATTGCTTAACCTTCGTATTCAAATCAAAACTGCATTTGCTTCATGAGAGATATTTCAAGAGATCATAACACCGATCAACTATAAAACAAGTTGATGGTACAGCAAATAATTGTAGTCAATCGCAGGGATCAATATAAATCCATCCAAAATGCCATCAAGAGAAAAATCGTGAATGCCCAACATTAAGCAGCTAGGTTTCCACAAAAGGAAATCAATGATCAGTTAAAAAAAAAAAAAAAAAAAACACAGAGCAGCCAGTCTTGTGTATCTCTTTCCAGGATTCATTCTATCTTGGAAGACAAATCCCTTTTCACACCACACATCCATTCTCAGTAAACTGGAGTTTGCCTTATCTAAAAAATGCAGCTGATAAGAGAAAGAGGAAGAGGGATGGCTTGTGAGGTAACTTGCAATGGAAAAAAATGGTATTAATGTGTACTATGACCCCTGACTGCATAAAAGCAGAACACACAAAAAAAAAAAAATCAGTGAGCCAAAATTAAAAATAATTTTAATGAATAAAGTAAAAAAAAAAACCATCTTCAGCCATGCACTATACCCTGCAGCTATTCAGTTCACCACTAAAATGTCACTATTCTTCCAGAATGAATGATGACCAAAGTCATTTAACCTTTCCTCTAAGATTAGGCTGTGATAGGTACATCTCCTGGGGTGGGTCATCCGCCATCAGTGGAGAGCAATAAAGAACCAGTCACAGCTGTGGCTGATGCTAGTTGAGCAGTTGTCTCAACTTCATAAACAATAACCTGGCACAAGAATATAGTACAAATTAATTATAAATAAGGACCAAGGATACCATCACCCAATAAAATACGTAGACACCCAATATACATGTCCACCCTATTGTGTGTTACTTCCCCTACCTCCTAGATTGTAAGCTCTTCGGGGAAGGGTCCTCTCCTCCACCTGTGTCACTGTCTACATCTGCAACCCCTATTTAATGTACAGCACTGCCTAATATGTTGGTGCTATATAAATACTGTAATATTAATAATAAAGTCCTTAAAGCCCAGATTTGGTATATCAGAGCACACAAACATAATGTATTGCCAATTTCACAACTACCCCCATACAGAGTATTTTCCTACACATCCCCCACACGTTCCCGCCATTCCCAATGTGTTTTTCAGTCTTCACCTATGACCTGTGTCAACAACAAGCCTATTTTTTTTTTTTTTTACAATGGCCTTCTACAACCATCCCACCCTAAACAAAGGAAGGACATCCATCAATGTCACCTTATCTTCAGTAAATAAATGCCAATATCCAATGCCATTCAGCTTAAAGTCTCTCATCCCTACACTACACTACTAAAAGAAAATATAAAACACATTTTTGCAAATAATACAATTTTGATCTAAACTTTTAAAATCTTTGAAGATCTAAAAATCAGACATTGACTGACTTTTACCCATACCTAAGCACTTAGTTTCCTGATTAGGAACAGTACTTAGGTGGAAGTGGTGCGATTGCTGGAAAAAGCTAACTCTTCCATTTCACCTTAGAATCAAATTCAAGCTCCTGTGCTTTGCCTTCCATCCCCTCCATAGTTCTTGTTCTACTTACCTTTCTGACCTGGTAGAAAAAAATCCTCTAGCTGCTCTCTTCTCTCCTCCAATGACCTACTACTGACTTCCTCACTCATAACCTCATCACACACACGGCTCCAAGACTTTCTTAGCGCTGCCCCAACTATAGAATGGTCTTCCTCGCCCCATTTGACTTGGTCCTACTTTCTGCTCATTTAAAAGAGCACTTAACACACATCTTTTTAAACTTCCCTACCTGTCTTCTTCTGTCTTCTAAAACCCGCACTACTTCTCACCACTACGTATCTTCCCTACTATTGTGTGTTACTTCCCCCACCTTCTAGATTGTAAGTTCTTCGGGGCAGGGTCCTCTCCTCCTCCTGTGTCACCGTCTGTTTCTGTGTGTCATTTGCAACCCCTATTTAATATCTAAATCCTGTTTATTATTAATAAAGCTGACCATATAGCTAACTCATGATTATTATTACTCAATGTTATTTTTATAGCACCAACATATTACGCAGCGCTGTACTTTATATAGGGGTTGCAAATGACAGATAGAAGCAAACAATGACACAAGAGGAGGAGAGCACCCTCTGGAAAAACTCATATGAGGTTTTCATTGCTTTTATGTCAGTGTATTATACCCAGTTTTAGACCGTGTTTTTTTTAACAGTATAGTTTTCAATCATTTTCCACACATAAGAACCTGCCACCATATTCTCGGTTTTTCTTTGCTAGGTAATAAGCCTCTAATTCCAAGGCTTCCATAAAAGATTTGTTTAGATGGCAAAGAAAGCGAACAACAAAGCACTGTAAAATAAGATAATCCGGTAAGAGCCAAAATAGATTTCTGCAAAACAGTTTTCTTCTAATCTTCTTACTGAAACAGTGTATTGCATAGCTTTCTATATGGACTTGATTTAATGAAAACAAGATTATGATTTATGAGGATTTGACAGCTCAACCTATTCAAAACAATGTTAAAATAGGGAAAGGAGACACAGAGACAAAGTATTCATTGTTTGCACACTAGCTGGAAACACAACTTTTTCATGGCACTGATGCCATACACATGGCCAGGAACTTGTATGGGCTTGATGGTGATATCCAGGATAATGTTACCCAGCCCCCTGATGACCAGAATAATAAAAAGAAATACTTATACACTAATTATTTATCTCACGTAATTGCATATATAATTTTTTTGCATGAAGCATGACACTGCAGTGTGTTTTGGCTTCACTGTAGTACAGCTTAAAGTGATTTATTTAATTTTCCAGGGGCCAGTGCTCTGAATCACCAATGTTAGCTGCTTGTATCAAATACCTGTAGCCCCAATGCTGCAGGTACTCCGGTCAACTCATTCATCACTACAAAACGTAAAAATATTGGGTACCGGTATTTCCCATATATAAAAGTTTTAGGGATGTGCTTTTCCTTTTTTTTTACATTAAAACAAACTAATTTGCCTGTTCAGTTTAGTGTGTATTCTCAGCAAACCTTGGTGCCGGAATGAATAAACTCCTGTGCACAGGAAGGGGACAAGGAGAAGACATCAGCGTCTATTTAGTCTCCTATTAATGGTTTTGCAATACTTACAGTACTCAACCAAGAAATTTTTCTGGGTGGGAAGAAATTGAACTGCAAAGCAGTAACTTAAATTGCTAAAACATCAACAAAGATCATAAACTCTTACAAAATATTAAACTGCAGACATGGAACCCCTCCACACACACCAAGAACTGAATATTATGTAATATGGAATGCAAATGTCACCAAACTGAATAAAACCTTGCCACATAATTATAATCAAACAAGTTATATCTCAAAGTTCTAGAACTGGCTGATGCAAGATATTTGCATTAGCCAATAACAGCGATGTGACCTCCAAATATTATTACATTATGAAAATGAGCAGTTATTTCAGGACAAAGAAGGAAGCACAAAACAAGCTGGGGACCAGAACACTGAGTACCAGATTTGGGAGGTAAAGCATTTTTAGAGTAACATTTCAGCTATTGTTTTAGTTTGTACCTGTACTCCCAAATGCAGATTTACTTCAAACATTTTACAAGTGAAGGCCAACTTGTCAGCTTTCCAGCACGGAAAGAAAAAAAACTCACTAAGAAGGTAAAAACCCAACAAACTTTTTGGAGGTAGATTGGGGAAGGAATAATTATATTATTAATTACAGTGTTCTTCCCAGGCCCTTTTAGCTGGGCACACCACCTGGCACTTTCCAGTGACCACCCTACTGTTTTTTTGGGTGGTTATTGAAGAGTCAGGTCACAATACAGGGGCTGCCCCCACCTAAATTTTTCTTACCCAGCTTAGAAAAATTTCTGGGTTGAACACTGAATTATAATGAAGTTTTTAGAGTTAAAGCCACAATTTTCCCCCCACTTTGGTTATAGCAGGGAAAGCATGAACGTGCTCATTAGTGCCAGTGGTCGCCAAACTTTCGGACCTCACGGACCACTCAACTCAAGGAATTCGGGCTGTGTGTCACTCATCATGATGCCAGAACCCACCTGCGATAAACCTGCGATGGGAGAGTGGGTGGGTTGTGTCCATACGAGGAACAAGGTCCGTGGCTCAGGCCGATGTGGCCTTTTCCTGACCCAGCTGGGGGGCGCACCGGCCGCAGCCCCGGACCACTGGTTGGCAACCACTGCATAAGAACATGATTATAACACACAGCAAAGTACATCACATTCTTTGCTGCACTGGGTTGCTACTCATTCTTCATGGGCATCCCAAACACACCTTGCATCGTGTGTACTGCTGTGCTGAAAAAGCTAAAGCTGGTCAAAGTATAGTGCATCACACCTTGCTGAACATGAGCGGACAAGTTAAAGTGCCCATGCTAACCCCCTGCAGGAGTAAACACGAAACAGTGGAAGAAGGTGACCTGGTCTGATGAATCACATATTTCAGATTTGCTAATGGTTGGGGAATAAGAAGCCTGAACTATCTCCTACATAAAAGGTGATGTAGAGAGGGAAGGGGAGCAGATGCTAGGTCAGCACAGGGAGTAATTAAACACAAGAAATGGAAATGGTACACTAGGGAATCAACTCAAAGAATCAAATGGAAACATTCTCAAGCACATTGCAATGGATGTTGCAATGTTCTTGAGAATGTTTCCATTTGCAAAATGTATGTAGAGGAATGATGGCGAAAATCATTCAACCCAACTTCTGTGTTTCCGTGCAGCCAAAGACATACCCTCTGAGTATGCATCATGCCAATATGGGCCCATAGGAGAAAGTGGTACCATTGTCATTAAAGTATATACAGTAAAAAAAGGGGACATGTACAGGCAAAAAAGAAAAAAAATGCATAAAACAAAGTGGGGAAACCCTTAAAACACATAAATGCCCTTCAGCTGCTTTCTGCATTGCACCATAAGCAAGAACACTGAGGACCCCAAAAAAGAAGATGCTCCAGAAGTGCAGGAAGATCTTCTCATGGGATATGGAGTACAAAGGATTGTGACCTTACCCTGATCTAAATAGTAAAGTATATTTCTTACATTTCTACTCATACTCTACTCTTACATTTCTACTCTACTTCTACATCTTGTTCTAGCTATCACAAAGTAAGATGGGTTGGGGGAGGGGGCCTTATCACAAAAGCAAATTTGCATTTTAGTGCAAGGTCCATCTTAAGTATGTATAGGGGGCTTGGATGTAAAGTTGGGCTTTTGAAAACTTTTATGAAAGCAACATAACATTTTTCAAGTACAATATTAAAAGTAAAATTGAGGGAGAACTTTAAGAACAAAAACTTTGCAGACAGCTACTAGTCCTGTGGTTGGGAACTTGAAGGCTAATTTCCCGGTGCCAATAACAGCAACCCATCATTCTGTGCCAGATAACACCACTCAGCATTTAAAGATCTGACTGTGGCAAAATTTAAAGAAAACTTGCAGCAATGGATATATAAATGCAATTGCACAAGCTAATCTATGGCGGATCAGTTCATACATGGCATATTACACATTGGCATGCATTGTGGGCACTGAAAATGAAAAGGTTTGGTTAGATGCATTAGGGTACCATAGTAAATAAAATGGTACAGCAAGACAAAAACACATCAAATCACATGGAGAGAGTCAGGGCAGCATGGTGGCTCTAGGTCCCAGGTTTGAATCTCGGCCAGGACACTATCTGCATGGAGTTTGCAGGTTCTCCCCTTGTTTGTGTGGGGTTCCTCCGGGTACATTCCAAAAACATGCAATAAGGGTAATTGGCTTCCTCCCCAAAATTGACATTAGACTGTAATAAAGACGTATGACTATGGTAGGGACATTAGATTGTGAGCTCCTTTGAGGAACAGTTAGTGACATGACTATGGACTTTGTACAGCGCTGTGTAATATGTCAGCGCTATATAATAGAATTTGCACCTCTATAAGGAACAAATTTATGTAATAAACATAAAATCTTATGCTTGACATCTGCTCTCACACTCACAGGTCCTCTTTAAGGCCACAGGGAAACCTATTTATAACTCCTACAGAAATGAGGTTACTGAAAAATACATTTATAACCCAACCCTTAACTGGGCTGCCCGAATGTCACACACTATATAATGGAATATTTTACATTGCATGCAATGAATACATAAAAATAATAAAATAAATATTAAAACTTAGATCTGTGTCCATAAATATAAATAGGATCACTGCAGGAAAGGAAAACCTGATCAGATTTTGTAAACAAACACATTTTTCTCAGCAGTTTACAGAACCAAAACAGCAACAATAACACCCCAAATGTCAACATAAACATGTTCAGGCACAAAGCCAGAATAAGCTGCCCTCATATGGACACTGACACCACCACCTTGCCATGGCAGCACTACAAGTAGCCCAGGCAAGCTGGTAGCAGGGTGACATTTCCAGTGCTGTCCCATGGCTACAGACTCTGTACAGGAATGTCACTCTCTGACCACTTACCTGGGACTCCATACTGCCTGACGTGCTGCTGGGGACAGCCTGAGACAGCAGGAGTGACATATTCATGTGACGATCCCTTGTCCCCCCCAGTCCTTCCTGTACGTGCACCAACACAACAGCAAACACAGCCCCTGCAGCTGTGCACAGGCAACCGAGGCTACCTAACTTGTACTTTCACAGTGCTAGGAATACACAGTCACGCCCACTTCTGTCCAGGCGAGCAGGGGGCACTGGGATACAATGGGGAATCTGGTGGAGTGGGGGGCACTGGGACACAATGGGGAATCAGGTTGAGAAGGGGGCACCGAGACACAATGGGGAATCTGGCGGAGAGGGGGGCACTAGGACACAATGGGGAATCTGGTAGAGAGGTGGGGACTGGAGACACATTGGGCAATCTGGTGGAGTGGGGGACATTGAGACATAATGGGGAATCCGGTGGAGAGGAGGGCACTGGAGACATGATGGGGAATCTGATGGAGAAAGGGAGAATGAGACACAATAGGGAATCTGATGGAGAAGGGGGCACTGAGACACAACGGGGAATCTGGTGGAGAGGTGGGCACTGGAGACACATTAGGGAACCTGGTTGAGAGGTGGGCACTGGAGACACATTGGGGAACCTGGTTGAGAGGTGGGCACTGATACACAACAGGAACCTAAAAAAAGTTGTGTGTGGGGAGAGGAACTGGTGCTCAGGCAGAAATAGAGTAAAATATACAGATATTGGAATACGCCAGCTCCAAGCGTCTGTCAGCAACATAATCTTGAAACAAACACCTGCATTGCAACATGTTAAACAGAGATAATATTGTGCAAGATGCAATCACAGGGATAAAGCCTGAGGACTTCTCACGTCCTTTATCATAGGATCTTATAATAACAGTGAGGAAACATTCAGAGGTTACCTGCCACTTTTTTAAATGATTTTACAACCAGTCACATCCTCCCTGCCTTGTGTCTAATATAAATTGGGGATAAAAGAACTCCTCGAGTGCACTGGTTACCATGAGCAACAATTGGGCATTTGTCAATTTGGAAAACCAGGATACAGAAGTTTCAGAGATAAAGAAACACTCAGCCTAACCAATTAGATTTTTTATTTTTATTCAGCGTAACTCAGGTGTGATGGGGGGCAGGGGGTGTTCTTTGAGGGATTTTTGTATGGCATAAAACTATTGTGATCACTCATGCAAACGCCAATAAAATATGAAGGAAGGGAAGGAAGATGTACAATAAATAAATGTTATTTATCATATCAATAATGTTTTATGAATCATCAACACAGACACATTATACTCGGAGACCAAAATATAGGTGACATTATTATTATTGAATTTAATACATAAACCGATAAGAATACATCTTTATTATGTATTTTTAAAGTTCAGTACAGAAACAAGTGTGTGTATATGTCCTTGGTCAGGGTTTGAATGATATATTGCACAGACTGTCTCTTCTGGTCACACTGTCATCTCCATGGCAACCACAGAATGTATCATTCACCCCTTGCTATTCACACACCATGAAGGTTAGACAGCCAGTTCAGCAGGATAGGCTGCGCTGACAGTCTGGGCGTAGGCAAGTTGTTTTCTAGCAGAAGTCAGCTGACAGTTTAAAGAGACAGGATGTGGGTAGTCTTGTGTTACTCTTTTGTTTCTTTGTGTACTGCTGCTGCAGAATTCTTACCAAATAATAAATACAGTAATCTCAATTTGTAGATATCTATACTTGATTTTCTGCATATTTTCAAATATTTGAAATGTTAAAACATTTTATATGCCCTTCTGCCTTATGTCAATACAACATCAACTTTATCCACAGAGTTTTCTTTTATAAAATTTATGGCCTAGTGGTTTCCTTCTTGTTTGCTGCAATTTAAAAAGTCTTTGAAAGTTAGAAACTGTCTGAGTTCTCATAAAACTGGGGATTGAATAAACCAGCCCAGTTATCAGGAATTACATCAGGAAATCCACCCTGAATAATATATTAGAGCCATCACCGGAGTGCATGTTGGCAGAAGGTGGAAACAAAAGGGCTGCAGGGGATGAGAAGATGCAACAAGAGATAAACAAAAGGTGAATAACGAAGGGGAGAGTAAAATTGGGCAGGAAGGCAGTTTACCACCTGGCTGAATAAGAGAGATTGGAACCAAAAAAAAAAAAAGTAGGGGAAGCACTGCCCCCTAATTCTCGATCTTCTAGGCGATTGAGAATGAATGGGAGCACAAAGCCCCCGGGATACCTACGTCACACATCCTAGGAGGCTCTTGGGTGCTCTTTTGGTGCAAAGAGAAAAATTTGCTGATTTCACGCATGCACAATGAGATTGGCTTGTTTTTTTTCCATCCTATGTCACCCGATCTTGCACCTGGGTCAGGTGACGTAGGAAGAAGAACTCGGAAGAAGAGGAGAAGATGGCGCCGCCTTGAGCGCCGAATCGGGGATGAATGTCGGGACGACGCAGGACCCAATGCAAGACACCTTCGGATGGATGGGACTGCGGGATTGAAGGCAAGTGGATTTTTTTTTTGCCACTTTTCAGTTTAGTTCCTCTTTAAGTTTGCAGTGGGGTTGCAGGTCCTGGTTCCTGGAAGCAACATGTTGGTTTGGGTTGCTTTTACCCCTCTGGCCCACAAACATAAGGGTAACTCGTGCAACCATGATGACTGGTGGTACTGTTTTCCACTTTTAGGTGCATTGCAGCAGCTTGCTTTGTCTGCGAGGTGCAAACTGCAAGGATTCAGATCGCATATCTGAAAGAGACCGTTAGCTATGTACACACGTCAGATGATTGTCACCGAAAACAAATGAGGTGAAAATCTGATATGTTTAGCGCAGTCCCCCAACATCGTTTATCAATCTATCATCACAAATTCACTAACAACAACAGTTCACTTCTATGGAATAGAGCAAAGTGGGGTACCATGTGCTCATCCTCCCTTCTCTATAGTACAGAAAGGTGTTGTGTGTACAGTGCTCGTCTGTTCATCTGATCATTTCCAGCATCAGAAATCTGTTGTCTACCTGACCCATGTAAGGAGTGTTAGAACCCCTGTCAGATTTTTGCTCCCCAGGTCAGGGTTAGATGTTCCCTTTCTGCTGACATGCTTACATTTGACCAGACAGTAAATTACATTATTTTTTAGTAGAGCAGATGTATATAACGCATGTCAGATTTTTTTCCCTACAATATGATATCTGGGGTTAGGTAAGGGCTTGGAGCCATTACTAGCAAGTGTTAAGGAATGCCAATGGATGCACAGTAATGCACTGCATGCCTTCGGTGTGGGCAGACACTAATGGCCTAGAATGGCCTAAGGTTGATTCGGCTTGTGAGAATGTACAGCATGAATATGTTTTGTTTTTTTTAGTATAGAATTTGTTTTTTTTAGCTTAGTTCTTATTGCAAGAAATGCAATAATTGGACTGAAATAACCAATGCATTACATACAAGTATAATGCAGTGCATGGCCATTTATTCCTATGGGAGCTTTTAACAATGAATGTCAATCCAGTGCACCAGTGCTGTGCAGTGCCTTGCATTGTGTTAAAGCACATGTTATCACATTTCATTGTTCTGTATGGCATGCAATGCAGCAATTTATTGAATGGGCTGCCAATTTAGCACATGACACACAAACGTAATGTAGCTCTTGGCAATTTGCATTTGGAATGCCATTAACAATGAATTTCAAACCAGCACACCAACAAATGTGCTATGCATTGCATTGGCACATACAATTTCACATGGAAATAAGTGCAATAAAGTGATGTATTGGTGTGAACAAGCCCCAGCATTTCGTCTGAGGACTTCAACAACTTGGAATTTTCATAATACTAGAACATTGTTTCCACTAAAGCAGCATTCTGAATCCGTCCATTAACGCTTGGATATATTGCTGAGTCCATGCCCTGACAAGAGCCTTTGTTTGCTGTTAATAACTATTTAACCCGCAGGAGGCAGTAGGGGGAGTACAACCCTTAATCCATCGTTGTTCTCTTCGGTAGGCCCTGTATTAAACTGCCATGGCACGCCATGTTATGTACAGAAGAAAAATAAAGTATTAGAAATAATCTGAACAGCAAAAACATATCAGGAGGAAAAGATATATATAGGAAATCATTGAATTATAAGCTCCTTCTGACCTCCTGTATTAACCACTGTAATCAATTATCATCAATTAATATTAATCAATCTAAAAGTGAACCTGAGGATAATCTATACCACTGTAAGATGTAAATGCCAGCCTTAGGAACACCAATATCCCACCTTCCCTGTACATAACAGGCAGATGATACAAGAAAGATTATAATATATATATGAATAGAGTTCAATTGGATCTTCAGCCAACATACATCTTGTTGTGGATATATTAGGGAAGAACAAGAATGTCACTGTCAAAATCTTTTTTCTATATCTGTCCTACTTTTATGGTTGGCTCAGTATCCAGCACTTATGCCTTTGTAGCACTAGGCCAAAGTCTGAATTTTGACCAGGACACCATCTGCATGAAGTTTGTATGTTCTCCCGTGTTTGCATGAGTTTACCCTGAGACTTTGGTTTCCTCCCACATCCCAAAAACATGCAGTTAGGGTAAATGGCTTCCCTAGTTTTTTCCTCCTTTAAAATGCTGTTAATACAGACAAAAACAGTTGATATTTCAGAAATCCAGTAAGTGCCTAACATTTTGTAGTGAATTGACAACTCTGCCTCTGCTGCAGTTCCATGAAGTATTGGCAGCCTTTCCCGAGTTCACCCCTGCTGGACTACGGAAATGGGCGCTAGTACATACTGGTGGCCCGGAGGAGGAGGGGCACTGGTACACATGGGGACTTGGAGGACAGATGGACAATGATACACAGCAGAGGCAGGGACCTTGAATAGGGG